>NW_011967229.1:2044103-2097673 GCF_000949405.1 Vollenhovia emeryi | reverse complement strand
CTAATATCTTGGATATAGATAGAACAGCTAATTGTGATTTTTAGTTACGCGAGATAAAATTCGTAAAAGATTAGAGTTACGAACGATCTAAATAATTCGATTACTAATTGTGGGCCCCAAAATGGGTTGTAACTGACTTTTTTTTTCCCAGAGTAGTAAATCCTTCTTAAATCGCGCGCGTATAATCCCAATCTTATAAATCGCGTCGTGGTTTCAACGAAACTTTACATTGTAATTTTGTTGTATGTATTTTAAATTTAGCTACTCGCACCGCGACTCTTAACGTCCTCGTGAATCACGAGTTACCGCACACGCCGTGACGCTCGTCTCGCCCCCGGCGCGTACGCACGCGCGCGGAAATGCGTGGCGAGATCGCGGCAGCGGAATACGCGATTCCGCATGCGAGTAATTGCGCGCTTAATCGGAGCCACAAGTCGTTCGCGATCCCGTTCCCGAGATTCTTCTCGTTCCCCTTGTGCATACCTCGGCGTCTTCGAGGCGGCGTTCGAGCAATCGATCTCATAATTTGCGGCCGCAGTCGTAACCGCGGCTATCGCGAAGAACGGAAAGAACGCTTGTTCGAAGATTTAATGGCTCGATAGCTCGCGTTGCTCAAGTCAATCGTATTTCCGCGTTAGGGTCGGAGCACAAAGCGACGCGACAGCTTACGGCAGGACGTAAGTCGTAAACGTCGATAGCGCACAAGCTTTGGCGTAAATGTAACGCCGTGTGTGACTGCAAGTGAATACGACATGCGTCAAGGCCTGTGCGCTTACGTCTTGCTGTAAGTTATTACGTCGCTTTGTAATCTACAATGTGATCTTCGTGTCTGGAAACCTTCTATTGTATATAGACGAATCAAAATGCTTAAAAACTGTTTCGACAACGTACGATTGTACTCTCTCGAATTTTTGGAGTGAAATTTCCACCCGAATCATGGTGTCACTGACCACTTCACTCTATTCGAGTGAATATTTTACTCCAATAGAGTGAATTTTAATTCACTAAGACAAGAAGTGACGAATTTCACCCTTATTTTTAAGGTGGCTCCTGCATAGACCGACCAAGAGTAGAACAAATTGAAATTTAAGTATGTTGTAGCTGCAAGTTTTATCTATCAGTACGCGAAATTTCAGACCCGGTCGCCGAATGAAATAGAAGAAAGAGAAAATGTTAAAGTTGCACCTTTTAACACCGCAGTAAACACCAAGTTACATAACATCAATATTATAATTTCCTGCTCAACAAGGTAAATGTAATATAACACCCGTATTATATTACATTTGCATTGTCAAGTAGGAAATTATAATATTGATATTATGTAACTATTATTACGTGGCGTTCACTGGGATGGGGGTTATGAGCCGATCGCTCGCAGAAGCATTTTGATGGTTAATATTACTTCATGGAAAAAGTAGATTTTGACAAGAAAAACGAGAGAAATATAATAAATGTCGCAAGGCTTCAAATGAGATGAAATCTCACTCCAGAAGCGTGATGTTTCGCTCGGAAAAATGTAGAGAGCACAGTGTATAATGTGCAATTTATCAACTTGCACAAATGTTCTAAATGCATTATATTTTTTGGCTACAGAACAGACTGTTTTTAGACGCAAAGTGCACATCGTAGATCAGGCTTTAGTCCGATTACGCGGCTTGTGTAAAATGAACCCTCGCGGCTCACGTGAACGCGAGGCAGCGCGCGTTTCGGGCGGCGTATCGGTCGTTTCCTTCATCGGAGACGCGCGTTCACCGCTGCTCCCGATATCCGCTTCTTTGTGCCCGTCGTGACTCACGGTGCCCGCCCGCTCGCGTATGGTCTACATACCCGACCTAGTCCCGTTTCTTCCTCTTCCTCGCAGTGCTTTCGCAACGGCCAATTCATTCCGTTTTCAGGCTCAATTCATCCGCGCGAGTTACGTTTCCAATCGCCGTTAGAATCCGTCACGTATCCAACGGTTTCTCGGGAATCTGCTGCTTTCTTTCCTAGGGATATAATATATTCATCCGCACGCGATCTCGATTTCAGCCGAAGCTTTAAAATGCAGTTCTTTCATTCTTAAATACACGATATGGAGCAATTCATTAAAAACGAAATTAAGATCGCCGATTAAACTGTATAAAGTATGAAGATCGCTCACATTTTTATATTCCTCGTTAATACCCGCTGCTACTTTAATTTTCACTCTATAAATAATATCGCGAGGCAAATCGATAAATCAATTATTCGCCCAGGACTTTAAATCAACCTTCGTTTCTTTCTTAATTAATCGCAGCCCCGCCAGTTCTCTCGCTCTCCTTTCCTCAGCTTCCGCCGCGTATTACGGGCATTTAAACTTTCGCGACAGAGGGTGATTGCAATGTTGTGTCGCACACGTGTTTATGCGTGATCTCGCGCGCATGCGAGCGCGCAAACACGCGAGAGGAGTGAAAGAGGAGGCGCGTGAGAGGGAGGGGAGGGGAGGGGGAAAAATCGCGCCGTTACGTAACGGCGGCTCCAAGTAGGCGAGCTACGTTACTACGAGGTGCGGTGCATAGTAGTCACGTGCTGCTCGTAGGATTGCTTTACAGCCGGCGCTAATGAGAGGGATGCCGCGCGCCTCGCTAACGAGGCTGCCTCTTCGATCGCCCTTCTCGGTTAACGCAGCTCGTTGGCTCCTCTCCGATACGACGAGATGTAACCGAGACCTTTGGAAACCACGTCGCTCGAGAATGCCCGGTGGCGTTGGCACGTAAAATCAGGCGCGTCGAGCACTTGACAAACGCTATAATATCGAGTCCTCATCGAGCGTCCTTCCCGCCTGTAACTGTAACTTAACTCGGTTGCATTCTTTCGATAACTAGTAACCAACTTAATGCAGCTACGTTGATAGTTACTTTATATATTTTTTAAAGCCCCACAGATCGCATTAGGCCTCGCGTAAGCGCATAAACGCCTTTATCGACACTTAACAATTTAAATGCAGATTTGGTATTTTTACTTTTATTGCAAGAAAGTGACTGCAAAGTAACGATAGTTATCTTAATAGTTACTTAATATTTTTTTGAACCCCCGCAGATCGCATTAGACCTTGTACGAGCGCATAAACGCCTTTATCGACACTTAACAATTTAAATGCAGATTTGATATTTTCATTTTCATCGCAAGAAAGTAACTGCGAAGTAACGATTTCGTTACTTTTCACAGTAACTGTAATTGTAACGCGTTACTTTTCAGAATTGGCAACTGGCTACATTTTTAGCGAAAGAAACTGTAACTAGATACTTTTATAAAGTAACTTTCCCAACCCTGGATAGGAATTTGAGATAATTACTCTCCAAAAGTTAATTGTTATTATTATGAATGCCCACCGGTTTACAGTTATAATGCGCTGATTGACTTTTGGAGAGTATCATTGCCAATTTGAGTAATGTAATTGCCCACACTGAGAAAAATGTCCGATCAAGTATAACCGGATAATCCAATTACATAATAACAAACGGTAATATATCCGATGAAAAATGTGATCGGTGTTTCAATCAGATTTCATCGGCAACTGCATTTCATCGGATGTATCCATAATTCAATCGGAAAACGTAGTCGAAAAAATTAAATATTAAGTAAATATAAATTAAATAAATATTAAATATTAAATATTTAATTGGTTTATCCGGTGAAATTTTTCTCTCCGTGCACGCGATTTTTCGAATTCGCTCGCCTCGCTTCTGCGGCTCGCGAGTCGCGCTTAAGATTGCGAAAATGAATTATCGCCACCGAATAGCAATGATCTCGATATTAATCGCGATCGAAAAGGTCATCCGGTCTGGTTACGTATATCGGCTATACTTGACATTATTCGCTGCATCACGATGCAAATACACGGCGCGACAGCGAGTTTGAAGTCGCGTTTGCGACAACGTGAGTTCTGTTGACTGTATTTTTAAGTCGAATTGCACCGCCACTGGAATTAATCTCGTTCCGCGAGAGCGGCCGGCCGGCGATCAGAAGCGATTCAGCACTTTCATTCATTTCTACGTGACGTTACCTTCTTACCGGTCGCACGCTTGCATATTAATCGCCGCGAGAAAGCGCACGTTGCTTCTTATTATGTTGTCTGGTGTTAGATTAATTTACAAGCGTCCGCCGTCCAACTCGCGAATGGATTTTGCACCGTCCGATTTCCATTCAAAGTTTCTATCGCAATTCAAATGTATCGTCGCAACGAGCGTACGTTGTAAAAAAAAACGTATGTAAAATTATACAATGAGTGTGCAGCAATTACGGCATTAATAACGAAAAAGATATAAATTTCTGCGCTTTTACGGAAATTTTTTTTTACCGTTTGTTATTTACGTTTGTAAAAATTTACGAAGAACCGTAAAACCGCCACGATTAAAAGCAAGCTGTTCACTTATTATATAAGATGCTAATTTTACCTGCAAGGTATAAAACGAGGGTAAAACCGCTGACCAAAATCGTGTACACGCATCGGCATAAATGTCATCCCTATCCGTGTGAGACGCACGCACACAAACAAACGGGTGGCTAATCCGATCGTCGGACGACCGCGGCACGACTTTCGGATTGGTCGTTCACTGGTTGTGTGCGTGCGCCTCACAAGGATAGGGTCAGCATTTATGCCGGTGCGTGTACATACACCAACGCCCACTAATGCCCAGTGGGCATTACTTTATCTTCTTTTATCTTATTATATCTTTATAATGCCCCAAAAAATGCCCAGTAATGCCGCGAATCTGTAACGCCACAATGCCCATCAGCGGTTTCCCCCTCGGTGCAAAATTGACTAACGTACGTAGACGATCCGAATATTGTTCGCTGTAACCCCTGGTCCACAATCTTGCTTTAAGTAAGCTGTAAGCCTTAAGCCGTAAGAAATTAACCAATCACAGACATTTATTCCCCTCATTCTCACCTGCGATTGGTTAATTTCTTACGGCTTAAGGCTTACAGCTTACTTAAAGCAAGATTGTGGACCAGGGGTAATAGTTGTAATTTTACGCGAGTCTCTTTACAGCGTACGCAATAAAGCGTCCGCGTCGCAGCTCTCTAAGTCGCGAAGCTGGGCTTTTTAAATAAAATCCAATTGACGGAAACGTCGGGACACGAGGCGCGCGTTAGCTTACGAGCGCTTCCATCAGCGTCACAGCGTCGACAATGCGACGCTCCACCCGTGACTCGATTACGGCCAGTCGGGCGATAGCGTGCGGGATGAAATCAGCGTTATGAAATCGCCGGCGGTACTCATCGAAGTCCATCGATCGATTCCATATTTTTTTTTCGTTTCCGCAATCGACCCGCTGTTACGCGTCTCCCCCTCCCCCCCTCCCTCCCTACCCCCCCTCCCCCCCCGTGCCACGGCGATCGGATTCCGCCTCCGTGAGTCATTCACACACGGTTTTCAGACACGTGACACGCGGTCGGCCGTCATTGATGCCTTGTCGCATGCAAAAACGTATTATGGCTTACGCGCCGTACGTTGCGTAAGCGAATCGCGCGCCTCGAGCTCGTCACGTTCCTGAAGGTGAAAGAGAGAACACGCTAATTGAAATCAGCGCCTCGTACACGTGACCGGAGCTGACGATATCGGCGAAACACGAGTCGCGCCGCGCGCGTTTTGGTAGAATCCCCGCGTAGTTTTTTCGCCGACGGTAGACGGGGGATGCTTGGCCAGGTCCAACGGGAGGGCGGAGGGGGGAGGGGAGGAATGGCTGCCTCGAAGAGTTGCACCGATGCGCTACATCTTCGGGGACGTATAAATTTTTCACTCGGTCGAAAATAATCGCTAATTATGATTGAACCGATCGGGTATGTATAATTTATGGACGCGCTAAAAGTCTCCGAATCTCAGGACACGTGGATTCGATAGGACACAAATTGGGTCGCCGCGTTTTTAATTTTCACGAGATTAAAATTGGAGAGTCAGAGGGGGATCTGAGATAAATATGTTTTCTTAATGGAGCCCGAGTGTGTATCGTCGACGTTACATCATCGTTACATAACGCGAAGCCGTTTTGTTAGCCGCGACGTCGAAAAACGCGAAATTCTGCTCTACTCTGTGGCGTATCACGGGCCGCGCCGCGCTATCTCCGGCTCGTTCGTTATCGCGATGGAATTCGATCCGAATCGAGAAAGATCGTCGGGAGTCGACCCCGGGGATCGCGCCAGCGGTTTCTACATTACGAAATTGCATAATTTCTAGTTATCGTCGCCCGCGATCGCGGCGCAGACAATGGAAAATGTAAACGCGAAAAACGCGCTCGGTGTCGATCGACTTGTAGCGTCGCGGGGCTGAAAATGTCGGCGCGACCTTTAGCACATTAATACGTTGTCTGGCCGGAATTTTTATACGGCTTATCGGCGCTGCAGTAGAATTTTCAAAACTACCTAACGATAAGATGTTGTGTAACACGATTGGATAAGTTCCTAGCCTCGCGAGTGCGATGAGTCGCGCACTGTTCAACTTACGTTTCGCTATCTACACTGACAAAGAAATTTTTTGTAACTACGTAAATAGATTTACTTAAAATTATTTTTCTTTACTGAAGTAAATATTTATTCTATTTAAATACAAATATTCAATTTCAAGTAAACGTACGTATTATATTAAGTTAATCAATTTAAATCATTACATTTTCTACATTCAAATAAAGATTTCACGAGATATAGAATACCATTTATTAAATGAAATAATTGTTTTTGTTCAATAAGAAATCCAATTTTCTTCGCTGTGAAAATTACATCTTAGTGAACATTTTATAGAATTAAAGTAAAAAATTGTCAATTTAAAATTACCTATTCTTTGATATTTAATAAATACTTAAATTAAAGCAATGCATGTTTTAATTTGTTTATTATTTTTTAAATTTAAGTCAATAAGCTATCAGGAGCCACCTAATGAATACTATTCTTGAGGAAAGTAATTTTTTTGATTGAAATATTTTTATTATCAGTGTAGTTATGTATTCACTTGGAATGTGGTCATTCAAAATTGTTTAAAATAGTTCAAAGTACAATTTAATTTTATTACATCGTGTTTTTACTTTTTGCAAGCAATTTTTTTTTAAGGCAGCTCTTTCCCAACTGCGCTAGTCGAAATGAGACTCGATCAATAAAGTTCAATGGACAACGAATTCTTTTATACTAAACTCGAGAACAGATTTTTAAACACCATTGCTTCTCTTAGAATATTAAAAACCGATGAAATAAAAAAGAGTTACAGAAAATGAAATACTATTCTGAATTGCGTAGTGTTAGCAGAGCGTTGATCGTGGGCGGCGTCACATTTTATCGTGAATGCGATAAATTGTGAAAAGATATTTTAATTATCATAATGGAAAATCAGTTACGATGTAAAGGACGTTTTATAAGAAAGAAAGTGTTAAAGCAGAAGCGAAAACGCAAAGTACACCAAAAAACAAAGAGAATGGCACAATCTACGTTGCCACATTCGCAAAGCATTACCGTGCACGAAAAAGTCACACTCTGGTACCGTTGAAATTTAAACATGCGCTTCTTTAAACATTCAACTGCTTTTGCTCAATGTTTTGTTTCAATCCTCTTTATAGATTTTTTGCTACTGACAAATACATGTCCAAGTGTCAGATTTTTCTACCCCAGCAGCCAATGGCGATAAGCGAAATGTTAAAAAAACAGTTAATTTTAAGTGATTATACCTCGGAAACTATTACGGTAAATCGAACCCAAATTTTACACACGTACGTATTGATATCTAAATCAATTTTGCCGGAAATTTAAAGAAAATCCGTAACTTCGTCATTTTTTTATCTTAGTACCTCAACGAGCATCAACAGCGCCGGACGCTAGCGATCAGGCACCGGTCACGGATGATTAACGTGGCAGTCGGTGTTAATAGCTGTTTTTTTTTCCGTTGCTCATTAGTCCCGCGTCGCATCAGCGACGACCGAGCGACTTCTTCGTTCTAATTTCTTCCCGATTCCCTTTTCGTCGCCGAGCATTGTTGACAAAGGCGGTTGATCGAGAGCGGGTCGGCCGTGTGTTTTCGAAACTGGCCGCTGATAAACCGTCGGCCCGGCCGCCCGACGCTAACGCTTTTTGACGTAAGAGGGTCATTGAACGTGGCAGCTTGTAACGCGCAGCGATGAACTTTAGACTCCGGGCGTCGTTCGCGTGCTCGAGAGAGAGAGAAAGAGAGACCCATTGTCATTGCGTAACACGCCACGGAGTCATCGCGACGGAAATTGAAGACAACGATGAAACGCGTTATCACCCGCTCTTCCCCCCCTTTCGCCCAGCCTCCGCAAATAACGGCGAGTCGATAGAGCGCTCGGTAACTATCTCGCGCGCGCTAAGACGCCGAGGCGCTGATCGATGTTAAGACGCAGGCTGGATCGCCCCACGGGGAGTCTTTTGGGCCTTTAATTGGTGATTCAGTTTGAAATGAATCCTCCGACTCCGAAAATGGATTCCAATTGACTCCGAATTTGACTGGCGACTCTAAATTTACATGCTCAAACGGATCCCGGTTATTTCACTGCTTGGGAATTAAACGTCGTCTCGTGGGATAATTCGGCGAGCTTCGCGCCGCTTCTGCGCGACTCGCGGCGACGAATCCCGTAGGTGCGTTATCGAAAGTCATGTGTTGACCTGAAGAAGCGGGAAAGAGAGTGAGATACGCGCCTTGCGTCTAAATATAAGCGTAAGTGTGGGCTTTTATCGCAGCGGTGAATTTTATTTCCGTCGTAAAATCAATCTACGAGAAGGGCGAACGTGCGATATAATTAGCTGCGGTGGAAAAAAATGGCCGTCAAATGGGGCGGTTAATGCGCCCTTCGGTCAAAATAAATGCTGCGTTCGTCTTGCGGCGGGGAGATCGATCGCGCTTTATTTTCAGGGCGAATCTTCGCATCGTCTTTGTGTACGCAACTTGACATCGAGTCGAAAGCGAGCAAAGCCCAGCGCGGGATCCGCGTCTCCGAGGGATCGCGAATCAACTTGGATCTACATCGAGAGACCGTGTTCCTCGCTTTATCGCAATGAAACGCAATTATATTCAAAAGATAATGGGAAACGACAGGCGTTGCAGAAGTAGGAAAAAGATTGATGCGCAATTAGCCAAGATCTTTTTTCAAGAGCCTGATAATTATATGCGTATCGAGAGATCTCGCACGCTTCCTCGTATATAATCTTCTCTCCCCGATGCTTTTGTGTAACGAAACGTAATTGTGTAAAGGACAGTGGAAGATGGCGAGGCCATTACGGTAGGAAAACGTATTAATAAGAAATTAGCGGAGATGTTTTTAAACGAGTTTATTTTAAGAGCCTGGGAGTTAATTTACGCGTCTCGAGCGATTTCGCGTGTTTTTCTTCCTTATGTCTATAGAATCTGAAACTATAATTACATCCTTTGTTTCGGAATGCGGCTGCGTCAAATACGAGCTCGAGTTCGCGTGCCAAAAACGCAAGGCCTTTGTGCGGACTCTGACAAGCGCGTGACGACGGCTGGACGAATATTTTTCGCTTTTTCCTGCAAATGTTGATTCACGCGTGTGTCCCAAGATATCTTCGTGATTACATCAGCCGCGCGTATGAATATTCTCGTCTTTTCGACATTGCCACCGTATTGCCTTCCGCGACGCGTGCCTCCAGTTTAATCGAAGCTTGGCAGAGGCTCAGCCCCGGTCGAAAGTCCCTCGACGTTCGTAGAACCGAGAATCGCACGTAGAATAAATAAAGAACACCTGAGTCTGATCCTAATATTTCGTGTAAGCAATATCAATGCACTTAAAAAATTCATCGACAACGTACGATTTTACAGTGTACAATTTATCAACTTGCACACATCTTTTAACTCTTTGAAGCATACATTTTGTCTATCGAACCATTTTTTTGTGAAACTTTGTATACAAGGGTTTTTGGGGACGCTGATTGCGAATCCGTTATCAGATTTTCATAATTAAAAATGCCGGGCTCAAGATGGCGGAATTCAAACCTTAAAAGAATAACATCGTTTAACAGTAATTCAACTGTGCTAAGAAACATTATTAATTAAAATACTATTTGGACCCGTGGAATCTAAATTCCTTCTTATAGAACATAAAAAATAGCGTGCGCGAAATGGCGGATTCAAGATGGTGAAATTCAAAACTTAAAAGACTAACGACGTTCAACTGTAATTCAACTGTGCTAAGAAACATTGTTTAGATATGATTAGGACCCATGGAATCTAAATTCCAGTCGAAAGTTCTTATAAAATATAAAAAATAATGCGCGCGAAATGGCGGATGCAAAATTGAAATTGGATCATTTCTTAGAATTTACTCATTCTTGGCACTGCCCGGAGCTAACGACGCGGACGTGACGCGTCCCTAAATACCGTAATCAAACGAAAATGCTGAAAAACTTGAAGACTTGAAACATTCGCGTACTTTGCATCTGACATTTTGAGTCGGCCATTTTGCATTTTAAAAATTCGACATCAGATTCGTAATGAGCGACCCCGAAAACCGCTTTGTACAAAGTTTTCAAGGAATAATCTTGGTTGCAGTAATGAATTTTTCCGAGAAAATTGTCGGTTTTTTCATATTTATTTATTTGTCAAATTTTTACAATAAACATTAAAGACTACTCAACTTCTTTTTTATGTTCTCTTATTGCTGAGATACCCAAAAATGCAAAAAGCCCGACCTAAATGCATTAACTAAAAGTTAAATGGGCCGAGAAGTAAAGAAGTTGAAGTGGTAACGTGCTACAAAGGATTAAACGTATTTATTGGTTACAAGATAGAATGTTTCTGGACGCAAAGTGCACGCTGCAGATCAGGCTGTAGGAATACGAAGACGATCGCGCCGCGGTTTCACGCTGGATAAAACTCGCATTCTCCAATTCTTATTTCCGCCACCGCGGCTCGCGATCTCGCGGTGGCGAGTGCGCTCGTTGCGCAACGCTACGCAATCACGGCGAGCTGCGTTGCGAGAAGAGAATTTAATGTAATCCTTAAACAAAAGAAAAAGAGAGCGCCAAGACGGGCGCGCGATGCGCATCGGCATTTTTGATTCGACGTTCTCAGGAAAGTGGATCGGAACGGGCGCACCGCGCTATTTAAATCCTCGAGGCGAGATACTTATTTTTTTCTCATAGAATCGGCATTGTTCTCCATCCCCGATCTGGGAATATTCCTTCACGCTTTCGTCGCTTCTTCGCGGCGGCAATCGCGGATCGCGAAGGCGTTTCCGAGTAACGACTCGCAATTAACCGCCGGGACGAGCGTCATCGCGAGATATCGCCGACCTTGCGCGTCGCTCCGCGAAATATCGCGAGTCCGCGTGCGTTGAACCTTCGTCGATCGGCTTTAAAACGGCGAATCGCGCGTCGCGTCTTTCGGCGACGAAGACGACGATGACGGCGCGGCGGCCGGGAGTCTCCCCCTCTTCATCGATTCGCCGCCGCTCGGTGCATCTCGCGATAACAGTTGCGTCACGTTGCGCAATCATTGTTTACGCCCGCCGTTAGCAATAATCGGCCGTCTTTGCTCGTGCCCGAGGCGGGAGAGCTCGTTTTATAAATATAGAGATTTCCATGCGCGGCCGCGTTTCTAGACCATCCAAGGCGCGCGTCGTTCTCAAGGCGCCTCGTAATAACGGAAAGTTAATACTCGGTGTTACGGATTTGGACGCGAAACGTATCTCGCTCTAGTTTCCCCGGAATCAAAGAGCCGATCGATCAGCGCCGAGACACGCGAGATCGATCGAGATAGACGGGCACGGGTGATCGATGTGTATTTTTCTCTCCTCCCTTTCCACGCGCCCGTGTCGATTATTAAAAGTATTCTCTCTCTCTCTCTCTCTCTTGCGGAGGCGCGGAGCGTCGTGTCGAAAACTGCAGGTGCACGTGCGGCGCATTCGGATTCACGGCGCGACGCATATGCACTTCTGAGTTTGCATTCCTTACGATTCATTGTCTCGACCATTGTTTGACACTTTGCGGCGCACGGTGCCGGGGGACGGTTCGACGACCGACGATCGCATCCTCTTATCAAAACACGGTCGAGTATTTTCGCAGCGTGGTGCAGTCTAGACTTTTATTAAATAAACACGGTCGCCTCTCTCGCTGGCTGCCGTTGCGAGACAAATTGCGCAGAAATTGTTGCATATGCGTGGGGATTGTTGAATTATTTATATGCGCGCGCGCGCGCGTGTGATGCATTTTGACATTTATTATTATAATTATTTATTGTATTTTATACATTATTAATTCAGAATTCTCAGTTTAACTTTCTAGCATAAATATCATTCCATGTAGATTGTAAAGTTACTCTCTCCGGAGAGAAACGGAGAGCCAATAAATAAAAGATATAATAATAAAAGAATAATATGCAGCGAGGTATCGATGGGTTTCTGCAGAAATTAAGATATCGGCGAATTAAAGTTTTCCCGGTGTCGTGAGCGAAGTGCACGATTAAACGGCATTATTAGCCCTCGGGCAGTAAACTGGTAAAATGTATATCGACACGCGATATTAAATTAATTCTCACTCGACAATAATGTTGTTAACACGATCGATAATCGAAGAGGAGAACGAACGCCGTCCGTAACGACGCGCTCGCGAAACGAGCGGCACTTATCGCTCGTTTACTCAACCGGTGGATTCCTAATTAGAATCGCTCGCTCGGAATAGTATCTCGCCAATTAACGAGTTAGTAATAAATCACCGCTTTTACCTAGCGCTGAATTACGTAAGCGCGCGCGCGATTAACATACTAACTGCACTCCGCGCCCGCGGATGCGCGTGCTCGCCTGGTTGGCGTTGCGTCCTATAGTCTTCTCGCACTTTCCGATCCCCCGCGCGACGTAATCGCCGCGATTAACGCGCGATTCCGCGAAAACATATCGATTATAATATGAGGCCACACGTTTTATGGATTCAATTCCCTGAAATTTCTTTGTTTGCTCAAGCAGCGATTTACTTCTCAAACCGCTCATCCATTAGTCTTGCAAATTCCCAAGAAACATTTAGTCTGCGAATTCTCTGTAAACACGTCGTCCCGTCTCTTACGCGTGTCTCGCGTGTTCGCGTCTTGCCAGGGTCGAAATTTTGGTACTATTTTGACACTTTTAAGAATTGTTTACACCTACCTAGCTGATCTATACACCTACACAGACCAGCAATAACCTACTTTGATGTCATTATATTTTTTACTCCTGCCTTGAATCTTTAATTCGAAAAATTTACTTTAGCTCCTACTTAAAAGGACCTACTTTAATGCTAAATTGGCAAAAGTAGACATTTCCGATGCTATCAGTTTTAAAGTAGGAGTAAATTTTGTACTCGCAGTTTGACCTCTTTTACTCTTATATCCTACTGTATAATATAATTAAAGGTTAAATAGGACCAAAATTTCAATATATTTTTACACTTTTAAGGATGATTTACACTTAGCTGATCTGTACGCCTACATACACCAGCAATAACCTACTTTGATGACATTATATTTTTTTACTCCTCCCTTGAATCTTTAATTCGAAAAATTTCCTTTAGCTCCTACTTAAAAGGACCTACTTTAATGCTAAATTGACAAAAGTAGAAATTTCCGAGACACTATCAGTTTTACAGTAGGAGTAAATTTTGTACTCGCAGTTCGACCTCTTTTACTGTCTTTGGTCCTGCTATGTAATAGAATTAAAGGTTCAACACAGGGCCAAAATTTTGACTCGGGTGGTTGCGTTAAATTTTACCTTTATCTGCGGGAAAAAAAAGAAACGGAAAGAGATGCAGTTGGAGAGGGAGAGAGGACGCACCTACGGCTACTCGGTTGCGTTCGGTGGCAAACATTCAGCTGAAAGGAACGGTGGCGTTATCAAAGTCCGCGATAAAATGAGCCGCCGAACGCAGAATACACGCGCAGATGCAAAATCGACAGAGCGGTTTCCAAGGGGGTAAACCGCTAGCTAAAATGTTGTCCCACCGATTGCACGATTTCATCCGATTACAAATAATCTCATCTAATTGCAAATAATTCTCTTATATGCCCGTTAAAAAATATGTAACGTTGCTAAACCTCAAAGCGCTGTTAGATTTCCTCAAGATACATTTTTCTTATTTTACTAAGAAGTGTTTGCTTGTCGAGGTAATTTCACTTGAGATTGCAGTATTCGGCCACGTGTTTCCTTGCTTCCCACTTTTCCTACTAGTCTAACCGTGGTCTTAACAAAAAGTACTTTTGCATTTGTATTTACTGTTTATTGTTCCAAACTTGCGCGCAAAGGTGTATCGACGTTTCAACTAGCTGTTGTTCCAACTACTTCAGTCTCATTATGAAAAGAATACGCGCTTATAGGTGTAAACTATGATATATATTTGGATATTCACTAAAAGAAGTAGATTTTCTTGGAAAACGAAAACAAGCTAAGAAAATGTTCAAATTGAATGTTTATTGTCTAACAAGTGAAGAAACTTGAAAATTAATACAAAACGATTACACGGGGATTTCGCAAGGATTTCGTAATAATTTCGGAGTGTCCCACGATAACACCAAGTGGTTACCCCCTTGGCGCCTTCGATATTATCCGGCGCGGCGTTTCCGACGAGATTTCCTCGAGATACGAAGCCCACGCGGTCGCGAGGCGCATTTTGTCCGCCCGATCGCGTTGCGTTCCGCGCCGCGCGATGGGCGCGAAATGTCGCGACATTCCCGGCGGCGGTCGGCTATATTTAAATCCCACGGTATTATGCATACGGTTACATCATGCCTCCTCTCCCCTGTCCCCTCCCGATTAAAATAGCAAATTCGCCCGACGCCGCGGGAGCCGCAGCGCCGGCGATAACGGGCGATCTGCGCGGGCCGGCCGCGACCAGCGCCGCAGCTGCATCGTAACCGCGATAAGGAGGCCCGTTATCAATTCCTGACGACTGCGACGACTGCAAATATGTTTGCGCGGCGCTCGAGCGCCGCGGTCTGCACCATCCGTTCCCCGGCCGATTCCTCGCCTTGTGTTATTCGGGCACGTGCACCACGCTGGGCTTCCACCTCGCTGACTTTGGACTTTGCGTCACATGCTCGCGATAAGACGATAGCCGGTGCATTTTGTCAGCGCTCCGGCCATTCGGGATTCTCGCCGGTCCGATTTCTCGTAAACTGAAGGAGTCCAACTTAATTAAGAGTTGAATTAAGTTTAATTTAATGGTAAACTTAGCTCTCGGGCTCGATTGAAATTTCAATTGATAAATTTAATTTAAATTTCTATTGAAAGTAAGTTATTTTGGATTTAATTATTTGGCTTGGTTAAGGATAATTGATTTAAGTCTCCATTAATTCGTCAACTGTCGCCCCGCGAGAACGAATTACGTGCGGCGGGTAGACAAACACCGAGTCCAAATCTGAAACCGTGCATCTCAAGCTTTCCACGTCGATTGGGTCTTCGAGTCGTTCGAGCGATATTAGTTGGATTTAGGTCACGTTGAAGAGACCAAGTTGCGCTATTGTCATGTGCGAGAGAGTCCCCACTTATCGCGTGTTTATTAAGTTATTGCAGCGTTCGCGGTGAACCGCGCGGTCCCCGATAGATAAAAAGGCAAAGAGACTAATTGAAAAATCACCGCCGATGCCTCACGACGACTGCGATTGTTCCATGCACTTGCAGTCACACCGCGATTATGTAACGCAAACGATAAATATCAAGCGGGTAATAAACAGCGTTGTGTTTTTTATCTCACATTGCCTTGGGAGTTTAATTGCGGTTTGTCAATATCAATTAAAGTAAGTTCTTTAACATTTAATCGCAAAAAAATCGTGCGCGCCGAGTTCGACGGGACGATAAATCGCGCGACTGACCAAGGCCCGTATTCTGAATCCCCTTCTCTCGATAAAGGCACCTCTAAAAGTGGCTTGTAGCCAATCACATTAGCCATTTTTAGAGACGCTTTTATTGATAAGAGAAGATTCAGAATACGGGCCTGAGAGTAGACGGCGAATCGATTTTGAGGAATTACCGGCGCATATATACAGCACAAGTATCGCAGTCCCGATCAGAACGTCGGAACTAGAGGGAGACAAAGGCAGAAACGTCGCAATAGAGTCTGACATTAATCCCCGTACGAGTTTTCTTCAGTTTCCCTCCGGTCCCCGTGCGTGTTCAGTTTCCTCTCACTTCTTTACGTTAATAACGCCCGATGCGCTTGATACACAGATAACACTTTGTGTCACACAAAGTGCTCGTACACGATTCTCCTAAGAAGCGACAGAAACGCGACCACGTGGCGCGTACAAGCGGTCGCCTATAGTCTTTGGTTAGGTAATTGACGTAATCGTCTCACAATAGGTCATTCCGCAAATAGAAGCTTTATTCATAGCCGCAAGTCGCGTTTTTCCATTGTAGTAGAATTTATTTATCGTCACATCAGACCTGAAAATAGATCTTGGAACTGACATTTATTAATACCTCCATTTTTGCAGGTTGATCAGTTCGCTTCTTTCGGAGACGCTCGCTCGAGCCTGGGATCGCGAGCGCAATTCCCGGTTACAACGCGTTCGATTATCCAAGATTCGCGCGGGGGCGAGCAGAGAGGAGAGAGAGAGAGAGAGAGAGAGGGGGGGGCTGAGACTGAGACTGGGAGAAAGAGAGAGACTTAGACTTAGACTGAGAGGGGGGTTGAGACTGAGACTGGAAGAGATACTTAGATAGAGGGGCTTAGACCGAGAGAGGGTGGCTGAGACCGAGACTAACAATAAAACTGAGAGAGGGGGCTGAGACTGAGAGAGAGAGAGGGGAGGCTGCGAAACACGCCGGGTTTCCGTAGGGGCGCGCTTTTTTCGCCCTCGCCCGGTTGATATAACATGCCGGCGGCACGCGAGATCGCGGGGGATCCGTCGCTGCCACGGTGACTCGAAAAAGTAGGTTTCTGGAGCGGCCGGGGGAGAGGAGGGGAGGGACCCGGGCTGCACGCTCCGGAGGCCCGCGAGGAGGAACGCGAGCGGCGGAACGGAACCGCGAGATAAGTGTTACGCGGCATGCAACGCGAGTTAGCGCGTCGGCTCGTTTTCCATCGCGGGCCACCGCGTTATTTTTCTCTCCCGGGACGTTATCTCCGCTCCGCTCCGACAATAGCGTCGCTTCGATGATAATTGCGCCCGCGACGGTGGTGCCCGTGGGGGTGTACGCTATCGCGGCGCCGGCGCTTCCGAGGCGGGCGGTCGACGAATTTAACGGAAGCTCGTATCGATTGTCTTCGACTGACAACTGAATGATCAAAATGAATTACCGTCAATTTGAATCTGAATCAAGTGTCTTTTGTTTTTATTCGCGATTTATCTGGCCGGCCGATCGGGTCGATCTGCAGGTCGCAGAACACGGAAAAAAAACATTTAGCTGCTGTAGCTAAAACTTAGTAAAATATGGACAGCGAATATTTTTAGTTGTGATAGCTCAATATTTTGCTACGACAGCAAACCGTTTGCTGTCGCACCTAAAAGCTATCACAACTAAAAATATTCGCTGTCCATATTTTACTAAGTTTTAGCTACAGCAGCTAAATGTTTTTTTCCGTGAATGATTTCGCCGCTACCGCGCGTATTTTTCCAGAATCGCGGGGAGGGAAGCAACGACAGATCGAAGTCACGCTCGACCGGACCTTTGCGCGTTATTAAACTTGTTTTATTTTTGCGTATCTTGGCCGTCAAAGGGGCGGGATAAAAATAATTATCTCGGTGCGCGAAGATACATAATAACACAAAACTCGTGGGCGTCTTTACGCAGAGGTATATCGTAGAGAGCGAGGAGGGCGTCCATAATTATCGCGGTCGGGCTCGTTAAGGAGCTGAACCCACTCCGTCATTTACGGAATTGTACAATCTCTCCTCTCAATTTTAATGAGATTTCCCGGCGAACGTATCTTTCAAGCGTGTTTATCCGTAGGAAATGTCAGACGGATGTTTATTATGCGTTTCGACGATGACGTCTCCGAAAGTGTAATCGTAAATGCAGGGTTGGAAAGTAACTCGTTACTTGTAACGAAGTTACAGTTATAGTTACTTCTTTTCGGCAACTCTAACTTAACTCCGTTACTCTCCCTGGTAAAAGTTCCGTTAGAAACGGATAGAACATGCATTAAATTCTATCTGTTTCTGACTTTTCTACTATGCGTTTTCGCGAAACGCATAGTAGAACAGTCAGAAACAGATAGAATTTAATGCATGTTCTATCCGTTTCTAACGGAATTTTTACCAGGGCTCTCTCTCTCTCTTTCTTCATCTGTAACTGTAACTTAACTCGGTTACATTTTTTCGATAACTACATTATTTCCCAATATTACGCCAATACTTTGTGCTACTCGGGTTTTATCGACACTTTATATTATAATTCAACTGCGGATTTGATATTTTTATTTTCTTTGCAAGAAAGTAACTGCGAAATAATGATTCGTTACCTTTTGAGTGACTGTGACGCGTTACTTTTCAGAATTAGTAACTTGTAACTGTAACTAGTTACACTTTTAGCGAAAAAGCTGTAACTAGATACTTTTGTATAAAGTAACTTTTCCAACCCTGCGTAAACGATACACATCTTTAGGTGATAATTTTTTTCAGCCGGAGATTTTTCGGAACGCATTTCAGCATTAAAAACATCTAACTGCTTATCTACTTTGCGGTTGTACGTAAAAAAACAAAGTGGAATCAATGTCCTCTTCGCATAAATCAGGCGATTGCTGTACGAGAGAGATATTCATTATCATCTCCCGATATTTATATTCACACGCACGTTGCTTCTGCATCCGTGATATGCTTATTATTGATTTTACATTTGTCCGCGCGGGCGAAAAATTGTTTTCGACGCGGCAGTCGGGATTCTCTTTTTAGGAAGTGGAAGACTAAGATTAACGAGCGGTTCATTGCGCGCTACGATCGTACGAAGCGCGATTTCGACCGCCTCTCGCGGGCAGAGTCCCTCTAATTAGAGTCTGGCCAACAGGCAGTTTCGGCAAAATGATGCGAGAGAGACGGAAATATATTTCCTCTCACTCAGCTAAAGGCATATGCGTCATGTAGAGCGAGAGGGAATATATTTCTTGTTGACTCTGATTAGAGGGACTCTACTCGGAGAGAATTTTCTGTTAAAATTTCCCCTGAAAATCATGTGATTGTGGGACAACATGGCATTTTCAAAATTTCGTGAGAGGCTTTTGAAATTTTACTTTTACTTAGCACACATTTTACTAGTAAATTGTACGGTAAAATTTCCAGAAACTTACACAAAATTCCCCAAAATGCCAAATCCTCCCAAAATCACGTGATTTTCAGGCTAAATTTTAAGAGAACATTCTCTCCGTGTACCCGCGAGAGGCGACCGAAATCGCGCTTCGTACGATCGTAGCGTGCAATGGACCGCTCGTCAATCTCAGTCTTCCGCTTCCTAGAAAGAGGATCTCGATTGCCGCGTCGAAACAATTTTTCGCCCGGACAAATGCAAAATCAATAATGATAACGTAACGCATATGCCGTATGTAGAGTGAGAGGGAGTACATTTCTTTCTCTCTCGCATCATTTTGCCGAAACTGGCCCGTCGGGGCCAGACTCTGATTAGAGGGACTCTACTCGCGGGGAGGCGTGGGGCGCCGCGCGCTGCTACTCGTGGAGATACACGCGTTCGGATGTACGCGCATCCGTAACTCGCTCTACAGCTCTCTTACATAAGGATCTCGCGTTCACCACGTGTACCGGCGATCACGTTATACCGAGCGGCCCGATAAAAGCATTGCGTCAGGAAAGGCGCCGCGACGCGTGGACACGTGCGGGTCCCCCCCGACCCGTAATTGCAGCCGTGACTCTTCGCCCGGGCGCGGTGGCCGTACACGAGGGAGGCGCGTGACTCGGCGTCACGAAACACTTGGTGTAAACGGACACGTGCGTGTAATCGTGCACGTGAAACGCGTTTGGCCGGACGGACGGACGCGCCGGAATTCTCCTGCCTTCGCGCGTGCTCGTCGAGGAGAAATTCGGTTCTAATCGTTGATCGTACGTGGATGAAAGGGATATCTTTCCCGAGTAGCGGTACTCCGCGATTCGGGGCGCCCAGCAGGCAAGAACGTTCTGATTCGAGTCAAAAGTAGCGCGCAAGACTGCTTCAGAAATAATGGAAGCCTCGGCGATTCGATATCGCGCCGGAGACTCGCGTCGTATAATATAACGGCACGCTTAAGGGGATGCTGGAGTGATTCTGCACTTTGGGCACTTTTTGCTCCTAGAATTGTCAATTCGTGAAAAAATTGGCGTAATATACAAATTATGTGGCTTTTGTGTAAAAACCGACAGTGTTCCACTAGTCGGACTAAATCAGAGAACAGCATGGTATCATTGAAATTAAGTTTAGGAGCTTAACAAGAAGTCGAAAGTCACTCCAAAATTTAATTTCAGTGATACCATATGCCGTTCTCTGATTTAGTCCGAATAGTCGAACACTGTCGGTCCGTACACAAAAGCTGCACAATTTGTATATTACACAAATGTTTTCACGAATTGACAGTTCCAGGAGCGAAAGGTGCCAAAAGTGCAGAATCACTGCAGCGTCCCCTTAAAAATAGTCCGCTCTGTGCGGAGGCGGTGATGCGCGCGAGATGCGCCTCGCGCAAATCCGCTCGTAATGCCCGTCGTAAATTTCGCGGAACCCTCGAAGTACCGCCCGTGAATTTGTTGGATCTTCTGGCCACTCCATGGTCAACGCGATTCGCGCCGACGGATTCGACGCGGACGAACCGTTACTTATTCGATTCTCGCGCCAAAAGTGGCCTTTCGGTAATTTCAGAGACTCGGAGGATGCAGAATTACTCGGGAGACATCTGCGTGAGGTATATGTTTACTCAGAATTTTACGCACCTGGATTCCGTCGACAAGTGGACCGCTGCCGAATTGCGTTCTTCCGGGATCCTCGAATTTTCTTGGAATTGTTTACGTTACGTTTAAATGATATTTTTTGTTTATTCATTTCTCTCTCTTCGATCGAATTGATATCGCTGCGATTTACATATTTTACGTCACGTATATGTTTCTTCGTTATCTTCGGCGACGAATGTTTCGTAGTTTACTTCTCGATGTATCGATTTCGATTCGGCGCGGCGGAGAAATGACGCATGATAGCGCAACTAAGGCACTAATTATACGTTATAAACATTGCCATTATCCCGGCATAAGTGCTCCCACCTGGTCTCTGAACAATGTGACTGGACGCGGAGACCTTTGCGGGATTTGTCTTACCCAACTCGCGCGAGCGGCCGGCCTAGCGAAGTGTCGTAACGCCGCCGCAAACGAGCGAAATTATCGTTAACGGTAAAACTAGCGACAGAAATATTCGCCGCGGCGAAGCCGGGATCTAAAATTAATTCTCATTATCCTACACGGCCGTAGCCGTAGCCGTGTAATCGCCGAGAAAATTCACCGCCCCATAAAACGCGGAACATTTATATTCCCCGCGAAGTCTCCGAAGCGACGCGCTTGCGTCATCGGGCGCGAGGGAGGGGGAGAGAAAAAAAGGAAAGACCGTAATGTTAATATAAACAGTTACTTTCCACGTCCTAGATTCGGCAAGTGCACGCGCGCGAGCGTAATTCTAACGATTCCTCGCTATTTTGTCTAACGTAATTCGTTACCTCGCTTTCCTTTTTTTTTCCCGACGGTCGCAGGGCGATTAACACACAACAGACGCCGCGCGATTCTGGGAAATTTGATCGAGAACGGGAAAGGCGGTCTAAGTCAGTCCGTAAAAATCGAGGGGGAAACCGCGGACCAAAATCTTGCACACCAATGCCCACTAATTCCCAGCGGGCATTACTTTATCTTATTATCTTATTTTATCTTTATAACGCCTCAGCAAGGCCTAATGCCCAAAAGCTGCCTAGTAATGCCCAGTAATGCCGCAAATCTGTACACCGCAATGCCCTCAGCGGTTTCCTCCTCGGTGAAAACGGAGTAATGCCAGAATTCCGGTGTACAATGTCTTCCTGCACGGTATATAATATTTTATATTTTTAATATACCGACTAACGGTAATATTTAAGGTAATGAGGCAGTATCATCTGGCGTCTGCCGCTTCACACTGACACGAGCATTAGTCTAATAAACCAAATTGAGTGAAGCTTATTGTCGCCAGTGGTAATTAACAAATAACACGGGAAATTAACGGGATTTCTTTTAAAAAATCGACCAAACTGGCGTAAAAAGTGATGTATATTTAAGCCACTTGGTGGTCGATTTTTTCAAAGAATTTCCCCGTATTAGTCTAATATTTATTCATATCGATGAACATCGCACCGCGTAGGCAATTGCGTTGGCCCCGCGCGCGCTCGCCGGCCTCGGCAGTTAGTGCGAACGCGGTGTAGGTGATTGGCGAGAGCCTATTATGTCACAACTTCTAGTTGCGGTGGCAAGGTAGAGCCGGGCCGTGAACCCAAGAACAGCCGGCGGCACGTTGCACAGGCGCACGTGACCGGTTTTCTCTCTCCGCAGGTTTTCCCTCCGGCTGCACTCCCGCCTTCTCGCCGCGACAGTCGGGACAAGCGCGTTCTCCCGCGGGGTGCACCGCCCCGTTTTTCCCGGCCACGCTCTTACGCCCCGCGTTACGTTCTCGGGGAAACACCTTGCAGCCGCGTTTGTCTCTCGGATGCAAAACGGCAATCCGTGTTGCACCGTTATGCACGCTCGTCTAAGTAATATGAGATAAGTAATATGATCGGAGCGGCGCGAGGAGATGATATTACTTTTAATGCTCCGGGATTATTTATTCTCAGTGATTATGTAAGCATTTGGGAGGGAGAGGGGGAAGAGAGAGAGAGAGAGAGGGCGCGTGTGCGTGGGTGCGAGAGAGAATGAAAGAGCGATATTATTTTTATACCGGAATTAATGCTTCTTCGTTGGAGCGCTTTTTAATGTTTTCTTTCCATCGGTAATTTTAGATGCTACACTTTGTTTTGCAACGGTGTTATTTCCGCGCGCTAAAATAGTCGTGCGCAAGTGTCGTACGCCCATGCCTCATTATTCGCGCGATAATAGCGCTTCCATGTACATACACAAACACGCGCCCGCAGAGAGAGAGAGAGAGAGAGAGAGAGAACGCGCGCGTGTACGGGCACCGTTACATGGCGTAGACAATCTTATCTAAATATTTGCATGTCATTGCGGGATTTCAGTCCTCCCCGTCTCATCTGTGCGAGGTAATCTCTTATTTCGATTTTATCTGCGTTACGTAATCGCATTCCAGCTGCGCGCCGCTCTCTGCGCGCGTACACGTCGCCCCGGAGCGGCGCGGGAGGACTAATTTAATTTACCCCCGGCCGACGGTTCCCGTTGTGTCTGATTAACTTGTATTGTGACCGTTTTAATCGGGGCCCGTCCGGGCGCCGAGTCGAAACGAAGCACGAAATTCCCGCGGAAAGCGTCTCCGCCGGTGGGAGGGAAAGCCTCGAGTTTCGTCGGGGCGAAAGAGGGAGAGAGGACAACTCCGCTTCGTGTAAAAAGGAATTATCTGCGATAACGCGAAGCTACTTTGATTAAATATAGGAACTTTCCACATTCTATGCAAAATATTTTATTTGTTATTTATACATTTTTTAATACATCTTTTTTTTAAGGGACGCAACGAGTACAGTTTGATTAAGATGAGAAATGTCACTTGGCTAAAATGTTTCTCTTCTATCAATACTCACTCACATAAAGCAGCGATTTGTTTAATAGTAATTACATGGTAAATCGCGTACATAATAATTTTCCCATTGACCGATATTTATTACGCATAACAAATTATATAAAATATGTTAAAATAAATAGATGTAATATATCAGATTGATAATATACAATAGTATATGTAATATGTGTGTACATGTATTATAATATATTATACCTACAACTCAATATATTATTGTATATTATACATACAACTTAATATACATAATATATGTAACGATATTAATGTAGTGCTTTATTTTAACATATCTTGTTCGCGTGTGACATTACATGTCATTAATTAATAGAGGGAAGCTTCCTAATGAGACAACGAGGTTTCTGGTAATTAACAAGCGTCGACCAATTGGTGCCATTCTGAATTTTTTGCCCTTGGTCTGTTTAGATGGAAAATTCATTGTTAGATTGTGTAATCATTGCAAAAAAAGATTCACAGTTGAATTTCGATTTTGACAACCTGCTATTATATCAATCTCATATCAGAAACCTACCTCAGAGAGGACTTTTCCCTATCAACTTCTTACGGGGCATTCGTAATGTTTCAGTCGTTTATGGAAATATAAATAATTTGTGGTTTTTTAATTTGATGACGGCTAGCATGAAATTTAAAATTCCGATAAAAGTTTTATCGGCTCGATTTTATCGGAATTTTAAATGGCATGCTAATCAAATTAATAAATTTCGAATTTCTGCAAGTTCTTCAATTTCTGGTGCGATATGATTGATATTTCCGCACTTGTTATTACATCAATCTTCACCAGAGAAGTGGGGATCATTTTCAGAATAGTCGCTCGGGTACCGTGGTGAACGTCCTTAGAACACAAAAAGAAATTTGTAAAATAGGAATCCTATATTATATCTATCCATGATATCTGTATTTCTATACAGATAATTATTTAGTTAATAATGCATTAATAATATTAAAAAATAATACTTCACAATAATTAATAGTACACTGAGAAAAATGTCCGTTAAATATAATCGGATAATCCAATTACATAATAACAAACAGATATATCCGATTAAATTGTATATCCGATGAAAAATGTGATCGGTTTTTCAATCAAATTTCATCGCGAACTGCACTTTTCATTGGATACATTTCGTCGGAAAAATTAACCATCGGAAACACTAGTTTGGAACAACATATTAGAGTAATTGAACTCATGTCTAGCGTTCGGTAGTAAAACAAATAATTTACATTATATTGCGTAATAGAATTGTCTACAAAGAATAAAACTAAACCGTAATACGATTATCGTTTATAAAAATTTAACAAATTCAAGAAGCTCTTTCAACGCACTTTTAGAAAATGTTTCTGCTGTTTGTTTCGAATCCTTTCCATTCGTAACCGCTCCATCGATTACTGAAGACAATTCTGGCATTCTCGAATTCGTGGAGGCTCTCGCTCTTTCATATTTGTTTTTTAACTTTTTTCTCTTTGTAACAACCCGGTCCTTTCCGCCATCCGTACAAGTTGAATTGTAGTCACCACTATTAGGCGAATCGGGAAACCAGTTTTGTTTGAGGTTTACTATGAAAAGAAAATTTATACAAGAATGTGTATATATAATAATAAAATCAAGTAACATAAAAATATATTAATACTTATAATAAATTTAAACATTTCAATTTATGTCTACACTGACAAAAATGTCCAATCAAATATAATCGGATAATCCAATTACATAATAACAAACGGACATATCCGATTAAATTGCATATCCGATGAAAACTATGATCGGTTCTCCGAGCACATTTCATCGGTAACTGCATTTCATCGGATAAATTTCATCGAATATGTACATAATTTAATCGGAAAAATTAACCATCGAAAATACTATTTCATTGGTTTATCCGATGGAAATTTTTCTCAGTGTAGTTTTTGAAAGAAAAATATATAATCGAGAATCTACATCGGGAGCCATAATAGTTCGAGTGTTACAAGTTGAAAAAATATGGGTTTAAATGTAGGTACAACGTGAAATTTGCGTGTGACGTACTTTCAGAAACTTTGGTCGCCTTCTTCTTCGAGACTCTTTTATTCCTGAGTAGTTTCGGAGTTCTCAGAGTTCTCGTTGAGTTTTGTTTTCTTGAAATTTTTACCGATGTTTTCTTCTTGGGTTTCATTATTCGACCCTCAGTTGCACACAGTTCGAAATCACGTTTTACGTAGTCCGGCTTGTAATCACAATTGCTGGAAGATTCGGGATAGCAGCTGTCCGAGGTTTTTTCTACAAATTTACACAGAAGCAGTGCATGTACATTGAGAAAAATAATGTTGTATTAACAGACGTTTAATCTATTTGGAAGTAATCTTGTTAATTTTATTTGATACGTCCTGCTCTCATTTTAATAAAACAACGTTGCTTCATGAATATTCTGCCAGTGCTGGATTTAATGCTGTTAATACAACTTTATTTTTTCCATGAATAAAGTAATTAGATAAGTAGTTTTGATCTGTCGTATTCAAATGAATTCATATTTAAACTTTACAGTTAATTTCTGAAAGTAAAACACTCGAGAGTCTGTCGAATTAAAGCTACATAATTGCGGATGGTGTATTATAATTAGAAAATATTATAACTAAAAGTGTTGGATCACTCAGGCCCGGTTTCACCAACGTTGTTTAACTTTGAGCTTAGCTTAATTCGTTCTTTGTCTCTTTCCAACTGTTACTTTAGAAAGAGACAAACATGAATTAAATTAAGATTAAAGTTAACCGACGTTTGGTGAAACCGGGCCTTAACGTTTCATACAAATGTGCAATATACTTTTAGGGGATTTCGCTTTTTCCTTCTCCAAAATGTTCGTAGTGTCAAACGATTTCGTAGTTAGTTGACATCTGTCAGACGTTTTCAATGGCCTGAAGCCACTCGACGCTCTCACGTACAGTTTCTTGACGTTATTTTTCAACTTGCTCTTGTTCTTAACTGTGTACGAATAGAGTCCATAGTCGCAATCCGTGCAACCCGAACTGCAGCCGCAATTATCGGAGGAATACGGGCAGTAATTCTTAAAGAGTTTGTCTGCTAGAAGCAAATTTATTTTAGCCCGAATGCGAAATATAAAATAACTCAATAAATTAATCCGGATCTCTCGGGGTCGGCTAAAAATTTGATTCTCGGAAGCGAAGCAAGCAGTCGACAAAATCTCTGTCAAGTAGGAATTGCGGTCAGCAATTCCGTCAATGGTACGTAAGTATTTTGATTGAGCGCCGTGAATTGAAGATTCTGGGCCTTAGGACACGAATTCGAAACGTACTTTTGGATTTCGCTGCGGTCTTCTTCGAGACTTCGTTCGTTTTAGGCGACTTTGCGTCTTCATGTAAAATGAGGGACGTCAGTGATATCGGTTGGTTCCTTTTTTTTCTTGGTATGTAATACGGGTTTTTTCTCGCTTGACAATTATCCTCAAAATAAAAAGCTCCTCTTATATCTGCGAACGTTCCAAAATCGCAATACGAGCAGGTAGAAGTGCAGTTATCACACTCCAGAGTCACAAAAGACGAATCGGCTATCGAAGATGAAGTTTCCCAGGGTGACGGGGGACTTTCGGATGAACTATCGAGTTTATCCGCACGCTGTTGCAGACTTATCTCAGCGTTCGTCGATTCCATTTTCCTGACGGAGTATTCGCGGCGTGTTGCAAACTGCGCCGGATAATGTTCAATTATTTCTGCTACAGTCGCATCGATATGTGTCTAAGAACAATTGTGCGATAAGAGATGGATTACACGTTTAGGCTTGCGCAGATTTTCAAGTAACGCGACATGTGAAATAAAACGTACAAAATGGTTTCGATACCGAAAGTATTTCGTATTCTTGCTTTATCGCGGAATATTATTTTGTGGTAGCACTGTCGCGCGAGAGGATTCGAAATGTCGTGAAGCCGTAGCCAAACCTTTGTGTTTACACACAAAGAAATAGTTGAAATATTTTCGACACTGATAACACACGTATGTACATTTCGATAAGAATCGGCAAATCAATCGGAAGGAATTTGCGTTAAATTGAACAAGGGCGTAACGTTCGGAGACATTTTTTACATGTTGAATAGACAAATGGTCGAAGTAACGGTTTAACAAAATGTTTCTTGTACTAAAGATTGTTTTATATTTACAACATATAAATCTTAGGCAGTGTTAAAGCGTAATAATTATTGTAACAGATAAATACTTAGGTCTCGGGCAATAAAAAAGCATCTGAAAGTGTGACTTGAATATATAACAAGGCGATACGAAGAAAACAAATATAATTAAACACTCGTACCTCTGCGAATTCTCTGATTTATCTGTCCAACTTGTGTGTAGCACAATTTATCCGTAATATATCAGGCCTTTCGTTTCACGAACAGCTCTATGACATGCAAATAAGCGTTATCGCAACTGAATCGAGCGAGGCGGAATGATCTGGACAGACGCTGGCGAAGACGAGACGCTGGCACGCTAACACTCGATCGTACAGTGATTCCGACGTGTGATACTTGTGTATCTTATATGTGTTTGGTATCCTCACCTCTCGACATGGCATATTTACAGAGGACACGTATCGCGTGTCGTGACAGTAACTAATAATTCGGTTAGATGTTAAGTTTATATATCAAACTCCAACGATTCGCGTCGAGAACCGGAATATTATTCCGTTTGTAATTTTACGTGCCATGTGATCCGCGAAATGATTGAAGAAGCAAAATGCCCGTGTACCTATAATAAAATACATATTAATATGCACTGAAAAAATATCCGATTAAATATAATCCGATGAAAAAAATATTGTCGGCTTTTCTATGAAATTTCATCGGATATTTGCATAATTTAATCGGAAAAGTTATAATCGGCAAAATTAACCATCGGAGACACTGTTTAATTGGTTCGTCCGATGGAAGTTTTTCTCAGTGTAAGAATGTACAAGATTCGCGACGTGAAAAGTTTCTGAAATCCGACGTGAATTAAACATTCGTCCGGGACGGGCTCTCATTGTTCTCGTCGGGGAAGAGAATACCTCGCCCAGCGATGGATGTTTACGTCCGACGAAACGCCCGTGTAACAATTTCAGCTTGATAAATCGCTGATCGTTGGCCAAGAGCCACACATTACGGCGATAATATCGCGATACCCCCGTCGATAGCGCCGCGAAATAGAAATATCGCGATGGTGAACGCGACGGGCGTGTGTGCGATACGCGGAGTTATGCCATATTACAGATCATTATGCAACGCGCGCGTATTGACGCAATTCAGATCCGATCGCAAGCACGAACCGATCCATGGGAAATCTTGAATTACACGTTTTATATATCGGCCACCGCCGTCGCCGTCGCCGTCGTCGTTGCCGTCGCTATTGAGGGAATTGAAAGGGCCGTCGTGACTACGATTACGTTAATTTCTTCGCTTATGATAATGGCACAGGGCGGCCTTGTGCTCGTAAATTTTCGTTTCATAACCGGAGGAATTACATATTGACACGGTTGGCGAGTCCGCGGCCGCGCCACGGAACAGATTTACATTCTGTTGCGGCGCCGCGTCTAACGTTCTGGATGTCGAATAATCGAACATGGAGAACTGTGGCGGTTTTTCAAGAGGAGGCCGATTTAATTTCTTGATTTTTGAAAATCGACCCTGCCACAAAAACGGTCAGTTGCCTGCGATTCTTCAGAAGAGAGAGAGAGAGAGAGAAAGTTGATCTAAGAGTCTTAATTCTCAGAAGCTAATTTACTTGCGAAAGGACTGGTTGGGTGATTTTAATTCTCAATAATTAATTCACGTCACCGAAGATCGATCTCTTTCTGGGAACGTACCTTCTGCTCTCGATTGTATAAGTTGCTTCCCAACATTATGTACACTTGACGTTTCGAAGGCACACCCGAGCGCCGCTCGGGAAATACAATTTTGCCCGAGACTCCTGAATACGAGGGTGGCGAATGTTTACGATGCCCCGTGGGGTGCGATAGAACGGCGTGACTCAGCGGCTATGGGGGTGACGTAAGAAAATGGGGATTTCATAGTTTTCTAGGAAGGGCGGCGAGAAACCCGAGCACTTATCTTTGCCAGTTGCCCGTTATAGCTTTCGTTTTTAGTTCTCTGTTCAAACACGCTTTAGAGAACTCGGGAAGAAGAGCTGAATACATTTTTTGAACAGCACGGTAACCTTTCGGCGTCAAGCGATCGTTTTTAATCCACGAATGTCCTTGTCTATCTTGCAAATACGGAAATCTCTTCATTTTTTTTTGAACAAATTACATTTAAAATATAAAGTCAAATACAATAATTGTAACTTTATTGAAAGGAAAAAGGTGTAATGTACACCGAAGACAAACGTGATGGAAAACGTTTTAAGAAATGAGGTGAGTCGTCAAAGAATGCTGCTGAGAAGCGTTTAATACACTGAGAAAAATTTCCATCGGACAAACCGATTAAACAGTGTTCCCGATGGTTAATTTTCCCGATTACGTTATCCGATTAAATTATGGACACATCCGATGAAATTTGGTTGACAAGCCGATCATATTTTTCATCGGATATACAATTTAATTGGATATATCCGTTTGTTATTATGTAATTGGATTATCCGATTATATTTAATGTCCGATTTAATCGGACATTTTTCTCAATGTAGAATTGATATAACAATACTAATATATAATGAAATAATAACAATAATAGTGATTATGTGGAAAATACGAGACTTCGAATAATGTTATGGATTTTCACGTGACGCGTCAACAGAATCGCCCGAAGAGGCGCTCGAATAAATTTGGGAAATAGCGGATGGACCGACGCGCGATAAAACGCCGGCGCAGGACTCCGTCGGGAATTAACGTCGTGCGGTTTGGCGAGCGAGATTATACGCGAATTACAGGCGGGAGAATCGAGGCGCGGCTGCGTCAGCTGCGAACTCTCGTTCCCGCAATTCCCGGCGCGAAATCACAAGGGGACGAGGTGATTGTATGGCACTGTTCCACCTATACGAGCGACAAAAGTGCGCACCCGTTATGGCTCGTGTCACGGGACGCCTCTCGTGACCGTCGTGCTTACGCAATGGGGTTCCAGAGTCGATTTGTAAGCGCCGGAATGTCCACCGCGACACCCCGGACGTCAGCCTCCATTCACGTGTCTCCCCGCTCCGTCATCCACAGATCGAGCCGCTACCCCGCATTGTCCGCGTCCGATCCTCGACGATCTTCGTCGCAATCGACAGGGACGAGACGCGTGTCAAAAGTCCTAAAGATCGCCCCTCTAGTCAGTTTTACAGCGATAGTAAGAAAAAGGAAACTACGTACGTAGGTCTTTTAAACAGTATATCAAGAATGTAACTTTAATACAGGGTGGGGCATAAACACCTGACGGTTTTTGGAATAATCTGAACACTGTGTGCTTGGTCAACGATACGTTCCAGTCAGGTTGAAAGATACAAAATTGCATGGAGTTTCGGATGACGGGGTTCGCTTTTGAAAAATAATATCCGTGAGATGTCCACCCTGATTTTCCACACGCTGTTCCAGCTTGGTAGAAAGAGAATGCATTACTCGACGTAGAACGTTCTATGGGATCTCTGGGATAGTGGCTGGACGTGTTTCGTACACCTTGCTTTTCACAAATCCCCACAAGGAAAAGTCTGGCGCTGTTAGATTCGTTGAACTAGAGACCCTGTAATCAGAGACTGGCCATAAGAGTTCGTCAAAACATAGGCTATCTCACTCGTATGATCGTAGAAGAGTGAGGTAGCCTATGTTTTCATTCGTGCACTTTAAAACCAGTTACTTAATGCCGCAGAAATTGAAAGGTGATATAATTTTGGCCGGTTTTAGCGGTATATAAAAATTTATTGAAACAAAGGTTGTATTTTATTTATCTTTTCTTGTCTCCTTAGATCGGAAACTTTTAAACCTACTACGTAATGCGACAATTGATTATGAAAGAAATCTCTAAATTCTCCGATATTAAGTACAGAGTTATATTTTCATCCTTCGTGGAATATTGCGTAAGACATAACGTAATAGGAAAGGACGAAAAGGATGAGAAGTGAACGAGGTCTTGCAATTGATATACAATTTTTAAATTGGTTCCCGTATAAATGCATCGAACGACTGTTCTCTACGATCCGTTGGTAAAGTTGCGAGTTAATTCCAATGTGTAGACCATTGGCTCCATCTGTTGGCTGCAGATGGAAATTTCAAATGTTATGCCCTGATAATTAAGCGCGTATTATTTATAATCTGCAACGATAACAGCACTGGCTTTGCGACGTGATAATTAACGCGCTCTATTAATATCGAGTCATATCAGCGATGAATCGGAGAAAAATTTCTTTTGCCGCGCGACCTTCAATTTGAATTTTCAACGAACGAAAAGACGAATAGATTTGCTTCTTAAACATTTGTAAAAAAAAACCAAACTCAACGTTTAAACAATTTTTAAGTAAAACTATTTAAACGGTTAAATTAGCGAATTAACTTTCTTCAAAAATATTGACACTTCGACACTTACTGAGGCAACCGTCGCGTCGTGTGGTATTTCTCTCTCCACTTTGGGTTATTGTAAAAAAAAAACTTTTTCTTCGCGACATCGGGATTGTTACGTCGGCCGCGCGGGCCGTTCACTTTCGTTTTCCGGGGTGGTTGTACCCCGTCGCATCAACAAACACTGGCCGGTCGGCCGCGAGGGGTTGAAATCCTCGGCAGTGCGCAGCCGCGCTGACCGCTGTCCACTTCTCTCTCTCGCTCAGAATTCCCCGGAATATTCCCCTGCCTGCTTATACCCGCGTAGCGCCCAAGTGTACCACGAATACTGCTTTCACCACCGTAAAAGTGAGGCGACGCGCGCGCGAGCCGCAATCGGGCAGTAAGGGTTTACCTCCAGTATTTCACGATCAACCGGCAAAATAAGGGGCTCCAGGGTGGCGAACGGAGAACCGAGTAAGTATATCCGTTTCCGCGAGCGCGCTCTTCCCGAGGACGTGGGCTCCACGAGGGAGGATCCCACCCTCGGGAGAGATTCCGCGTTCCCTCGGATCTCCCGAGTCCGAAGCAGCGTGCCGTCACATCTCGCAGCCCCGTCGGGTCGCCCCTCGCGATGGAGAACGGTCTCTGGCTTCGCTGGAAACAGGCGAGGCGGGGGGGAAACAGAAAAGAACCGGATGCCCCGGGACTCGTAGTGGTTTTTTTTCCGTCGTAGACGACGGGTATGGTTAAGTACGAGGAGTAGCGAGTCGGAATAGAATCGCGGAAATAATTGATGACACGAAGCAAGTAATTCGATCGGCCGAGCTCCACTTTGTGTCGTTGTTGGACGCATCGCGGCGCGTCATGTGTAATGGAGGCATTTATTATTAATTGGCCGAGAAACGCCGTAGGTTTTCCCGAACAAGTTCGCTAAGACCCCCGATAAAGAAAACTCCCGCGACGATGGATAATCGGAAGCAGTCGGAGACTCCGGTGGTCAAAACTTCTCGCGAGTCGATAATCGCGCGAAACGCAAAGCGCGGACCGTCGGTCGTTTACGAGGGGGCAGGGGGAGAGGGTAATAGATACGATCTGCGACTTTTCTAAAGGAAGTAGGGCAAAGTCGTAGTGTCGCGTAGTTTCTGGTCTACGTCTAGTTTCTGTCCCGACCGCCTCCGCAATCCGCGTAATTTTTTTACATCCGCCGGGAAATCATTTCTCACCCTCGTGTCACCGCGGTAAAGCGCACGCGGCACTTCACTTTTCTTGAAGAACGGACGGAATATGAAACAGTTTGCTCTTCTCCCTCTCGTGACTTCGGGTCTATAAAGGATTTTAGCGCGACATGTGTGCGTCGTTTAGCTAAACAGAGCATAGTTTTTTTTTCAAGCTGATCTTTTCAATTCAACAAGTTTACGTCGATAATCCGCGCGACTTGTTATCCAAGGGACATCCGGTTTTTCTTTCCGAGACGACGAGAGAATTCGCTACGCCGATCGTCCTCGCAGGAGACGACGTCGCGACGCCACGTGCCGATGTATATAAAAAAAAATCCGCGACCTCGTCCCGCAAGTCCCGCTATAGAATCCGCTACCGAGTGCAACAGTTGAAGTCAAGGCGAGGGGAGTTTGAAAGTGTAGCCCCCGTTGCGTCTCGAATCGATACCCCGCGATTACGCTATACGTAAATACGCGCCCCCCCAGATTCGCCCCCGCATTCGGCCGCGTGATCGGCGGACGCGCGCCGCACGTCGCCGAGGGTCGCGCGATCGCGCACCCTTGATCGCAACCCTTTTGTCCTCCTCCCGTTCTCTCGATCGAGAAGGGGGGGCGGGCAATTCCGCTCGCCCGTCGCAGCCAGTGTAGCGCGCGGATTTATTATTTAACGGGAATAATCGATGGCCTATGGATACGTGTACCCGGGGTACGTATCCCTCGCGATAGTCGTCATTTTCGCGATGGTGACGCGCTGCGTGGCAGGGAAAGCCGCGCCTCGTCCTCGTCCTCGTCCTCGTATGCCGCCGCGAGCCGGCGGCGCGTGAAACTCGCGGGATCTCCCGGGCGGGAATACGGCAAGCGTGACTCGGGGAACCATGCTGGCGAGATTCAGGAACAGCTTCCGCTGCGGCATGCCCAAGTGCCCGACTATCCGTATTCCAGGGATGGAGAAGCCGGAGTCCTCCGCGGCGGGCGAGAGCTCCGGGGAGCTCGAGGATCGGGACCCCAACAGCCTGAATCAGCATCTTCAGGTAAATGGAGCCCCCCTCTCTCTCCCTCTTCCTCCCTCTCTCTCTCTCTTCCTCCGCGATCGGTGTATCGGAACTCGTAATTGTCCTCGCGAATACTTGCACGTCACCGAAAGTTTGATGACTGATGCAACGGTGCTTTTTTTTATCGACGGAAGTGAATGACAAGTGAAGTCGCTTCTGCTCCCCGATCGATCATTTCGTCTCCCCATCTCCTCCAATGCACGAATCTTTGTGTCGTAATCGCTTGAATTGCACTGCGAATCGCAAGTTCCATCTTTGCTGCGTAATGGAATCATTAGAGAAAACGATTGATCGCTCACGAATTCTCTTTCGTTGAAACCTTTTGAACCTAAATTACCGGATTTTTTCGGAGCAACGGCGCGAAGCGAAAGCGCTAAAAGCCGCAGCCCACCAGTTTTCGCGGAAATAATTGATCGATCGACGGCCAACGACGTAGACTAATGGGACTTTGGGCTGACTATCGCGTCGGTTGCTCACAGTTTTACCCGAGACAAAATAATCGCGCCTATCCACCGTACGATCATTCGCACGCATGCATCGTGTCGAATTAATGGCGCGATCGATGTCGATCTCACGCGGGCGTAAACGCATCGGTACGCAGGTGATGTGGGACGACGTGATCGGCGAGCCGGAAGGGATCCGAAGTCCCGAGTGCGCCTGGCGGCTCAGCGGCCACTGCTTCCGGCTCTCCAGGGGATGCTGCTACATACTCCTCTCCGTTCTCGTAGCGCCGCTGCTCGCTCTGATCTTGGGCTTCACGTTCGCCTGCCTCGCGTTTCAGGTGAGTCGATAAACCGCGCGCGTCCGTCCCCACCGATTTCTACTCTCGAAAAATCAATCGGTGAATTATCACTGATAACAGTGAACAGTCACTGCGGCTACGAGTATACCACTGAAAGTCGCAGTGGTGTACTTTAGAGACCCTGTAATCAGAGACTGGCCACAAGAGTTTGTCAAACGATCGTAGAAGAGTGAGATATGTCTCTCTCTATCTTGCGGGAATTTGACGGAACTCTTACGGCCAGTCTCGGATTACAGGGTCTCTAGTGTACTTATAACTGTAGATCAGTGACTATTCATTGTTTTCAGGCCTGTTGTTTCATTTTCTGGTTAACTGTTATGATCCACTGATTGACTTTTAGAGAGTACCCATCGATTCCGGGTCCCGCGAGATCGATCTGATCGTAAGATCGCGAAACGACATCGGCCAAACTCCAGCTTAATCAATTCGTCTTAATAAACTCGATAACAATATTTATTCTTACGCGAATAATTAGGTTCATTAAACACCGATAGCTGAAGAGACTAATATTTAAGAACAGTTACAGATAAGGCAGTCAATTCCCTTTTCACGATATCGAGCAGCCGAGGAAAGGCTTTCAAGTTGTCCCAAGTTTTTCCGGGGCGCTTCTCGTTTCTCTAAATTTCCGCCGGTCTCGTTAAACGAGCCGTGTATTCTTCTACCTTTGCTATTCCTTGCAGCATATCTGGTGCCTCGCGCCGTGTCTGCGCGTATGGAAGATTACTTGCGCGGCGACGCGAAATTTCTTGGCGGTGGTGACGCAGGCGATCATACGACCGCTCATGGAGGGGGTGGGTTACCTCTGCTACAATATCCGTATATTCAATCAGAGGCTGCCGGACGGCCCTCTCCAGAAGGACGACCTGCTGGTCGTGTAACTCGGCGATCCCAGCGGCGACATCGGCGTGCGCAACCCCTCGCCGTCGGGCTCGCGTGCCGTCGCACGCGACCTTCCGCCGGCGCGGTCCCCGCATCCGTCTGAAACGTGAACTACTTTGTCGATAGTGTTATAGCGTTCGTAGTTAAGCGGCGAGAGAGACGAGAGGAGTCTAATTATATAGAGATACTTGCCGCGAGACGCGGCGCGCGATGTGTCACACTGTAATTAATTTTACGTAATATCTTGATGTAAAGTATCGAGAAACGCCGACGGTCTAAAGTCTAGGATAGGACACCGGCGACATGCGCACGGGGCGGTGGTGTATTTTTGTAGCTCGTAGTTGTGATGGCGCGTCAAAGAATTTTTTTTCCCCCCGTTAAACTATCTGCAGTATAGCGTGCGACGAGCCGCTGTTAAGTTATACTAGTAAGTGTAAAGGTCTCCCGTGCTGGCCTTGTAGGAGTATAATAATTTTAACTCGCGCGCGCATGTCCCGGGGTGGTCGCAGATCGGGAGCCAAGGAGCTCGTGTAGCAGGCCAGTCGATATTTTACGCGGGCCAGTCTTTTTGTCGTTTGCTCTTCGCCGTCCGCTCGTGAATCCAAGACGAGCAGGTCTTGGTGCTTCGTCGGACGTGAGGACGATTGTCCGAATGGGAAGTGATCGGGAAGCGCGAGCCGTCGAGCGGGACCCGTTCAGCAAAATATCAAATCTGAAATTCTAACTTAATTGGGAATGTGAGGTATCGAAGGGGGAAAAAGTGCACACGCGGGGAGTAAAATAATTGTATAATAAGAGATACATAAATGTGCAAGAGAGGTACACGTTTATCGCGAGCGAAGAACGCAAAATCCGAAGGAAAGATCGGTCCACTTTCTGTACAATCGTACAATTAATGTTACAAGCGCAATCAATGTTTCTTGATAAAACGGTAAGATAACACAGAGCTGTCGTACTTTCAATACTCTATAGATTCATGGCATATATTTGCCATCGTTACCATCCTATCATTTTTTTTCCCCTTTGCATTCGCAACCGTTGTAGACGCGATTTGTGGAAGCTTCTCCACGACATCGTAATTTAGGAGTTGTACATACGAATCTTCTGTAAGAGAACTTTTGCAAATAAAATGTAGAACTTACACGAGAAAGATAGCGTGAACTTGGGGCTCTTTTTAATTTAAATAATCTGCCAGTGAGTGAGTAAGGTTACTTCCATAAAACGAATGTCAATTTGAAGTTGAAACAAAAATGTTCATCGATCAATTTTTTATTCTAAGCGTGCGAAATTCTAGCCCCGCCCTAATCCTTAAGGATCTGTCCTTTGAAAACTCTTGCACCCACGGCATTTTCTTAAAATGTTAGGAGAATTTGTCATTAAACTATTTATTGGCAGTTTAGCGACAACGTGTGAAGTAGTAAAATATTTAACCATTTTTGTGCACGTTACAATACACAAAAAGTTTCAATAATTGGAGCACTATTGCAACATATCCCTGAGACCAAATCAAGTAAAAAAAGTCCTGTACTACTTTTCCCTACGACTTTTGTCTGAGAGATTTTCTTCTGGGACTTATACGTTTTGAGGTATTCGAGGTGGACGAACTTATTGCTTCACCCTGTATATTATTATGCCTTTGGTTCTGCGGTTTATCCACCGCGTAGGACGTTTATAATATAAAAGAATACAAAATTAACGCATTATGTTTTTACGCGATTTTTTTAAATTAAAACTTATTCGGCTCCTCGGTCAAATATTTCAATATGGTTCTCTTGACAAAAGAAAATATCGAGGACCTCCGTGTAACAGACCGGCGGCCATTTAAACTTGCCACCGAATTGTGGAGCCAATCGCAGCGAACCACTGTGTCAAGTCACGCAATACTCTCGGCAACAGCTGACTAGCCGTCGGCTGCTACATAGTCGAGGCAAGTTGACCGGAGGTGTCGAATGAAGTATTTATGTCGAAACGCTCGCCCGAAGTCTCGGTCGCTCGGTGTGAACGCGCCTGCAGGCGCGATTGATAAGGGCATTTCTCTCGGCGAGATCAACAAAGTCGGTGTTCCGTCGCTATCATCAGTCGTTGCTCAACATGGCGAGCCATATGCAGAGACTGCTGTTGAGGGCCGGCCGTTTGTGCCGCGTTAATTCCACGAGGCGTATCCTTTGGAAGTCCGTCAGGGACCTAAATTTTTGAGCTCTCCGTTAGACCGTGTCATCGTGCCAGAACTCGTTGTATATTCGTCCTTAAATCCCGATCAGAGATCTCCGCCTCCGCCACGCTCCGAGGGAGACGTAAGTCGCACCTAATTGTAAATCATATCTATAAGCGCCAGGCAAACGCAAGGCGGACAGCTTCTTAATCATGACGCGTGATCTATACTGTTTTACACTGACGGTCTACAAGCCTTGACGTGAAACGTAGATGGTAGCACGAGGCAGAGGCGCGACTCAGCCGGTAGTTCGTTCCGCCGACATTACGCGATCTTGCTATCTCATCTTTACTGATAACTGATAAAAGCTGTTTACCGTTTTATCGTTTGTGTCGTTATGATATTACGCAACGCGCGCAGTTTGCACTAAACGGGGATTCAACGAGAGAGAGAAATTCGCTTTCTTGAGATAGAATATAGAGGAAGATCCTCTATCGCGAGATAGGTTTCTAATATGAGATAGCGGGTTTTCAACGCTCAAATTCAATCACGAATCTTCTTTCGCAACGATTACACGATTTAGCAATCAATTTTCCACTAAACAGATTTCACCCCAAGGCCAATAAATTCATGGTGGAAACAGATGCCTATTAATTTAAAAGAAACCCCAGCTATCTCATATTAGGAGTTACAGTACACAAAACTTTTCAATAATTGGAGCACTATTGTAACAGCATATTCCTGAGACCAAATCAAGTAAAAAAAGTCCTGTACTACTTTTCCCTCCGACAAACAGTTATCGAGATATCATGAGCTAAATATCGAAAAGTGATCAATTTTCTCTTGAATATCTCGAAAAGCGTTAGGCAAATCGAAAAATGTTTCAGACAAAAGTTGTTCATATTATTTAGTAGAATAAGATGGTATAACAAACAATAGGGGGTTCCATTAAAAAAATTGAAAGTGGCCGTCACGTGACCTTCAAGCAACTATTCAAGGTCAAATTAACGACACCATCTTATGTTCCCCTCTAGACCGTACAACTTTTATTAAAAAATTTTTTTTGTGAAATTGCATATTTTCGCTGTGCAATTGCCGTAGAAATTAAATCAGGCGCGTAATTTGGATTTCGAAAATTTGAATTGCTGAATTTCGTGGGTCAGCCGCCGCCTTCAATTGGGAGGATCCGTTCGACCTGGAGTCGCAGCTGACGCAGGACGAGATCCTGATGAGGGATCAGTTCCGTTCCTACTGTCAGGAGCAGCTCCTGCCGCGCGTGATCGAGGCGAATCGCAAGGAGCACTTCGACCGGGAGATCATAAGGGAGATGGGTCAGCTCGGGGTGCTGGGCTGCACCATGAAGGGTTACGGCGCCGCCGGGGTGTCCTCGGTGGCTTACGGGCTCCTCGCCAGGGAGATCGAGAGCGTCGACAGCGGGTATCGATCGGCGTTGTCGGTGCAGTCCTCTCTTGCGGCCGGCGCGATCTATATGTTCGGCAGCGAGACCCAGAAGGAGCGATTTCTGCCTAAACTGGGTGCGTGCAAGCGGTTTTCGGGGATAAAATTACGCTCCCCGGTTTAGTTTTTAAATTGCGAAAGCATTATCAAGATTCTTAGAGCTTTGTAGGGAAGTATTTAGTTATTTATCTCCGTAAACTGCGAGAGCGACGAAAATAAAAGACTTGACTCTTATCTTACAAAATTAGATCGATATTAATTAATAAAATTAATACAAGTTCGCTAGTGAAATGAATTAAACGGCATTTACCGTTGGAGCCGTAGGCGATAGCTTTCGAAGTGTATTTCAGTTTCCGGGGAAAAGATCGGCTGCTTCGGCCTGACTGAGCCCAATCACGGTAGCGATCCGGGATCCATGGAGACCAGGGCCGTTTACGATCCCGACAAAAAGGTCTACAGATTGAGTGGCAGCAAAACATGGTTAGTTCTCGCAATAGCGTACTGTCCGCCGTTCAAAAAGAGAAGACATTTCTTGCGTTCGAGTGAGGGTCACAATGTCGAATCTCGTTTAGGATCACAAACTCGCCCATCGCCGACGTATGTGTGATATGGGCGAAATGTGACGACGGTCAGATCCGCGGGTTCATCGTCGAGAGGGAAACTGCTGGTGATCGATTGTCCACTCCAAAGATCGAGGGCAAGTTTTCTTTAAGAGCGTCCATCACCGGCATGATCCTGATGGATAACGTGATCGTACCGGAGGAAAATTTATTGAACGTTCAGGGACTCAAAGTAAGTCTGTTAATCACCAGAGGAATTTAGCCCAGATGCTACATATTTTTGTTAAACAGTCACTGATATTGCTAAGACTATTTATTAAAAAGGGAGTCAATGACAATAAAAAAAACGGGGTCGTCGCGCGGGTTCGTGCGCTGCGTAGCTTAAAGATGTCTAATAACGGAGTACTTGATAAAGGGACCGTTTAGTTGCTTGAACAACGCACGGTACGGTATCGCCTGGGGCGCGTTTGGCGCGGCGGAGGCCTGCCTGAAGATCGCCCGATCTTACACCCTGGAGAGGAATCAGTTCAAAAGACCGCTGGCGGCGAATCAGCTCGTGCAGAAGAAACTGGCGGACATGATGTGCGACGTCGCGATCGGTCTTCAGGCGTGCTTGCGAGTCGGTAGACTAAAGGACGAGAACAGGTAAGATGCGCTTCGAATACTCGAGCGAAGAGACAATGACGCGATCCAATCCCGAGGATATAGAGCTAATATTTTATCACTCTTCTAGGAAGACTGATCATATTTTTGTGTTCCCTGATCAATCATCCTTTTTCCGCAGTTATGTAATGTCATTTATGCTGTACATATACACTGCTTCACAAAAGTCTGGGTATTTTCGTGTAAATTATAAATTAGTCAATGAAGAACCTTTCAAAATCAGCAAAATACACGCTTGTGCACGTGTGTTTCTACTAATAATCCACAATCTTTCTTCGCATTAAATTGATAACTTTTAACCCAAATTATTTCGGAAACACAAAGCGTTACTGCAGAAAAGTTTAACAAATTCCCGCTGAACGAAAAGAATACAGTTTTGTGTTATGGTACAATTTATACCCAGAAAAAAAACGACGGTCGTAGAGAGCGTACTGAAAATCTACGGCGTGAAAAGAGCGATCTTGAACAAAGCGCTGAAAGTAACAAAATTGAGGAATCCCAATCCTTTTGTTACGTGCTTTCATATTCCTTTTCGATTTCTGATCCAAACCATGTATGATCCATCTTTGCAAATAATCTAACGAACTGTGACACTTTTATTTCTTCCTGATGTCACGTCACTTTTAAGGAATGTGCGCATACTTTTGTTAAGTAGTGCGTATGTACAGGGTGTTTACCCGCCGTTATGTAATACCCGCCTCACCTCTTATTTACGGATAGAGCGGACTAGACTGAGTCGAAAAGTCCTGTAACGTTTTGCAATTTTTGCAATGGTTAACGAGTTATTAATGATTAAAAATCGCTGTCTTAGCCTAGTCTACCGCCCAATTCAAGCTCGCGGCGAGGTGCGGCTGTCCCGCGATTGGCGTTGCCAGGCGCTAGCAACGCCAATCGCGGGACAGCCGCAACTCGCCGCGCGCTTGAATTGGGCGGTAGGCCGGGCTAAGACAGCGATTTTTAATAATTCATATCTCGCTAACTATTTCGAAACTTGCAAAATGGTAGAGGACTTTTCGACTCCGTATAGTCCGTCCTATCCGCAAATAAGAGGTGAGGCGGGCATTACATAACACTCTATATATAATAATTATTAATAAAAAACATATTTTTATAATATATTGTGTTTGTATACTGCTAATATACATAATATACAACGATGTGTGCGCAATATGTGCGCGCTTGTAAGAAAGGCAGGAAATGATTTTACGTGCCGTAGAGCCGCGCCGGAAATGATTTCCATCATAAAGAGAAACTCGGCCGCCAAAGCGCTGGAGATCGCGCGAACCGCGCGGGACTTGCTGGGCGGAAATGGGATCTCGGACGAGTACCACGTGATCAGGCACGTGATGAACTTGGAAACGGTGAACACTTACGAAGGTACGCGAGAAGACCCGGCGATCGTTTCATAGTAGTTAATCAATCGCGTCATTCGAGACTATGTTACCGTTTCTTTTTTCTCTCTTTCGCAGGTACAAACGATATTCACGCGTTGATTCTCGGGAGAGCGATCACCGGTATCGCCGCGTTCTCGGGATAAGCGGCTCGAGTGTCCGAATGATAAGACTGTCTTTGTACAAGCAACGTGCCATCGATTTTCACACTTACGAGCGTTCGACACGCTTCCGCTGTACTGTCACCGTCAACTTCTTTTTGTCTCAAGAATCATTAATTACTTTTATAACGAGAATTTTATTTTGTATAGTTCGAAGCTGACGCATTGAATGTATACCGTTTGATCGAAGAGATGAAGGTACTCCTGTCTCTCTTACGAAAGGTTGAGGGCCTAATAAATTTATTGCACAAGATCGACACTTTTGAAGAAAGAGCCGACGGCAGTGGTATCTCCCTCTCTCCTAAAAACTGTAAAAGCCGCGCAATACTCCTACCCCTCTTCTGCATTCAGATCGCCGCGCGTCCCCGCCGCAATAAGGCTTTAGTCACTCGGTACACTTTATTGCTCGTTTATTCTCTACTTTACGTTTTAACAATTTCATGGTGTGTGCTCTTTCACTACGCGCCGTCACTCGCTCTCGCCTCTCGTTCACTCCGCTCTCTTTCACTCGTTCACGATGGCTAATGCACGCGTGGCTCTCGACGGAAAACAAATAGTAGAATTTACGCGACGAGGGCGCAAATCGAAACTTCCGCTCTCCCTCCCGTCCTCTTCCTCGATCCTCAGGCATTTCCGACTCCTGGATCGTCCTGGATCGCGCGATCAAGATCAACTTTCATGAAGTCGCGAACGGGATTCCGTGCTTCGAAGTTTCGAAAATTCGAACTTAAAAGCGCGCCGTCACGAGACAGCATGCTTTCGTCGCGCGTGCCGGACGCGTTCGCGATTGAGATCGCGAGATCATGAAAACTGCTCCGCGCCGTCACGAAGCGATGGAATTCGAAAGAACATCGTTGTTAACGACATCTCCAAAGTTGCGCGCCCGCCGCGCCGGAGATCACGGTCGGGTTTCCCGTTCAGTGGTCCAAATTATAAAAGAACGTTAGGATCGACATATTTACAGATCGATCGTGCTCCTTTCCCTCGTGATCTTAGTTTAATCAGCTGGGTATTGTACAATGCCGATATTCCCCATTCGCGCTGTCTTTCTCTCTCGCACATTCTCCTATTCTCTCAGTCTCTCTCTCGGTTGGTAATAGCTAGGTCTTCGTATAAATATAATATCTATATATCTATGTATAAGTGTCCAGTGCCTTTAGACTAATTCGATACTAAATGAAAATATAAAAATCTATACGTCAGGACTACGGTTGTTTATTTATGTATACGATGCCGGGTGGCCCGGTCTCGCGATTTACGAGTGTGGGCTACGCTACATCTCGCGATGATCGCGGACATTGTGTGTGTGTATCACAAATAAGCGTCGCCAACGCGCGGCAGGAAATTTAACTGAGACGCTTCCGTACGAAAGGAAAGCGCGATAGTGGACGGGTCCGTCCCGCTCGTCGAGACGGATCCTCCGTGTGATTCTATTAGTAACGTCTCTAGCTCTAAAAGCAAGCATTGTCACTCCTCCGTTGAAGTTTGGCTCCATAGAGTTTCTTGAGAATCAATGTGGAAAAATTGTTGAACGACGCTAACTGAGGCATGACTCAGTGGTCGAATTGGCGAGACACCCGCCTAGAGTGTGGGGAAGTCCAGGTTCGAACCCTGGCTGGGGTAATATTTTTCGCAATAAATTTCTTTAATTAGAATTTGCCAGGTAGCGTCGTTTAATAATTTTTCTGCATTGGTTAATCTTGTACTGACGTCAAATAATTCTTGAGAATCAATGTAGAAAAATTGTTAAACGCTAACTGAGGCATGACTCAGTGGTCGAATTGGTGAGACACCCGCCTAGAGTGTGGGGAAGTCCAGGTTCGAACCCTGGCTGGGGTAATATTTTTCGCAATAAATTTCTTTAATTAGAATTTGCCAGGTAGCGTCGTTTAATAATTTTTCTGCATTGGTTAATCTTGTACTGGCGTCAAATAATTCTTGAGAATCAATGTAGAAAAATTGTTAAACGACACTAACTTAGGCATGACTCAGTGGTCGAATTGGTGAGACACCCGCCTAGAGTGTGGGGAAGTCCAGGTTCAAACCCTGGCTGAGGTAATATTTTTCGCAATCAATTTCTTTAATTAGAATTTGCCAGGTAGCGTCGTTTAATAATTTTTCTACATCGGTTAATCACGTGCTGGCGTCAAGTAATTCTTTACGTTATTTCTTGAGAATGTTTACCCACATATTAGACGACTAAATGACTAGAAGCAACCTTCGCCAAAGAAAACTGATGCTTTCGTATAGGTACTGTCACGAGTTAATAATTAATCCGTTAATTGGATTTATTAAAGGGTTTCCCAGCGTCCTCTGGTATGAAAACGTTGTCGAAGAGAAACAAGCTTGAAGGCTCTCGAGTAATTAACAAAGGCGGGATAAAAGCCGCCAGATCAGATTTCGCGCTTAATGGCACTCTTTCATTCGTTTCGCTGCCGATTATTTGTTTTCTTCCGTTGACATTTCACTCCTCACTCGAATTGATTTTCTGTTAGAATTTTATTGCGAGAACTTAACGGATTGACAATTTCCTGAATATCTCCTAGGGCAATTGCAAAAGACAATCCTGTACGAAACGGTACAAAGTGCTCTAAAGGTTTGCAGCATTGCAAACGACGGGACGCGAACGCCATCGGTGACGTTCTATCGGCGAAGCGTTATCGTAGTTGCCTGCGATCGCCAGGATCGACCGTCCCACGGACTGATTGCACACGATCCGCAATATAACAACAAGGGCGTCAACACAAGCGACTCGAGTAATCATAAATAAATTAAGTTTAATTGCTAAGTAATAAAACGTTAATTACATATGTCAATGATAATTAATTTAAGTTTACAACACACGTCTCGTGCAAAAGTGTAAAGAACGTTTGTCTTTTTTTTCTTTTTTTTTCGTGCTACACTCAATACCATTGTTGTCTTTTGTTTTATTTTCTTGTACGACTTAATGTGTATGCGTGTCCGCGCCTGTGTGTATGTGTGTGTGTGTGTGTGTGTATGTGTATTCCTGTGTGTATTTAATGATTCTCGACTACAATAAGCTCTTGGTAAAACGTAGTAACATTGTAGTTTACAGTAGTTTACAATCGCCTCTCCTCGCGGCCCCCGATCGCGGATGCGTAAATGTGTGTGTATGTGTGTCTATTACATAATTACACATCTCGGTACATGCCGGGATCGAACCGTCGCTCCCCCCGTTTCCGCGCAAGTTTTCAAACGTCGTCGGTGGAGGATCCGCCGATCGCCAAGACGACGACGACGGCGACGGCGGCGACGACGGCTCTTCCGTAAAGAGGGAAGTGGGTCCCTCCAAGGGGCAAGGGGAGATCTCGCGGTGCCGGGGGATTCGCGCGCCCTTACAGTTCGCGAGTTCGATCCCGTCATTTTCACAAGTATCGATCGTCGGCCCGTCGACCGCGCAAGAAAATTCAATGGCACGAACCGCGAGCCGTCGCAACAACAGACGTCGCTCGGGCTCGTGTAACCACACTTGGTTGCCTCTACTAACGGATATACGTAATCGTATAAATAAATTAATGACTCGCCCTCTCTCTCTCTCTCTCTCATACACACACACACGCTCTCGCGCTCTCATTCTCGTCGCAATTTCGCTCGACTTGTGCACACACACACGCACACGCACATACACACGCACGCGCGATGGACACTCCCGATCGATTCCCGCTATCCTGCCGTTAACACCCCAAACCCGAGTTTCTCGTTCGTAACATTGTCACCGGGAATACTAAATACTTCAACCTCCCGTTCGCTTTTTCTTCCCTTGGACATCAAGTCCTCCTCCCCCACGATCGCGGATACATCGCGGTCGGGCTGCCGTCGCGAGCTTGAGGTGTTAATCGCGATTACTCGGTGGGCGAGATTATCCTCGCGACAGGATTATCCCTTTCTCTCTCTCTCTCTCTCTCTCGCTCTTCCTTTCCTGAGGAGTAGATTATGACAACGAAGTGATCGACTTAACGCGCGTTTACTCTACGTGAATCTACGTACGCTGTCCCTCGTCCACGAATCCGATCTTTCCGAACTTCCGACCGGAGCCCCCGACACATCGGTCCCGCGCCAACTGTGGCCGACCGTCCGTCCACCCTTTCCCTTTACGTCCGGCAGGGTGGACCGGCAGCCCCGCGCGCGTATACGCCGCGAAAACCTCGCGCGTTACAATAAATATAATAATAATGTATACCTGCTTTTGCACTTGTATTTTACATTATTTCGTCTCTGATTAACTAATCGATACCTTATTGTCGTACAAACTGCTCTCGTGTATTCTTTCTTTCCATCCTCCGGCTCCTTTTCGTCCCGTTCGAGAGGAGAAACGACATCCCGAGAATCTTCCGAGAAATCTCCCTCGCTCCGTCCAGTTTTCCGCCCCCTCTCTGTCTCTTTCCCCTCGATCGTAATTTATTTATGAAAAACCGGACGAGCCGAGATAGCAGTCACAATGTAGGTCGTAGCCTGCCTCTCTCTTTCTCTCCTTCATTCTACGGGGGGGGGGGGGTGAAAAGTTCTTGAGAGTGAAAAATTAGAGTCGCGTTGTCTCCCCTTTTTAGCCTCGAACGGGCGAAAGCAACGGACTTCTCTCCTGCCCCGAGAAAAATCGCGTCGAGCCTCTTTGTTTTCCGGGTCTTTTTGCTCCTGTTCCCTTTTATTCCGTCACATTCCGCCGATTCGCCCTTTTACCCCTGTCCGTGGAAAAACGAAGTGAAAATTCTCTGCGAGTGGGGTGGAAACTAGATCGATATAGACACCTAATATTGTACGTTGTCGTCGTCGATAGTTTCTAATCCACTGGATATGTGTCACGTAACGATGTAACTATCGAGACGAGCCCCTCTCAGCGCAATATATAAATAGATCATCGAATTTTATTCTCTCGCACTCTCTTCTTTTCTCCCTCTCTCTCTCTCGCACTCTCGCACAAGCTCTCTCGCACTTTCACGCTCAAATTTTAGACGCGCAATAGTCGTTATCGATCGATCGACTTGGAGATCGCTCGATAATCGCCCCCGCGACGATCAACACCGTCCGCCGTGATCGGCGGTAATAATATCCGTATTTTATATATATATATATATAATTTATTTATACTTATGTCCATATTTATATTCATATTTGCATTTATATTATATTTATATCTGTATTTATATTTATATTTGCATTTATGTTTATATATATTTATATATATATATGTATATTCTACGTTCTCTTCGTCACCCTTTCCTCTGGCCTTTCTATCTCCCTCTCGCCCCCGTTCTCTACGCGATGTATGCGCTTCCCCTGCCTACCTCGCTATACGGCATCGTATTTCTTCTCTCGTGTAACAAAAACATGTTCGCGCACACGCCCGCCGTCGCGCGCGGCAATTAATAATCATCGTAATGCAGTAATTGTAGCGATAATAAATCTTCCTCTCGCGACTAAAGTCGTATTTACACCTTTATCGTACATCATCGATCCTATCCGCCGTGTATATGTGTATGTCTCTCCCGCGTGCACGCGTGTGTGTGTGTGTGTGTGTGTGTGTATAATGTGCCTCGCGCGTATCCTCAGGACCAGATGACGAGTTCCGAGTTCCGTCTTCGTCGCGGGTCGAGCCACAGTTCCCCTCGTCTCGGCGCTAAATCATCAACAATCGCAATTTTTCCCCCGAGCAATCGGAGCGCGAGCTCCCTCGCGGGACTTGTAGAAAAATCGTAACAAAATAAATGCAAACATTCTCGCAGAGATCTTTTAGAAGGGCTTCAACGCTGGAGTCAAGTCGTCAACATCCGTCATCCAGATTGCCAAGATGAAAACTATATGGTCGATCACGTCCCGCCAACCGACTCGTTTTCAATCGCGAGCTCGCCGAATCGCCATGGTGAAGAGGAACGCGAAGGAGCATCTCGGTCCATCCGCGCTCGACCGCGGGGTAAATTCCGTCGGAATTCTTGCACCTTGTCGTGATTATCGCGCCTGGCAACGTGACCCAATCGTCTCCAACGAGGGTGGGACTCCCGTGAGAGAGAACTCGACGCCCCCCATTGATCCCGCGTTTCTCTTTGCCTCCCTTCCACTCGCCCACAATTTAACACAGAGTCCTATTTGAACATTCCTCCTCGGAAAACAGCGCGACGCGTACGCCACGTTCTCTCTTATATATATTATCTTATATATAATTAAACACTGTTATTACAATAATATATATATATATATATGTTTACTTTGTACTATATATGATCTTAAACCGACGACCGAGGAGGCCGCTCGCATCTCTCTTGGTACCGTGGATATTCATCTTCGCGCCCGGAAGAGACCTCGCATCCTCTCGCCCGACGACCAGGACAAAACGCGGCTCCCCTCGAGGCGGGAGGCGGATGCGAGCCTTTTTCCCTTCCGCGTCGAGCCGACCGCCGATTCGCCATTTGGGTTTCAATTTTTCCAGCACGGAGCACTCAAGTCTCCAAACACTCAGAACTGCGATGCTCGCTTTGAATGACCGTTTATTTGAGACGTCGTATGTGATAAATTAATAATAAATAATCAGAGCAGCGGTTGAAATGCTAATCAATCGACGTGCAACGTTAAGGGTAAACGTGTATCGGTGTGTACTCGGATTCTTTAGAGAGGAGATTGTTGCTGTTGTTGCACGAAAGCGGTAACATACCTCGAGTCGCCATGCACACTAAGGGGATTCGATATAACTTTACAAAATATTACACAATAAATTACACGCTCTCTCTCTCTCTCTCTCTTTCTCTCGATGACGAACTGCCGACTTATCTTTCGAAAGCTGCTTCAAACGCGCCGCGCGCATCCTTTCTCTCTCTCTCTCTCTCTCTCTCTTTCTACCCTAAAATATAATAAATTAAGTAACATGCCGTAGGTAACATCGCCGAACGAACATCGAACGGGCGTTCGGGTGCGAAAAAGAGACGTTCCACCCGCGGGACGAATGATCGCATCACCCTACGAACTCGCCGACGGCGGCGATCTTCTCGCGCCTCCTCGAGAAAACCGATCCCAGGCGTATCGAGAGCTTACCGCGCGTTTCGAAACGCATTTCGTTCAATTCAGTGCGGTCGCGCGCGTCTCATTTATTTGTTCCGTTCATTTGGACCCGAAGTGCGATCGAGAAATAATCAAAATGCTCCGTCCAATCTTCTTCCTGACATAAACTTTTTTTTTAACAAGGTCTTTGGATCACGGGCAAAACAATTTTAATTGTCATGGAATCGATGGAGCGCGCGCGCAGCAAATTAATTTTCGTAATCAGCTCGGCCCCTCGATACCCCCGGATCGTCTTTGTCAATTTCCGACCGAGTCTCGGCGTTCACTCGCGACTAATTCTGTACGATTAATCCGACTAGCATGAATGATCCTCTCGCGATCGTACAAAAAAAAGTAGAAGGGCGTGATACAAAATGTCGTTCAACGAAATCTCGCAGAACCGATCGCTCGCCACGTCGCGACGTCGCGTCGATGTACGTGATATCCGCGCGCGCGTGTGTGTGTGTGTATGTGTGAGTGTACATGTGTTTGTGTGTCGAAGCACAAAAGAATTCTCGCTACGCAGGAGCCACAGACGCGAAGTGCAAGTCGGCTAGAATGCACTTTTCTGCAATCAAACGTCACACCGATTCGTTTTCGCCCGGCTTAGCGAACGCCGCTTACGTAATAAAAGTGTGTACGTGTTATATCTATCTGTATACGTACGTGTTTGTTCTTTTTCTTCTTTTTTTTTAAGTATGTACAATAGCACAGCACAATTGCAGTACGATATCGAGTGCGGCTCGCTAAAGTCTCTCTCTCTCCCTCTCTCTCGCTCCGTTTCTCTCTCTTGCTTTCTCACAGGCTCTCACTCATTCTCGCTGTCTCTGTCTCTCGTACACAGCGGTGCAGCCACCCATTTTAAAAATTGCTCTCGCTCTCGCTCTCCCTCACCCTCCGCTCTTCCCTTTCCTCACTAAACCTCCCTCCCGCCATCGGTTCGCACAAAAGAGTGTCCACTCTCTGATATACATGTTTATACATACATATATATATCACTTGGCACGTGTACCCTCACACGAAGCCACTTTGAAAATTGGTTCACGTTTCGTCTGACCAACGAGGACACGACGAGCCCGGTCGCGCGTTTAGCGCGCCGCTGATTGCGCGATCATCATCGGATCTCACCGCTAACCGTATTCGTGGAGAAACGCCGATTAATCCCACAAGGGGGTTCGATTCGCTTTAATAACAACGTTAACGCAAGGGGCGCGTAAAAAAAATTGGCGTTCTCTCTCTCTCAATCGCACGATCCGCCAACGCGGAAATAAAATTTCACAATTTCAAACTGGATTACCGCTACCGCTCGAGGTTTCGAACCACCGAGGAAAAGACGCGATGCGCGTCGAGAGATTCGCGATTTTAATTACGGCCCCCCCCGTGGTATCGCGAAACCGCCAGTTTTTTTTATAAATCAGTGAGACGCAACGTCTATAAAATGCGAAATAAAATGTACGTAATCTCAAACAAAGTCGTTAACGCACGCAACAGGAGAAATTCCTTCAAATCGCCGCGCCAAGTCGCTGCTTTAACTCGTGACGTATCTCGATCGGAGATTCCTTCGAACTTTCGCACCGCACTGCGCGGCAAGGGTTGAGGGCTAGTCTCGAGGATTAAGAAAAAGTGGAAAACGGACTCTTCTAAGTATTTACTCGCCCGCGATTGTCAGAGCGCTTGGAATTCCGTGCGGTCATTCGACATTTCGACCGATTCTCCTTCGCGAGGTCGATTTTGCGGAATTTTCGGTCTTTCCGCTTGGACACCCATCCAGGACGAGAATGAGCGTTTAAACCGAAAAACCGGAAATCGTGTAAAATCAAGATACGACCTTGCGAAAGAGATCGGTCGATTCGCCCCCGCGATATCCGCTGGTCCGCTTAAAGCAGCGACTGGTTCTACTTTTAAACAAGAAAAGAAAGGTAACAGGAACCGGGCTCCGTGGGGGGGAGCCCCGCTTCACTAAATTAAACGGCGAATAAACACGTAACTGCAGCGCGATTTGCGCAAAAGGAAGAGGGAGCAAATAAAACAACAATGCGTGCGCCCTTTCGAAACGACCCCCCTTCGCGGAGGGCGGATTCGGAACTGGAGCTTCTGCATTTTGACTAGAGGAAAGGAACCGCCGCCTCGATTTGACGGGCAAGGTCCTCCTGGAACTTATTACAATGGACTAGAACGCTAAGAATCGGGCGCGGAGCGCCGGGTCGCGGATTAACTTATGCTAATATGGCAAACTATGGCACGAAGTTTGCGAGGTGCCCGAGGTCGAGATACGCGGACGAGTCGTTGTCGCACGCAAGTTGCGACCTTAAAATTACGGCACGGCTCGTTCACTGTGACAGACAAATTGCGTGTGAGAGAATAATAAATATATATATATACATATAGATATATGTACGGGTAACTCTCGTGTGACAAAGTAAGTAGAAAACCATTGTAATCGACAACTTCCAGCTCTCCTTCACCTGGACATCGACCCGTCCGTTTCTCGACTTCGAACATCGTTTTAAAAAGCTTCAACGTGGAACAATCTGTCGATCGCAAATACTTGGGAACGCACTAAGCCTAAAGGCGAAAAAGAAGAAAGAAAAAACGCAAGACCATGGCAGATCTAATCTGGATCGCTTCGCGGGAGTTATAATGATCGTTCGCATTCAGCGGCTAGGACGCTCCTGCTCGACGCAGCTCGAGCCTCAAAGACGATCGTTGACGCGCGGCCCGCGCGATAAAATGATAATAAAATTTCACGTCTCCGCTTTCTTTCTTTCGTAAACTGTTTAATCTCGGACGACCGCGAGAGTCGCCGAAATATATGAAAAATTCTGAAAATCATACTTTGCCCCAAAGTTGTCCATCGAGAAGTTCAACGTGGTCTCGTGAATCGAGCGAATAAAACGATTCTCGAGTTTTGGTCAACCGATATAAGCGGGTATCTCGAACAGCCAATTAGCAACAGTATCCTGAATCGCAGAGATGAATCGTCAAGAGTTAAAATTCGCGGGGAGCGCGTCGAGAGACCGTCGTACGGTAGGCCCGAGCGTGTCGGCGAGGATACGTCCGCGACGTAGTACGCTGCCCTTACGAGAAGGGCAGGTCCTCGTCGGGCGACTCGTCGTGGTACTCCTCGTGGTCGGACGTGTGTCACAAAACGTCGCTCGGTTGGCGCTGGCCGATCCCTCCTATCGTGGGCGACAACTGTTCCTCCTCGACCGCGACCGTCTTCGGGTCCTCGTCCTTCCACTTGTCCATGGAGCGGCGCCGGGCGTTCATGAAGAAGTTGCCGACCGTCGTCGGTTCCAGGCCCAATTGCCTCGCGATTGTCACCTGCATCTCCTTCGACGGCCTCTTGGTCTCCTGCGAGGAACGGAAAGTCTGTTAAACATTTCACGTGTGTTAAGGTCCGCGCGCATATTGCATTTGTTTTGATACAAATTACTTTTAGCCGCAATTAACTACGTCATTATTCTGGTCTTTTTGCGCAAATCCCGCGTGTTTATAAAGGTCGCTCGGGCCGTACTTGATTAACAATGACCGCGGCACTCGTGCGCGCAATTTGCAGTATTTAATTACTCGACATAATTATTGCTTTTGGCATCTTTATATTTTATATCGAGAGGATGCTCTCTCTCTCTCTTTCTCTCTGGGCTAACTGTGGAATCTTATTATGCCGGACGGGATCAAAGCTTTATACATTTTGCGTTATCATTTCGCTCGATTATCGACGAGAGCGAAAAAAAATAGTGTAATTTAATTTCAAACAATCGAGACCAGACACATCCGACAACAAGATAACGCGGTGACTTTTGCGCGCGCGCGCGATGCGTACGAGTCTCTCTTTGATTTATACATTCGCGAGGGTTTCCAGAAAATGAATTAAATGCGCGAAGGACGGGGGGAGGGGGGAGGGGGGTTCGACGCAATTATGCTAATAACCGCTTAATGCTTTTAATGTATTATCATACTTTATAGGACGCGTCCTGCACGCGCTAGTCAAGGTGTTCCGTCGGTTCAATCGCGCCGCGCCGATTTAATCTGTCCACCCCCCCCCC
>NW_011967229.1:2032956-2042505 GCF_000949405.1 Vollenhovia emeryi | reverse complement strand
CCCCCCCCGTGAAAGGATCCGCATTCAGATGCAGATTCGGGGACGTAATGCGCTCGCGGGTGGCCCCCGTGTGCTAATTTCGACTGCGCGCCACGTGAAAGTATTGGCCAGCAATAATTGTTACTCCGGCAATCGATACACTCTACCTCGGAGTCACGTTATTGATCGCGCCACGTTGGGTAAGAAACATCGCGTGGGAAGAAAACGTGGTAGCCCATTTACCACGGGGGGGGGACGGGGAGGGGGAGGGGGGGGAGAGGACTGTTTATCGTCCGCCAGTGCCCCGCCGAGGGCGAGTGTTGGATTATCGTTAAACATGCCGTAAATAATTCGGAATATTTCTTCCGGTTTCGCGACGGAGAATTCCGTTCGAATTTCCCCGCCGCCGCCGCCGCCGCGCGTCAATTTGCGCGGATGTTTAAAGGGGACGTTGAGGTAAACGCTGCAAAACAGACGCCATTCTTTTTTTTCTCTCCGAAGCAGACGGACGGAATTCGAATCGAGGGGCGCGCGCAATTTCGGGAAACGAGCGCGGTTTTCGACTTTTTCGCGCCGGCGGAAGAGAGACGCGGGATTTTCTTGCCGCCTCTCTCGCACGGCCAGTCAGGCAGGCAGGCAGGCAGGCAGGCAGGCAGGCAGGCGCGATGACGTGACGTATGTATACGCGTACGTACGTTCACGCGAAGCCTGAAACATACACGGGGCCGCGCGCGGCACACAGTGGCTGTCAAGGAATAATCACGATGCCTCGTCGCGATAGTGTCCCGCATTTCCAACAATTGATGCGCCGTTCTATACGCGACGCGGCGCGACGGGCACCGCCTTCGTGTTTTGCGGCCGCAGGCAGGCGCGCCGCACACACGCCAGCCGAGCGAGAGAGCCCTCCCCTGTGAGGCGCGGAGCGGAGCGGAGCGGAGTCGCGCGGATATGCGCGTATCAATAGCGACGGCTGTGTGCCTTAAACGAAGTCCGGCGTGTTCCGGCGCGAGTTAAGCGCGAAATTAACGTCCAGCGAGTTAATTAAAGTACGCCTGTCGCGCTCGCCGCCGCCGACGCCGCCGCCTCCGTCGCCGTCGTTTGAAAATCGAAACCCTGGGCCGCCGATTCCCCGCGTCACCGCGAATTAAATTATTAATTAATTTCGGGGATATTTAACGCGGCCCGAGAGCGCGCGGCTCGGTCGGCGCGACCCTTGAATTTGGAATTATTTAATCCTCCCAGGACTCGCGGCTATCTGACCGGAATTCGTGCCGGTTAGCTGGAACGCGCGTGTGTCTGTGAAAATTTTATTATTAAATTTCAACTCCTTCCACGGGCCGTATAATCGATAAGGGGTGTAACAAAAATTATTCAGCGAGAAAGAGAGAGAGAGAGAGAGGGAGGGGGGGGGGGGCGGAGGCCTGGCGGCGCTTTCCCGATCGGTAACTAGAAACGAAAGTTAGAAGAGTAGGGTTTTTCCCAGCTATTCCCGGTATTTATTTAGCCCCATAGATTTTTTCCACCCGGCAAAAATTCAAGGGGGTAACCACTCGATGTAATCGTGGGACAGTGTCTCCGAATTTATTGTAAAATCCTTACGAAATCCTAGCGTGATCATTTTGTCTTTCAATTTCCTTCACTTGTTAGACAATAAACATTAAACTTGAACGTTTTCCCAGCTTGCCTTTATTTTCCACAAAGATCTACTTCTTTTAGTGAATATCCAAATATACATATATCACAGTTCACACCTGTAAGCGCGTATTCTTTTCATGATGAGACTGAAGCAGTCGCTGTTGGAACAACAGCGAGTTGAAACGTTGACACACCTTCGCGCGCAAATTTGTAACAATAAACGATCGTAGAAGAGTGAGATAACCCATGTTTCTCTCTCACTCGCGGGAATTTGACGAACCCTTACGGTCAGTCTCTGATTACAGGGTCTCTAGGTTAGACCAGTGAGAAAAGTGGGAAGCAAGGAAACACGTGACCGGACACTACAATCTTAACTGAAATTACCTCGACAAGCAAACACTTTTTAGTGAGATAAGAAAAATATATTTTGAGGAAATCCAACAGCTTTTTGAGGTTTAGCAACGTCACATGTTTTTAAACGTGCATGTAAGAAAATTATTGGCAATTAGATGAGATTATTTGTAATCGGATGAAAACCAACGATATCAAGTAATCGATGGGACGACATTTTAGCTAGCGGTTACCCCCTTGCAAAAATCCTACACTGAAAAAAAATCTGATAGATTCAACCAGTCGTCTGTTAGAAAATGGACGAATCAGAATTCCTTTAGGATTTACCATGAAAGATATTTCATAACCAGAAGTTTGCTAGACTCCACTACAAATCTGGTAAATCCTGAAGGAATTCCGATTCGTCCATTTTCTGACTGACGACTGGTCGAATCTACGAGATTTTTTTCCCCGCGTAGTTGTGAGATCTAGAAAAAGGATAAAAAGTAAGTTAAACCGAGGGCTAAAGTTACTCCGCGTTCGCAAAAATGGACATTGGTCCTATTGAAAGGGGCGCATGAGAAGTTTCAACTGGAATTCGCCGATGAATAATGGACGTTGCTTTGCGCGTCTTAAAGAGAGCGCTGAAAAGAGCGCTATATATGTATATTTTTTTTCCCCTCAAATCGGGTTAAAATTTCAATGTAAAAGGCGTCGCGTCCCGCTGCCGCCGGTCCCGCGGGTCCTCCACAGTGCCGTTTCCATTGAAAACGGAATATCAATTATCCTTGCAATTACAGCAATTAATACTCATCCGGATAGAGGCCGAGCCGCGCCGTAAAGGCGGCGCGCGAGCTACTTTGAAAATAATCGGGGGTGTGGGCAGGGAGGGGAAAGGGGGCAGTGAGGGAGGGTCGCCTCGTACGCGCGGGGCAAATAAAAGTCTCGTCCGGAATCTCCGCGCCGCGGCCCATTATACGCAAATCGGCCCTTGGAGTGTTTTTATTATAAAGGGCGCGTATTAATTATCTCTGCAATTAAAGCAATTAATAGCGATCGCCCGCAGGAGCTGTGCACGCCGCGCGCATCTACGCGCGTTGCGTAAAGACCTCGGACCGCGTTTTAAACGGGCTCGCCCTTGGGAGGGAGGGGGGGGGGGAACGGGGGACGGGCGTTTCCTCTTTTCGCGAAGGGGAAAAATTTTATTTCTCCCGACATATTCCCGGGGCAACGCGCGTTAAACTCGCGTGCTCTTTTTATTTGCTTATTAAAGGAAATTGCCTTCGTGAGTACGAATCGCCATTATATCTCGCAGCGCGATGCATTTAATGCGAGAGAAATCCCATCCTTCGATATCAATTCTCCGTTCTGCGTGGGCGTCGTATTAATATTATCCTCGTTGCGTCGTCGTTAGCGCGCGCGGTGTACAGCATCTCGGCCGCGGTTTTCTTACCGCGCGCGCTCCAGGCCCCGCGATCCTCGAGGCGTTCGCGAGCGCCCGGGGTCCGGGAATGCCGGCGGATCGAGAGATTCCCGCGCGATAATCCGACAGTTCCAAGGGGGTAACCGCTAGCCAAAATGTTGTCCCCGCCGATTACACGATTTCATCCGATTACAAATAATCCCATCTAATTGCAAATAATTCTCTTGTATGCACGTTTAAGCATATGTGACGTTAGACCTCAAAGAGCTGTTAGATTTCCTCAAAATATACGTTTCTTATCTTACTAAGAAGTGTTTGCTTGTACCAGTAATTTCAGTTAAGATTGTAGTATTCGGTTAGGTAGAAAACGTGTTTCGTTGCTTCTCACTTTTCCCACTAGTCTAACCGTGGTCTTAACGAAAAGGTAATTTTGCATTTGCATTTACTGTTTATTGTTCCAACTTAGCGCGCAAAGGTGTGTCAACGTTTCAACTTGCTGTTGTTCCAACAGCGACTACATGTTACTCTCATTATGAAAAGAATACGCGCTTATAGGTGTGAACTATGATATATATTTGGATATTCACTAACTAAAAGATAGTTTTGAAAATAAAGACAAGCTGAGAAAATGTTCAAAGTTATTGTTTATTCAACAATTTTAGTAGCTTCTTGTCGCCGGTGGTAACCAACCAAGGGGAATTTTTTAGACTGCGCCTTATTCGAGATACGCAAATGTACAGTTGCTACTTGGAAAATTCTAGAAATTGATATCATCGTTATAAATCCACTTACTACCGAGACGTATTGATATATGATATTATGAATTTGCTACCGCAGACTCGTGAGTCCATTCTGTCTCGGCATAAATTAAAATGTTCAGTCAACTTTAGAATGTACTTGGGAAGGACCTGATAAAGCGGCCGAAACGTCGCGATTAAAGTAAACATAATTTTTGCCAGTTCGGTCGATGTTTTAAAAAATTCCTCTTGGTTAACGTTTATTGTCTAACAAGCGAAGAAACTTGAAAATCACGACAAAACGATTACACGGGAATTTCGTAAGGATCTCGTAATGATTTCGGTGACACTGTCCCACGATTACATCAAGTGGTTACCCCTTTGAGCAATTCGCGCGGCAGACAATCGGGGGAGGGAACGCGCGAAGTGGGCTAAGGTCAATTCGCGAACTATTTGGCGTTCGTCCAGGAGGGGAGAGAAAGAAACCCGGGGCGGGCGGGGGCGCGGACGTCGCCTTTCGTTTCATCGTTTGCCTTCCGTGTCCCGCGATCACACGCGAGGCGCGATCGCGATACGGATAAGAGCGGCTGGGCGGTCATTAAGGCGGATCTCCCTCTGGCCGGAGGATCGAAGCCGCCCACCATCCGTTTCCAGCTTCGTTACTCCGGCCCGGAATTTCCGCGGCGGCTGTGACCAGATCCCATCACTCTCGCGGCTGTTCCAGCGAGGATCCTTGATCGGCGCTTAAACGCGGGACTGTCGCGCCGAGCGTGGCTCCCCTCGACTGTTTGGCATAGTTCCCAACCGTAAGCTCGCACTCGGGGCCAATACTGTCGGCTGATGTTAACAGTTACGCATTCGTTTCCCATCAATGTCTCCGCCGTTCAAAAGGAACCTTGTACTCTTAAATCGCTTCGTCGCTACTTTATTGTCGTTGCTTTCATTGAACGCACGTCTGCCCAGCGAGTCTCGTACGTCTCCTATCGCCCCAAGAATTTTCATCGTACACAATGCTGCGCTGCGTGATTGAACAAGACTATCCTCGTAGTTGAATCGCGCACCTTTCAACTTCACGTTGCTGTTTGTTGAGAATTTTACATCAAGGCCCGATTTCACCAAACGTCGTTTAACTTGAATCGCAGTTTAATTCACGTTTGTCTCTCTCTAAAGTAACAGTTGGAAAGAGACAAGGAATGAATTGAGCTAAGATCACAGTTAAACAACGTCGGTGAAGCAACGGGCCTGAGTGGCATTTCTTATCAAACAGAGCGCCGTCAGGTCTGAGCAAGATGTTGGCGGTCCAAGAATTGTAATCTAAAATGTGAATATTGGGCTACCGGCATGTCCTGCTTGGACCTAATGGTCCTAGTTAATTTTATTTGGCAATTTTTTATTTCCCGCGAAATGTTTTGTAATTTCCAGAATTGAGTGAGTCTTCTTGTCGCCAGTGGTAATTAAACGAAGGGGAAATTTTTTTAACAAGTCGACCAGACCGGCGAAAAACGTGATCTTTAAGTCGCAACGTTTCGACCCCTTTGTCGGGTCCTCTTCAAGTACAAGCTGGAAACAATTTTGTAATTTCCATAGCGCCGCTGAAGAGTCGGGCATTCAATGGTCACCGTTGGCGGTCCACGTGACAAGAAGACGACGTTTTCGGATCTAGGCGAGCTGAATAAGTAATTTTCTATTAGATATCCCGTTCGCGCATACACATATACGTACACCGCGCGCATAACGGATCACTGTATATTTGATTTGGCAAATTTACTCGTTTATTTCAGTCGAGTGTTTCGTCATTTAGCGGCTCGGGTTCTTAATGGGATCGATCTCGCGCGCCGCTTCTGATTAAATTAATTCGATCGAGCCATTCTTTCGGTTCGGACCGATTGACTTTTAACCTGAAAATGCTCACGAAATAGAATGCCGGGGCTAATAGGCGACGCGTGATTTCCCGTACGATTCTGTGCAATCGCATTCAGGATTATTCCGTTCTATGAAATATCGTTCCAATAATCTGGCCGATCGAGCGACTCGTCGAGATTTATCAAATTTCATGCGAACGACAAACACACGTGCGTGCGCCACGGCCTTACGCGCTTACACGGCCGAAAAAAAAATTGATCATTAAGAGTAATACTCGTATCCCTCCCCTCCCCCTCGCGCCCTCCTCGCCGCCACCAATCGCGAAAAAAAAAAATTCTATTCGATCTAAAAGCAATCGCTTTTGCGACAAAGCAGAAAAGTTGATTTCGCAGAAAAGGCAATTTCGTGTACGCGGGACCCGCCCCCCCCTCCCCCTCGCGCCGCTATTTATGCGATAATTTATCGTCATCGGAAACGAGTTATCACGTTTCATTGTTCCGCGATGCATCTGCCTGTAATTGTAATCGTAGTTCGCAATAGCCGCGGAACGTAACGACGCGGCGCGGGTCACGCGTTTCGCGATTTCGCGAGTTCGACTGCCCTGTTGGCGCGCGTTAACGCCGGGGATTAACTCTGCTCTGTATTAACGGTATCGTTTCCCTTTGTTAATTCACCGCCGGCCCGGGAACGCGTCTTTCGGTCCACGATCCAGCGAGCCCAAGCTTTACGCCGTTTTACTCGCGTTCCTCTAATGAGACCTTGGACATCGTCCGCCATTTTCCGGCTGGTGCGCTTTTCAAAAACGTTCGGATCAGTTCAACATTTATGCAGCTTATGAATTGGAATTTAATTCAATGGTTTACTTACATATATATATATTTTTTTAGTAAAACCTTAAACATTTTTGGCTATTTTCAGGCTGAAGCGTTTTTAAAAAATTTTGGGTCAAATTAATTTAATATTTGTGCAGCTTATTAATTGGAATTTAATTCAATGGTTCACATATTATACATATAATTTTTTTAGTAAAACCTTGAACATTTTTGACTATTTTCAGGCTGGAGCGTTTTTCAAAAATTGTGGGTCAAATCATTTTAACATTTATGCAGCTTATTAATTTAAAAAATAATTTTATTCAATAGTTCACACATGAATATTATTATTATTCTAAATCTGGAGTTTTTTTTAAGTAAAATTTTGAACAATGGCTATTTTCTGGCTAAAGCGCTTTTCAAAAATTTGGTTCAAATTAGTTCAACGTGTGTGCAGCTTATTGATTAAAAATGAATTTAAATCAATAGTCTACATATGTACTGTTATTATAAACAAGTCTACCAGAATTCCGTTAGTAACACTTTGGACACCGCCCGCTATTTTCGAGAACGCTCCAATCGGTTTCACATCTACGCAGCTTATCAATCGAAAAATCGAATTTAATTCAAAATGCTTCGCGCACGTAAATCTTATTTTAACAATTAGGTCGGTGAAATAAATGACGGTAAAACATACGAATGGCGAATTTATCAAACGTTATCCGAACGGTGTTTCCAGCTCGAGCAACCCCCGTCTGTCGCCCGTCGTGTCGTCGTCGCGAGGGAAACCCCGCGAACACGGGACGGCCGAGACGCGCGCGTTTTCGATAGCGCTATTTTTTCCCCCGCCCGTGACGCTAATGAGGAAACGGATAATATCAATGGCCATTCTTGAAACGGCCACCGCTGGCCAGCGAGCGGCAGCAACAGCAGCAGCAGCACGACGTTGCAATCAGCGGGCTGAAATACGGAGCGCATAAGTAAAGAACCGGCCGCGAAATTATTCAAGACCGATCGATAGACGGAGAGAGCGCGCGCGGCCGGTTGACGCGCGCAACTGAATTTCAGGGTATCCGCGCGGCGCGGCACGACACGGCACGGCGTGGCGTGGCGTGGCGTGGCGTGGCGTGGCGTGGCGTGGCGGACGTGTTTTTCCGCGGCGGAAAATCCCACGTCCTCACGGGACGATTTCCTCCCCTTACCTTCCCGTTTCCAAATTAGAAACAACGGGCGCTCGAAAAATTTATTTCCCCGTTTCACCCCTCGGGGCCGGTGGCGTTTCCCTCCTTGCGATTTCCACGAGTGAAACGGGCGTCATTCCGTGAAGGGTTGATCTGCCCCTTCCCACCCCCGCTCGAGAGACTGTTACCGTATTCGGCATTTAGAAGCCTCGTCGTGGGCTCTTACGTAACTCCGCGATTGCGTGTACCATCTGTTTCCTACCTTCGCGAGGGTTCACTTGGCGCGGGCTGGAGGGGGTGTCTCCGTGTAGAGCCCGCGGTTTTAAGAAAACGTCTATCGACCGGGGGGAGGAGGAGGAGGAGGAGGAGGAGGAAGAGAGGGGTAGGGCACAGGTGTCCTCGCGAACCGAGTGCGACGAGTGCAAGTTCGAGCTCGCGTATGTATGCGCCTCCCGACCGCGAAAGTTAGTCGCCGCTAACAAGCGGCGGATCAGTCGGCCGGCGGTAGCGCTCTCTCAATATTCAATTGCCTGTGCATATCGCCGAAGAGAGGCGGGGGGGACGGAGAAGAAGAGGGCAATTACTATCGATCACAAGGGGGTAAGAAGTTACGTGTGCGCGTGCATGTGCGGACGCGCGCGCACGGTACTCACTTTAAAAATAGCCTGTAGAGTACGGCGCTGAAGGTCTGTGAAAACCAGCCGCGGTTTCTTGGGGGCGGGCTGTTGGTGTTCTGCCTGGTTCGCCATCTCGTCTTTCCTCTTGCATGCTGAAATTAGAGGAATCCGTGAGAGAGAGGTAGATACAGGGTGACGCGGCTCGAAAAGGGAGAGCGGGAGATAGACAGTGGGAGGGAGAGAGGTAGAAAACGGCGGCGGTTCACGCGCGCGTTCCCGTTTACGTAACGCGACATGCGGCTGGGAATCGAAGCGTACGACATATATTCGGACGCCTCTGACCCGGGGTCTGCGGGGGAGGATGATAATCGCGCGGCGAAACCCCGATAGCGCGGCGTCCTAATTTCAGTCCTTTCGGAAACGGGAGACCGGCGAGCGGAGTAACGTTTCTTTCCCTTCTCAAATTGGACCCTTTGTCGTCGGACGTTGCGGGGACTCGACGGACCGCGAGTTCGAGGGTTCCGACAGCGCGGTACCCGGCAACATTTCGAGAAATGAAATTTTCGGGGGCTCGAGGAATCATCGTTAATAGATTCTAGGATGTCCAAGTGTTCTTCCCGCGACTGTGAAGATCCTGGAGCCCCGAGAGATGAAAAATTGAACGATAATGTAACATTTAACAATTAGACTTTACGCGTTTGTCCCTTTCTCTCTCTCTCGAGAGAGGTACTCGCGACTCTATGAGATCTCACGTTAACCGAAACCACGCGCTATTATCGGGACCACAGGCATGAAATATCTAGACCGAGCGTTTGCCTTTAGTTGAGCAGCGGGGTTAGAGGTTCGCGTAGAACAGGACAAGCTCTGTTTTGTGCTGGAGACCCTGTAATCAGAGACTGGCCGTAAGAGTTCGTCAAATTCCCGCGAGTGAGAGAGAAACACAGGCTATCTCACTCTCCTATGATCGTAGAA
>NW_011967229.1:1991597-2032287 GCF_000949405.1 Vollenhovia emeryi | reverse complement strand
TCGTAATAGAGTTCGTCAAATTCCCGCGAGTGAGAGAGAAACATAGGCTAACTCACTCTTCTACGATCGTAGAATTTCTTCTGACGAACTCTATTACGATTCTACGATCGTAGAAGATCGAGATATGTTTCTCTCTCTCTCTCTCACTCACTCGCGGGAATTTGACAAATTCTTATGGCCAGTCTCTGATTACAGGGTCTCTGTTTTGTGCCATTTCGTTCTCTCTCGTTTGCATGCGACCGCGAGAGAACGAAATAGCACAAGACAGAGTTTATCCTTTTCTACGTGAACCTCTACCCTCAAAGCTCGGTCTAGATACATCACGTCTATGATCGGGACAGTTCGAAGCGATTCGCGAACCAAGTCCCGGTGCGGAAGAGAAGGAGCTCGCGTCGCGCCGACCGTTCAATCGAGTCCTTCAATTCGCGCTTTCTCCTCCACCCGCGTAGCAGAAGGGCCCGGCGTGCCGTGACATTTTCCGCGTGGCTCCGCATCCTCGCTTCCACGCCCCTAAACGGTCTAAACGACGATAATCGCAATTACGGGGTTGAAAAGTGCGAGGGGAGGGGGACGGGAAGCGGTGCGGGGCGAATCGGCGGGAGGACGGGCTGGGGCAGGCAGGGCAGTTGCGGTTTTCCAAACGTAATTTAATCGTACTTACTTCCGCGTTGTGGAATCTGTGCAGCTGAAAGCAGAAAAAAAGACCGATGTTAGTCAGTAGGAACGTGGCTGGGTGTCGCACGACCTTTCTCTCTTTTGTCTTTTTTTTTCCTTTTCCTCTTTCTTTCTTTCTTTTTTTTTGACAGGTCGTTGTCATCTTTTCTCCCGCCTCGTTTTCGCGTCCAAGACAGATATACATTAATAGGGTAATAGGTACGTAAACGTAGCATGTACACAAGTCATTATAGGAAGGAACTGAGTTGCATACACGAATTTCAAACTTAGAGCTACTGGGCTGGCTGGTAATAAATCATACATATCACTAAGGGGGGTACGAAAAGGGCAGGGGGGCGGATGCAAGTGTATCGTAAAGATGCGCATTCTCTCTTTCGTATGGGGGGGGGGGGTGGTTGGGTAGAGATGGATGGGAGGGACGAGAAGGGGATGCGTTGTGACGCCCCGCTGACGCGAGAATCCGCGGATTCCTTCTCTTAAAACCCGTACCAGACTACGCATTGAGATTGAGATTGGATTGAAATGTGAATTAGAGTAAAAGTTACGAAACTTGAGATTAGTGAACTCTACTGTGATTGGTCAAATTTCAATCCAATCAAAATCTGTAGTCTGATGCGGGCTTTAGGATCGTCTACAATAGATGAGGTAAGCCTGGCGTAAGAAGTAAGAGTAGGAGTAAAGAGATGAATCATTTCCACTTCTTACTCCTACTTCAGCTCTGACGCGCTTACTCTCGGCGAATTAGAGCGCAGCTCGACCAGTGCTATAAATATTTTAAAAAATTTGCCTGTACTTCAGCTTTTGCACTGAATAAGTGGAGATTAGGTTTTCTTACTTCCAATGTAGACGGTCCTTCAAGCTTATTCCGCAATCGACGCGAGACGCCGAGGCGCAACGCGAGAAATCGACCGATCGCAGTCAAATACGAGAAGAACGATCGACTGTCGCTGGCCGGTTTCTCGCGGTCCATCGTAGAACAAGCTTCGACCTTCGGCTTCTCCGAGAGAGTCCCCTACCCCCCTGGTACGGAGGAGCCGCGGACCCGCGGATTTGCGATTCTCGAGGGTCCCGGGATCCGCGAATTCGTGGACCCGGGGACGCCGGCGTTCGCCGGAAATTCGATTCCGCGAGAATACCTGAGCGGTCGCGGGGCAGCGGAGGAGGAGGGGAGCGGGGGAGCGGAAGGGAAGAGAGTCCGTAGAGCGAGTTTCGTGTTTGTCTTTCTGTATGAGAACGGAATAGTAGATGTTGTTTCATTGTTGCTGGATGAGAGAGGTGTATATATATATGTATATGTATATATATATATATATAGACGTGTGTCATCATGACGTTTTAATGTGATCTGAATGACGTCGGTGTGTGCCGAGTAAGCGACTTGATTAGTCGGTCGCGAATCAAATTTTCACCCGTCAACGACCGCGCGCGAGTGGTATTTAAATGTGTGCGCGCGCGCGCGAGAGAGGCGAAAAATCGTCGACGCGGTCCGCGCGACATCGCCGCATATCACCGTCGGAATTAAGCAGATCTGGGTTATTCAACCGGTTGGCCCTCGACGACGCGCGCAAATATAGCCCCGATATCGGCGACAGGCGACTTTTATTCACGCGCTTCTCGGCTCTACTTCCGCCGCTCGAGCGGGCGTGCGTTACAATGGAATTAAGAGCCGACGGTCTCTATCAATTTCGTAAGTACGACGGAAGAACCGTCGACTTGGCGTTTAAGGCACGAGGGGGGGAACAGAAAGTGCCGCCGGTCCTAAATTACAATACACGTGCGTTTTTACCCAGTTGCACACACACACGCACGCACACACATACACATACACACACACACACGCGCGCGCGCACGCGCAAACTCACACACGCGCGTTCGTACACACAGAAATGAATACATAATAATTGATCACCAGGCCGCACCAAATTGTTAATAGCCATTCGAACGTAATAGTCCTCCATTCATCTATGAAATAACTATATTTTGTCGTTTCGAGTTTAATGGCCCTTGCCGATCGATAGGCGGTGTTCTCGGTTATAATAATAACAACGACTGCGTCGTTTTCAATTTGACCGTAAAATTAGTTCGAAATTGGAAATGATCGTCTCGCGACTTTTCGCGCTGCGCGTCGCGTCCGCCCCCCCTCCGCTCCTCCTTTTCAATTATGTAAATTTAAAAAAAAAACGAGAGAAAAGGAAGGAAAGTACAGAGAGACAGAGCGAGACGGCCCCGCCGCTCTATCTCGCATCCATTTTACCCCCCGATGGGATATCGATAGGATACGTCGAGTTGGAGGGATGTTATATTTAAGATCCATTTGTGCTCGCCCGAGCCTTTCATCGAATTTTTAAAACCCTGCGAGATGATTCGGAAAGATTCAACCCCTTCGCGGGAGGGCGGGCGGTCTCGCTCGCGACGACACGCACGTACGCGCGCGCGTTTCACGCGCCTCCTCTCTTTTCCGGCTCAGAGATAATAAATCTGATATTTATTTTAAAAAAAACCCCCTCCCCGGTCAGGGAGCGAGAGCGAGGTTTAGGTGCTCTCGGATACGGAAGCTGTACGGAAATTAATGGAAAATAGAAAGGTCGCGGTGGGGGGAGAGGAGGGGAAATAAGAGAAACGCGCAAAAAATTTCCTTCCTTTGCTGCCGCACGTGAAGGGCTAATTTCGCGACGTGGCGTCGGTCGAACGAACGTTCGCGGTCGCGGGGGACGGGGGGAGGGTTCGGGGAGAGGGGGCGAAGGGAGCGAATGTCGATCCGCGTCGCGAGAAATGAAACGTCAGGATGGGGCTCGCGCGTGTCGCCGACACGATCGCGGAGGGCAAAGGTCGCGGATATGGGCGCAATCCGCAGGCCCCGCCGGTCGGACGCGCGCGAAGCGCCGTTCCGGATATACGCGAAAGGCAATCGCGTGCCATTAGCAAGCGGCCGATAACGGGTGAAAGGAGTCGGAAGAAAAAAATTGCACGGGAAAATAGGGACAGCTTCGCGTCGCGGGAGGGACAGGGGGGACGAGAGGGAGGGCAAGAGCAGAGTAAGGGCGAGCGGATGGGTCGAGATAGAAAATTGACGCGTTCATTATTGCCCGGAGCTTTGGGAGCGGAAAACAAAGAGAAAGAGATGGAGAAGGAAGAGAGAGAGAGAGAGAGAGAGAGAGAGAGAGAGAGAGGGGGGGAGGGGAGAGAAATAGAGATCACGAGTCACGTCGGTGATCGACTCGTAAGAGCCACGAGGCACTTTGTGCGCCTTTTCCGATAATCGAGGCGATTTATTTATATGAAACGATTACAAGTCCGTTACGATTTCTGTACGAATCTGTCGCGAAAATTTGGAGGGCGGGGCCGTGGAATCACAGAGTTCGAAAGGGGGCGCGGATTTTTCCTCCCCTTTATTTCAACATTCGAAATTTTTAATTGATATTGGAGTTACTTTGGATATATCGGATAAAGGGCAGCTCTTTCAATCGCGTCTAAGACATTTATTTACTCACTTTAATTTTTGTACTGAGCAATTAATGCTTCAATTACCTTTTTCTGTATTTAATGGGTATTGAAATTGAAGAATGTGAAGGAAAAATTGTTCTGTAAATATTTGTAAGATTCATTAGTTCGACCATTTGTATTCTCTTATCCATCAATTTGCGGTTAAGAATGGAGTAGCCAAATTGGCAGCAAATTACTGATGTGTCTAATAAAATGTGATCGAATTATCTCGCCAATCGTACAGTATTCATATCTGCCGTTGTATCCGCGCGTAATTTCACTTTGGCCCTTCAATCGAAGATCATATGTTTGGAGAACACGGGTTGTGAATACGTTCGGAAATTGCCAACAAATTATAATAAAAGAGACAGAGAGAAAGAGAGAGAGAGAGAAGGAGGGGAAATGACTGCTCGTGTTGTCGATTCTGCCAAATTATTGCATATTATTGAGAATCGATTTCGGTGCGATATGCAAATAAAACTCGGTCGCCGCGCGATCCTGCCATTCTTAAATCTCCCGAAAAAAATTACCGGGGAAGAAGAAATCGACGACGCTTCAAATTGGCGTTTAAAGTAATAATTAGCTCGAAGAATTAAATAATCCCCGTCTAATTCCATTTCTCGTCTCATTAGCGACTGCAGTTTAACGTGCGTGGTCGCCGATATTCTTAAAAATTTTCGAAATTCGATCGACGTCTATTAGCCGCGCGCGAGTGCGTTGCGTCAGCTCCTTCGTCCGAATGTCGTCCCGCGCGGTGTGGGACATCTTGCTGAAAAGTTTATCTCGCGCCGGGAAATATTCCGACGCGACGCGTCTTGCGACGAAAATTCGGGGCCGCGTCAAACAAGCGCGGGGACGTCAAACTATCCCCGCGATCCGCGTTGCCGCCGCGATGCATCGCGATAAAGCATTAACGTCGCGACGCGGAGGCTCCTCGGGAAATAATTCAGACGGCGTGTACATTTGCACTTTGCGCTTTACGAGAGCGAGGGGGCGACACCGCCGGGGGGGGGGAGGGGAAGAGAGGAGTGCGTCGGCGGAGCGGAAAAATTCAACCGGGCAGACTGCAAAATTCAATGAACTCATCTAAACGTTATTTTAATTCGGAGCTTAATTCGCGGCAGATATTGAGCAAAATGTGACGTGTCTCTCTTCCCCGGTGGAATTTATTTTAACGAAAAATCGATGTCGAAAAAAGGAAAAAAGACTCGAAGTTAAGAACGGGTCGGTGGATTTTAATGTGTTTATTTCGAATCATCGCCGGGGGGGGGGGATGGAAAGACGGGTTTAAAAATACCCGAGCTAGGGAATTAGGGAAACAATAAAATCGAGGGTGTACCACGGCCAGGGGTGGTCGGCATACATATATCGGGTGAGTTTGTCAACGACACGGTCGCTTTGACGAACGGCCCCGTGCAACAGCGGCCAATCAGACCGCGTGAAAAATCTGATGGAGTACGTGCGCGCGCGCGCACCGGCGGGGCTTAATCGAACGTGGTTCAAAGTAGACGACGATGCACCCGCGATCATTGTCTCTCCCCGCGTGTATGTGTGTGTGTGCCTGTGTGTGTGTGTGTTTGTACACGTCGCGCGCGTTGCATACGGACGTAACAAAAGCGGAAGTGACGACGGGGGTGCTCCCGATGCTTTGTGCCACTCGCCGGAGAGACGGGGTGCCTGCTCGAACGGTACGCCGCGACGAGCCCCACGTGGGTCAAAAGCTCGGCGAAATGCACCTCACCGGAAGATGCACCGCGAGGAAGACGTCCCTCGCCCGTTCCGCCGTTAAGGGGATGCTGGAGTCATTCTGCACTCTTGGCACCTTTTGCTCCTAGAACCGTCAATTCGCGAAAACGTTTGCGTCATATACAAATTGTGTGGCTTTTGTGTACGAACCGAACGGTGTTTCACTAAATCAGAGAACAGCCTGGTATCGTTGAAATTAAGTTTAGAAGCCTGACAAAAAATCTATTCGCTCGAATAAGTTATAGGGTTAGGTAACCTATAACTTATTCGAGTGAACAGACTTCTCGTTAAGCTGCTAAACTTAATTTCAATGGTACCGCGCTGTTCTTTCACTTAATCTGAATAGTGGGACACTGTCGGTCTCTACACAAAAGTCATATAATTTGTATATTACACAAATGTTTTCTCGAATTGACAGTTCTAGGAGCGAAAGGTGCCAAAAGTGCAGAATCGCTCCAGAGCGTCCCCGAATTTCAAATCGAGGTCACGTGGAAACTTGGGGCGCCCCGCGACCCTCGCGCGACAGAGATTATTTCGTGAGAACCCGGGGGGTGTTTTTTTTTAAACGAAGCTCCGTTAATGTTATTCTCGAAGAGATGGCCGCTGGCCGGCGAGCGGTTTGTCGAAATAATCATCGAAGGTAAATTTCGCCATCGAGAGGGGTTCGCCGAAGTGGTTTGACTTGACTCGAGAAGACGTCGGCCCTCGAGGGCTAATATACCGTGGGTGACGTAGGTAGCCGGGCTAGCCGGCCCCGCGGATTGCTTCGTTTTCCAATCAAAATCGAGTTTGTCACTCGAGGGTGCGGCGAGGGAGGGGGCGAGGGACGGCGGACGGCGGGCACGTTCACCCACATACTCGAGAGCGGAGAACTCGAGCCGCTGTTTGGAATAACTCAAGAATGATTGCGATCCCGTTCCCGAGCGGAGGTACCCGTCCGTTGGCGTCACGTGGCTCCAATAGCCCCTTGATATATATAATAAAATAATACACGCACGCGCTCGCCCTTCGCCCTTCGTTCCTCGGCTGTACACGGTGTCCCCGGACTATCTTGGCGGAAGACTAGAAGAGAGAGAAGATTGTCCCGGTATACCGGGCTGAATTAAGAGCCCGAGATTGAAATTCGCGGCGAGCGGGGGCGAATGGTACACGCGGGGATATTTGAAGTGCGCGCGGAAATGCCGAAATTTCGCGACACATTTCTTCGCGCTCTCCTCGAATCTCGCGAGCACGCCATTATTGAGAACTTAAGAAATTTCTACGCGGCCACGAGTCGCCGGTTTTTGAAGTTCTTTTTCAGACCCGAGAGACTCTTCTCCGGCCCCGTCTTTCTTGCGGTTCATTTTGAACTTTCCTCATTGCGCCCGACGATTTCATTTCGACATCTTTGACGGAGGGCCACGCGTCAAGCTCGATTTCCGCTTTCCCGGTGTAGCGGCGAGTCTAACGAGCCGCCCCGCTCGACGTCCCGTCGCTTCGTTCGAACAGGCTGCCGCGCTCTGCGGCGGGCTCCGCGGACGCGGCCGGCTTCTTTCGGATTTTCTCGCTTCGTCGAGATTTATGGCGGCGATTCGATTTTATTGCTTATTGCCCGGCGCGCCCACCGCGCCGCGCCACGCCGCGCCGGCCGGCGATATTCGCGGTGTCCCATTTCGTGTTCCTCCCCTCCCTGGTCCGCCCTCGGTATCTCCGATTCTTTTTTCTCGTTCCTCGAAGGGGCGGAATCGACGATTTCGGAGTTGACGTTTTATTCCCGCCGGCGGAGATTACCGGCGGACATTTATTTAAATTTATAATGAAAATACGAACGCGCCGCGGTCTTTCGTAATTTTCCGCGAGCACGTAGCTACTCCACTTGAGGAATGGAGCGGATCGCTTCTACGATTGTTACCGAGGCCGAGCTGAAAAGAAAACGAAGTCACACACCTTCCATCTTGCATACTCGTACACACGCACACACATACGCGCGCGCGCACACACACGCGGACACCACTGCCCGTTCAAGGGAAACCGCGGCGAGTTTGGGCCGGCGATCGGATTGATTCGACCGTTTCTTACGTCTCGTGAAATTGAGCGCGGCAAATTTTTCGGCGAACGTTTGGTGTTTGCTGTTGTAATTCACTCGGCACATATGCAGCTCGTGGGAGACTCAACGCGTATACGCGATACAGCACGCCCAGATATCATGAAAAGTTATAAATCAGTCAAATCGGCCGCGCGAGTTTATTCCGGTTTAAACCGATTACAATTGCTGTCGAACGCATTTACGACGACGTTAATTACAGATTAACGCGTAAGTCGATCATTAATTCAGGCGCCAAATATCAGAACGCGAGCGGAACAGAAGCGCGACCCGCGCTCCCGGTGACGTAAATCGTGAAACGTCGAGAATACGTAACTAGTGTCGTTAATACTTACGTGTGTTTGCGTGCACAACACGTCGTATTGCACCTAAATGTAATTAAACATTATGCATATTTCGTGTAACGTCCGGTTGACCTTAAAAGAGAGGCCGCACGGCTGGTGGTGGGCTAAATTTCCGCGAACCGCCCTGAATTCACGCCCGCGGAACGCGACGAGCCCCGCGTCTTGCGTCGGGGCGCGCGGACTTCCACGTACCACTGGACTGCTACCTTTCAGCTGCAAAGTGAGGCAACAGTTCCGCAAAGTTCGACGAATAAAGTAGTCACTGACCAACGACGTATATACGTAGATTCTCGCGCGCTCATTCGCCCAGACGTTTTTATCCGTCGCTCGAAAACTATTGCGAATTTTACAAAACGGTACATAACTTTTCTCTTCGGTTTAGCCCGCTTTACCTGTACACGAGCGGACGAATACCTTACCCGAGACACCCTGTATATGTCGTTGTCACTGACAGACCGGTGCACACATACGACTTTATTTACCCAACAAGCCATGTCGGAACTCTTGCCTCACTTTTCGGCTGGAAGGTAGCAGTCTAGTGGTATATAGAAGCCCGCGGTCAGGGGTAGTGAATTAAGGGCGGCCTCGGAAAGACGAATTCGTACTTTTACACACACACATACACACACACACATTTCGCTTATGCTGTACGATATACGCGCCGAGTGTGTAGCCAGCGGACATGGGATTGTATACTTGTGTCTGTGCTCGACTTCCTCTCGACATTCATGCTTTGTTGAAGAGCGGGGGGGCGGGGGCTGGTTTTGACTAACAAATTACGGGGCGGCGTGGGCTGGTTTTTAGGGCTGAGCAGGGGGGGGGGCGGGCAAGTACTACCTGGCGGGAGGGCTATTTGTCCAATCCATTTAACAGCTAAGTAAGGGTTGGTAACTCTCAGTAACAACTCTAGTCGTGGGGATTGTCTGGCGAGGGGGGGTGTTCTGCACGCAGCAAGATGCTCGCGTCTATCGAGACATCGCATTCCCAGGCCACGCGTCGACAAACCTTCCGCCCGCCTGTCGACCACCGATCCCTGTGTAATCCCCGGCTCGCCGTCCGAGATTGGGGACGGAATTTTCTCCGGGGCCGGAAACGTCGTCCGGTCCCGTCGCTCTCGTAAACAGACGTCGCGAATCGCGCGGACGGTTTCTCGGAGAATTTCAGCGCGTCTCCTCGATATATAAGTTCTTCCGTTTGCGAGGGCCGTGTTCTCCACATTAAGGTCGTCAGGCGCGCGCAGGGCGCAGTGAAACTCGTCGACGCTTGGCGCGGCGGCAGTTCGTCTAAAGATCACTTTTCCCCGTGTGTTACGTCTTCGTGTCGTGTTCTAAGGACAAAGACGCGAGAGACAGAGAAGGGCGCCGGAAACGAGGGCGCCGGGGCGCCTCCCACGTGTGTTGGGCGCCCGTCAACGCGCGCTCGTTCCCCGTCCTCGTTTCCATGCCGTAGCAACGTAACAAACTTTCGAATCGCCGTCGTCGGATTCGCCACGAAAGGAAATCGTGGTCGCGCGGCCCGCACGGGGGTGTCCCGCGGGTCCCGTTCTCCAAAGGGCGCGATAGGGCGCAGCGCGCGGCGAAGAGCGTCTGACGCGAGGCGCAGCTACGGGAAGATCCGCAAAGTAGATCGACCGTTAAACCCGCCGTCGCACTGGATGTATAACAAATGCAAAATGCAACGTTACTCCGCGAAAAGTCGCAGCGTAATCGAACGTGTTTCGGTCTTCGTTTCTTTCGTTCTTACTTTTTCCTCTTATGGATGCTAGATTTTCTTGCCAATTTCGTGCCAAGTGAAACTCGAACGCGTCGTGATGCCTACCGACAATCGCATTAATGCACACGAGGGGACGAATCGCGTTTTGGTAAAACAGAGAGAGGAAGAGAGAAAGAGAGAAAGAGAGAGAGAGAGAGAGAGAGAGAGAGAGAGAGAGAGAGAGAGAGAGAGAGAGAGAGAGAGAAAGAGGAAAAAAAAGAAACGAAGACGCGCGCTTGACAGCTGGAGATATCGCGGGATTGTCATATTTCGCATTCGAGCAATATTTCCCGGGCTCGGAAATAAATAAATTGCCTCACGTCAGAACACCTTCGGTCGCTCGTGCCGGTCTTACCACGCTCGTGTGCAACGTGCGCACGTGTGTATGTACGTGTACGTTGTGTGAATACGCGCGCGTGCGCCTTCGTGTAAGTATGTGTGTGTGCGTGCGTGTGTGTGTGCAGTGTTGCACTCTCGCAGAAGCGGCGGCGACGACGATGACGGCACACAAACGCCCTTGTGCCGCGCGCTTGTGGTGAAGTTATTTTCGTTCAGGGACACCCTCGTGGCGGGCGCGCGCGCCCGCACGGTCACCTCCTCCCTTTCAGTTGTTTTGAATTATCCCGACTACCCTGCGTTCCTCGCGCAGAAAAGAATTAAATAAATAAAACGAGGAAAATGTGCGTTCTTTTCGGGTGAATCGACCGGCGAGAGCCGCCGCGATGCGCCCCCTTCGCCCTTGGCCGCGCATCGCGGCGGAGGGCAGACCCGAAGACGCAGAACGGAGGGGAAAACCTTCGTTAGAGTCACTCTCGTGAATTACGTAATATGTATATGTTAGCCATGCAGTATATATGTACTACTATGATAGATATATATAATATATATTTATATAAAGAGATATATAGATATAGATAGAGATATATATTGACTGAGATATACAGCCCGGTGGCGTTTTATTGAGAAATTCATCTCTCCTCCCCCGAAAAAAGAAACCGACTGACCGGCCGTATCGTCCCCCCCTCCCCTCCCTCTTGTTGCTTTCAATCTCTCTTTATTCCTCCTTTACTCCGTAAACGGCGCTCTCCCTCTCTCTTCCTCGGCCAATGCAACTCTCAATTGCGTTGAACGCGCACCCCTCGTGATTCTCCCGCGGCTTTCGCTCGTACGCCCCGTAAACGCATCCACCGCGATATCAATTTCGGGCGGAGAATTTACGGCGTCTCGATCTTTGACAAGGCTTGCTTTCTGTTGCTACACCGGCGAGCCGGTGCAACAAATTAGAGCAAGTATACTCTTTCTCATTCTAGCTCACTGCACTAGTTCACCAGCGCAGCGATAGAAAACAAGCCTATTATCTCTCACCGACGCTCCTGCAACGCCGACACGCTCTCTCGGCGTTCCAGAATTCTCAGGCCGATCGCGAGGGGTGCCTGCGATCGCAAGGGTGTTTCGGGGATTCCCTTTTTTTTGCCGATGTATTTCAACCACGGGGGCAAGTGTTTTGTGGGGCGCGAATTAAAACGTTCGTCCAAATTCGCCTTCGTTCTCTTCGCAAAGTAAATTTCAGCCGAATCTCAAGCTCAGTCCTTGTCGACTGTCGACGTCGAGCAGCGACAGATTGGTAAAATTATTTTTCGAAAATTTTGCGTGCGTGCGTGTGCATGTGCGTCTCCTGATGTATTTGTACGTGTGTGTACGTATGTGTGCGTGTCCCAGCGTGGCTTCGTGCTTACTCCTGATCGAATGAGCACATGGGTGACGGGATCGATCGTAACCTTCGCAGAAACGTGATCGTGACTATCGGGGCTATAAAGAACGTCGATTCGTGCACGTCTCTGAATTCGTGATAGCAAAAGAGAGCTCATTCATCGTCATTCGTGACCGAGGGATTATTCCGCATTCCGTTTTCGGCCGGAGTCGATCTTCTGTGAATGGAGACGGAAAAAAAAGAAGGAGGAATCCTAAAACGTCGCCGCGGTCTGGATAATTCCTGAATAAAGCCCGCGGTGGAAGCTAACAATGTAAAGTCGCAATATTTTCAACGGCGAACGATTTCCATTATTCTTGTCCTAACACGCGCGACACATGCGACCGTTTTATTAATATTCCCGTTTTGTGAATCGCGGATTACGAGTGATAACCCCTCACGTTTGTCGCACATGTCGGAAAGAAAGAGAAAAAAAAGAGAGAGAAAAAGGGGGGGCGCGGGACGAAGAGAGATACACGACCGTCATTTTGTGTCATCAGCGTGTTGTGTTATTAGAGTCACGTTTCATCGGCGTGCTAATTCGGCGCGCTTGTCGGGAATACTGGCCGGCCGAAATAAACGGATCCGATTAATATCATTGTTAATGAAACCGGAAACCAGTACGCTACTTATCGGCAAACCGATACAATCGTCATGTCGCGTTTTGCCGCAATCTCGAGCGGGTTTTGCTTGAAATACATCGACAATCGTACATCATCATCGCCGGCAGACTGACGCGTCTTCCATGCTGCAGAAAACGTTAATCACTTGGCGTTATAGGAAAATTCATTTGGAGAGTCGTCCAGTGACGAGAGAAAAGGTCATGCCGGGGTACGGCAAAAAATATGACATGTTTTTTATTCCTTTGCCAATATTTACAAAAAAATATTCCGCTACTCTCGCTGTTAGCAACGTTGAAACGTGTAATAATTTCATTTAGGCGATAGATAAATGAAGTTAATGTACAGTCAGATACTATATATATATAAAATGTCTGTCTTGTGTCTCTATTCAATTCTATTGTGCTCCATATTTGATGTATAGAGAGTACAACATGTGCATGTATAAATCTTTGATTTTTCAACAAATAGCGGGGACTGGCGGATGCGAGGGTACGTTCCGCGCGTCGGAATTTCCATGCCGTAGAAATGATAAACTCGGTAAACAGCAATTATGGTTATGAGGCGTTAAAAATTAATGAAAACGTGGAAACCAATTAACAGCGAGCGCGGCGAGTGCGTTAGGATCAATTCGGTTTTCTCATAGGTCACGGTAATTATTCAATACGCCATTTGCTGCGTTACATCATTCAGCGGGCCGTCATTAACTTAATTATTTGCCGTCGCCGATAAACACACGCTCACCGCAATTTTCGTGGCCCGAGCCCCTCTCACGAGGTACGGGATGTATCGCTTGTTGCAGAATGGAAGAGCGCTTCGTCCTTCTACGGAAAGATGCACGAAAGAAAGCTTCTATTCCTCCCGCGTGAACTCTTTTACGTGGGTGGCATTGTCTCGTGACCGGTCTTTCTCTGAATTCCGATTCGAAAAATCGCAATTAGTTGAGTCTTTATGTCGCCAGGATCTGATCTCATTGACTTTCGTTCGTGACCGGCGAATTTCGTGCAAATTTTAATGAAAAACAGAAACCTCGCGCGTCTCATTCGCCCGTCGCAATAATGCAAAATATTTTCTCCCGAGAAATAATTACGCGGAGATAAGTTTACGAGCACTTGTTCAAAGACCCGGCATACCTTTACGAACCAGCGGCGCTAAGTGGAACTATATAATTATTAATAATTCGGTCGAGTGAGTAAATATAGACCATCCGAGAAGGGAGGATGCATATTTAATCTCGGTGAGGTATCATCGATAGCCAATACCACCCACTTCCGGTGTCATTCGCAGGGTCGTTCCGATAAGCGCGTGGGTGCGCGCTTTACACTTGCGCCCCGTAAAAAACAAAACCCCTAACCGACACTCCCCGCGGACTTAATTTTCGGGACGGGGAAATTCCGTCGAAAGCGTTAATCGAGGGTAGCGGGAGCCGTGCAAAGTGACCAAGAAACAACCCTGCCAATGACAGGCGGACATTTCACGCCCCTGTCGCGAGCGATCGTGTCCACGTCAAGTCGGATCAATCCGATCGCCCAGTGATTTGCTGCGTGTAATCTCCCCACTCCCCTCTCCCTCTCGCTCGCTCGCTCACATACACTCTCTTTCATTCTCTCTCCTCCACTTTTTCTCCACGTGGTCTCTCTTTCCGATTCGCATATTTGGTTTCGAATTTAGAGTGTGGCTGCTCGGTAGCGACGAGGTTACCCGCAAAAATCGCGAAAACTGGAATCTCGCGGGCGCGGATTAACCCTTTAACCGGATCCCTTCGTCTGCTCTCGGTTGCGCGAGCAATTTCAACCTGGATTAGGCGCGCCGGAAGAGGCGCCCCTTCCTTGTTCGCCTCTTCCCGACGGGGAGCCGTGAACGCGACTACGAGATTAGTCTTGACGATCTGTCTTCCTCGTGTCACGCTTACAGTTGCATTCGTAATTTTACCGTAACTGCTCCGAAAAATTGAAGTTTAAAACAGGCCGGGTTCGTCGGCAAACGGCTACGAAGCTGAGAATTAGTCGCTACCTTTGGGACGATTCTCGCGCTCAGCAACGAGCCGCTGAGTGCACCGTCTTGCCTCAAGGGGATGCTGGAGTGATTCTGCACTTTTGGCACCTTTTGCCACTAGAACTGTCAACTCGTGAAAACACTTGTGTAATATACAAATTATGTGGCTTTTGTGTACAGACCGACAGTGTCCCACTATTCAGATTAAGTGAAAGAACAGCATGGTATCGTTGAAATTACGTTTAGGAGCTTAACGAGAAGTCTGTTCACTCGAATAAGTTATAGGTTGGGTAACCTATATAGCGAATAGATTTTTTGTTAGGCTTCTAAACTTAATTTCAACGATACCATGCTGTTCTCTGATTTAGTGGAACACTGTCGGTTCGTACACAAAAGCCGCATAATTTGTATATTACACAAATGTTTTCACGAATTGACGTTCTATGAGCGAAAGGTGCCAAGAGTGCAGAATCACTCCAGCATCCCCTTAAATGCGACGCGCGCGCCGCGAGTACGGTGGGATCGTACATCGCCAAGTGTGTCGCCGAGACGAATGTTTTATTGAAATAAAAAACGAACGGCATAAAATTACCGGAAGGAAAAGGGACGCGACAAGGACCTTGGCGACGTTCGGGACGGTGCGATCCGACCGTATTTGCGGTGCACGCTCGACAGCCCTGAGGCAATAGGGAGCAGTTGGCGTCTATCGCGAAAATCGAAAGTTGCAACTGATCTCCAGCTCCGAGGTGCGCGACAATCGATCGACGGTGAGGGACGTCTCGGGCCGGTTAAAGGGCTAAAGAACTACTTGAACGGTTGCCGATTCAATTTGGAATACGGTTCCCCGTTAATCCTCGAAACAGAGCGTTCGCTTTTCCTCCCTCTTCTCCCTCCATCCGTCGGCCTTTCCTTTCTCCCCCCGTTTCCACCCTTCTTTTTTTTTCTCAACCCTCTCTATCAGTCCAATAGCAGCGACTCGAGCGTCTTCTCAATAAAATGCCTCCGTACGTGTGTCACTTGTCTGGTATATTGGTACTTTCCTTGTTTTTTCGGAATTGCTTGTAATGGTTAGTCACATATACATACGACTGGAATCGTTGTTGTGTTGTGGTGTGGCTGTTTGTTGTGTGCTGTCTGTTTCTCTTTAATCTAAAGCTTACGTTTAAAGAAGCAGCAGCAAGATACGGTATATATAATATATATAATATGTAGGCGGATGGGTATATAGAGGCCATAATCACGTATGTATATATATATAGATATATATGTATATACGGTTCATACAGGTACAGCGAGCGTGCATGGATATTCATTGTATATATGTATATATATTTCCCACCCATGTGAGATTCGCTTGCCTTTTCGAGAGCTGTCGATGCTGGTCGCACAGCTAAATCAACAAACAGAACTCAGTCATAATATATAAATGCAGCCAACCATCGCTCGCCCTTCCCCGCGCCTGTTTTGTGCCGTACGTTATTCCCGATTAATTTTTAATCCCCCTCTCCCCTCCCCGCCCCGCCCCGCGACCCCCTTTCCTCTCGCGCGCGAAGATGCGTCCTCGCGTTCCGACAACGCGCGCGCGCTTCCGGTGTCCCCCCCGTCCAAATAAATTCGACAAAAATCAGCCCCCGGCGCGGGTATTCCCAGCGAAGCGGAAGGACAATTTCGCGAAACGGCAACGGCGATTAAGCGCGACGACGGTCCCTCGAGAGATCTGAAGTTTCCTCGGAAGGAGGTTTACGCCGCGTCGAGGGAAAAGGTTCGGGGAACCGTCGGGGGCGTCGCCGCGAAAAGAAAAGGGGAGGACAGGGGGAGGGGGCCGGGCCCCGAGCGCGAGGCTGGGGAGACTCGCGACTCGCGGAGGACGTGCCTGAAGGAAGGTGTCCTGCGACCGAGGCCTGCGGTCGCGGGACATCCGTCGACTTCCGGGCACGATTCCACCGAGCGCGATTCTACCCCCCCGGCCCCTTCGCTCCGACGCGTCTCCTCCGGGGACCCCGCGAGCAACCGCGCGGAAAAATCGCTCGCGCGACGACGGCGGCAACGACGGCGACGACGACGCAGCGTACGCCTGCGTCGCGTCGCGTCGCGTCGCGACGCCGCTTGTTTTTCCCGTCCCGTCTCCGTATACTTCGGCTTTTGGCTCCTCCTCCCTCGGGAATCTCGCGCGCGCGAAAAGCGTTCGGTTTTGATTTCCCACCTCGCCGATTTCCTCGGCCCGCTCGAGCGGCGGCTGCATGGAAGTTGAAGACGAACAAAAATGCGAGAGAAAGAGAAAACAAACGATGGATGGAGGGGCAGAAAGAAGAAGAAGAAGCTGCGCCTATAAAACGTAGATGTATAATATCTGTACATATGCATGAGGTCGATCGATCGATTCATCCATCGGTCAGTCAATCGAAAGCAATTGACGAAAGGAGTCAGCCGGGGGAGCGAATCAATGGAAGGGGGGGATGAACTGACTGAACCAAAAACGCAAAGGCAAGTCGTGTTAAATGTCATCGGCAAAGTATCTTTGCGTGAGCAGAGAGAAGTCCGTGTCTTCCGGAGATAGAGGGGGACGGGGAGAGAAACACGGGATCGCGATACTTTTCGTCAGGATGATATTCGATTATGTATAACGGAATCGCGTTTCACCGAGAGCCAATTCTGTTCAAAGGGAGCAGCGGCAACGTTTGCTAAACGGATCTTATTTGCCCCGTCGCCGCTTCGACAGACTCGACTCCCAATAAAACACGGTATTTCTCGAAACTGAAAGATTTTCCGGCGGAAGATTAAGCGACGATTTTGTTGAACGAATTGGAGATTCGAGGACGTCGAGATATTCGGAGAGGATTGTGAAAGAGAGGGTTTTTTTTGAAAAAAAAAGAGACTCCTATCCACCCACGCGCGTGTCCGTGTGTACCTTTGTGTGTGTAAGTTTGTGTGTGTGTGTATGTATGCGTATTCGTATAATATATAAAGACAAAGGTCAAAGGTCAATGTAAACTCGAACCATTACAACAATGTCATAGTAATCTGGTTTCAGAAACATGTGTGGTTATCATAGGTGGAATTATTTACGAAACACCGAAACTGAGAGACTCACAAGCAGGAAGAGGAGGGTGTTTTCCTTCGTTTAGAGTTGACCGATCTCACGTTAACATTGCGCATCTGGTAGTCTGCAATGCAAAACACACTTTGGTAGGGTCAGGGACGGACGACGGCCTTCGACGAGACGACGAGAAACGGAGAAGGCGACTTCTTTTTTTTCTTAACTCGCGATTCTCTCTCTCTCTCTCTCTCTCTCTCTCTCTCTCGCTCCCTTTTCCTCTCTCTCTCTCTCTCTTTCTCTTCCTTTCTCTCTCTCTTTCACTCTCCCTCTCTCTCTCTCTCTCTCTTTCTCATTCTCTCTGGTCGCCTTTGTAGAATTAATTCGACCGGATTCATGGTGAAACGCCGTCGGATAATTATATGCGGCGCGTAAATCGGCCTTGGCGAAAGAACCTTCATTCGTGATGCCATTAAATCGGAGATTAATAGTTAAATCAACATTTCTTCGGGAGTAGTTTGATGCTCGGCGTCGATGCGTTGGAAAAGTAGCGCGGCGAACGCACTGTAAAAATTTTATTTAACCATCTGCGATCGATCGTGTGTCGAAACATCACGAGGAAGGATTTTTCTACCGGGACCGAGTTTGCGGGCAGCTGCTTAATTATCCGACGGCGGTTCTCTCTCTTTCTCTCTCTCTCTGGTCGCCGTTTCTCTCGTTGCCGCTTTCTCTTCTCCGTCCTGCATTCTCCTTTCCTCTTTTTACGTTACCCCGACACTTCGTCTCTATCTCTCATTCCGTCTCTGTCTCTTAGGTCGGGGCGACGCGCACAAACCCTCTCGTAGTCGATTTTTCTCGCGTTCTCTTCCGCCGCCCGGCAGAGAAAGCGACGGCAGGCATCGCGGGACGTTATTTAGGCTCGATAATCGCGATCGTGGGCGACAACGGCACGCAGTCGCGTTAAACATCGCGCCGCGGCGTTCCCATTGCAAGGCTGGATCGTTGCTCTTCAAAGAGAAACGGATAGCTATAGAGATAGCCAGGAATTCCATCTAGCTAAGTAATTAATCAAACCGCACGATTTATTTATAAAATAGCAAATTTCGACGAGCAAACCTCGAAATTAATCGAATAAACCGTCTCTCCGATCTCATTCTGATCGAATACCAGACCGTAACTCCCGATTCAATGTCTGACCATACAGCGGCCGTAACTCCTTGCTTCTCGACTGACCGTAGGCGGCCGTAACTCCTTAAGTAAACCGCGGCTACCCCGTCGTCGCTTTCTCCTTGTCCTTTTCTTTTTTTAATTTCACTCCTCTCGTTTCCCTTCCTTCCACCGGGGGATCGAATTGGCGACGAAAGAGAAATCGCAGGGACCCGTGGGGGACCGTTAAGTCTGCCCGCCATTGAAATAAAGAGGGACGCTGCGTCGATCAGAGAACAAGAAACGCAAATCAAGTGGCCCTCGGCGCGGACGGCCCTGTCGCTCTCCTTGCCTCGGGGTACCAAACTACGGGTAGAAGTCCACTCTAAATTCGAAACGAAATCAACGAGCCGAACCGAGCGGCCGCTTCGCGAAAGCGGAGAGAATTCGAGGGTCCTCTATCTGATCTACGTCCGGCTCGATCGGCCAAGCTCTCTTGATTCAGCGACCACTTTCCCTTGGCGCCGACCGTGGGATCCGAGGATCCGCGCGGGTCCAAGGAATTTCCCCGAGACTCGAGGACCTGGTATCCGACGATCCGCGGATTTTGAGACTCGACTCGACGGTCCAAAAGGGAAAAAAAAGTATACGTATATACACGGAACGTCTCTAAAAATCCGAGAATTCCGAGGAATCCGAGGATTTCTCAACTCGTGGATCCGCGAAGCGCCCGTGGACTGCAGGATCCAAGGATTCCAAGGTCCAAGCGCTCGCCTCCGGTCGAGCGTCCTCGAGGATCCGCGGGGCTCCTTGTCGGAGAATAAAAAGGACAGACAAAGAGTCCGCGTTTCGCGCCAATCATCAGCCGTTATCTCGGCCGTGATTATCGGCGAGAAATTAATTTTCTGCCCCGCGGAGACTCGCGGGCGCTCTGGTCCTGAAAAGAAAATCGTTATATGCTCTTATACGATAGGAGGATGCGGGGAGCGCGCCTGTGTACGTGTGTGTGTGTGTGTGTGCGTGTACGTGCGTGTGTGGGTGTACACACACGTGTGCCGGGCGCTGTTAACGTACGCCGTATTTAGTCCACGCGAAAAGCGATCGGGGGATAGTAAACGGACGTAAGCGGGAATAAAAAGAGCTGAATATCTATCTGTCGGGGCCGGCGATTTGCTCGTCCTCATCGTCGTCCTCGTCCTCGTTGCGCGCGCGTTCTCCATCCGCGTTTCGCGCGGCAGCTCGCGCACTCGCAGCCGATATATTTTCGCCTGCGTTCTCGTCGTCTCTTTTTTCGGGAGACGGACGATTAAAGAGAAAGGCGAAAAAAAAGAGAACGCCGGGTAGGGGGTGGGCGATCGGGAAGCTTTTTGGAACTCGCTCCGCGCCGATTAGTCGTCCGGAGCATTATCGAGCTCGCCGAGCCGAGTCGATATGGCGTGTCTTAACGCTTATTTTTAAAAATTATCGCGTCGTTGCGTATCTGATTGCGCAGATTTTATGCCCGTCGCCGTATCTTGGCGTTAATTTTGTCCCGCTCGACCATGAACCATCGTGACAGGAGACTAAAAATTCACGATAATTGCTAACACATCAATTGCATAGTCGAGAGCGACGTCGCATCATTTTCGTCGTTAATTTAATTACTTCGCCTTTGCACAAGTTCAATGATGCTCGTTAAATCTCGCCTTTACGAGATGTGTCTCGACACGTTCGTGGCGGGTGTCGCAGGTTCCTCGTCCCGAATGCGTTGCGATAGGATTTCGCTGTCTCTCGTTTAGAAACGTGGAAAGCGCGCGCCGGCAACGAACGTTGTCCTACCTAGGGACCCTGTAATCAGAGACTGGCCATAAGAGTCCGTCAAAGTCCCGCGAGTGAGAGAGAAAACATAGGCTGTCTCACTCTTCTACGAATTTGACGAACTCTTACGGCCAGTCTCCGATTACAGGGTCTCCAGTCCTGCCGAGACGAAGGCGATAGCGCGCGGTCTTTCCACCTTTCAAGGTTCGCGTCTTCGACGCCAATCGGCGGGGTCAGTGGCATTTTAATTAACCGCAAAATCAGCGGCTGCTGATCGAATTGTTAATTAAAGTCCGCGGACCCGCTTATCGCGGCCCATCTTGTCCGCGCAATAACTGCTCTCGGGTCGTGGCGGGCGAGACGCAAACAACCGAAGCGTCCGTCATTTCTGCCGCCCTGCGACGCGTCGAAAATACGGCGGAGATGATCGGGAAGGGAGCGGGGGGAGGGAGGGTTAGAATAAGAAGTCGAGACTATTTTTCAGAGTCCTTTCTTCGCTCGCGACGCGCGACCCGATTATCTCGGGAGGGGGGCGGGGAGGAATAAAAAATGAAACTCCGCGTCCATCACCGCGCGATTCGACCTCGGATGATTACAGCCGTCATTTTGTCGTTTCAGCATTTCGGCAAAAATACCCGGGGCGAAGAAGTGTCATTTCTCATTCCCAAGAAAGAATAGCGATGCATTCGATGCATCCGTGTTTTTAATTTGATCCGCTAAAGCGTATCAAGCCCCGCGCTCCTCGATATTCCGAACGCGAATAGCACAAAAGAGCGCTAAATGCGCTTTGATTGTTGAAAAATAGCTTATTCGCACATTTTTCCGCGCATCCTAATCGATCGCGATTAAAGATGGTTTATCAGATGCAAATGACTAAATTGAAGGGAGTTAGACGTAATTTAAGTAGAAAATCAATTACTTTAATTCCTTTGGATTTCCCTTTAGGAGAGATTTAAGGAAATTTTCCCCGATAGCCTCAGGCTCCTCGATTTCTTTTCAGGTGGAATTTAGGAGGGCACCCCTTTTTTTGGGACAGAAAGTTATTCGCATTTACCCGAAGGGTTACGAGGTTCTCAGAATTCAAGTATTTAATCGCCAGTCTGAAATGCACCAAGAATCGACGCGACGAGTCCACGAGAGGAATCCGACAGTTGCGGTGCGTAAAGTTTGCGCTTTCCAGAATCTTTTCGGGTTTTAGGAATCCCGAGGACGGGGGCTCCAAGTTCCGCCTTCCGACAAACGGGAGAGACGACCGTCAGAATGAAACATCATTATTACACTTTCTTCCATCTACCCTGTGGCTCGCTGGCACAAATTTCTCTTGCACTATTCTCGAATCTCATCGCTCGTAAAGAGCGAGAAGTGGAGGAAGAGAGAGAGAGAGAGAGAGAAAGAGAGAGAGAGTCGATTACCTTTGACGGAACCACCTGTTCGGCGTTATCCTCTTTTTTTCTTAAGCGACGCCCGAATTCGTTTCATGGCTCGCGTCTGCCGCCACCGCCGCCGCCGCCGCCGCCGCCATGGCGCATCCGCATACGCTATAAAGCGGCAAAGTGGTCGGTCGGTCGCGGACAGAGAAAAGCGAAGGGTGAGGAGACCCCGGTGCATCCAGCAGGGGTATGGGCGGACGTCGAGCGGCGCGGCGGGGGCAGAGGGCGAGCCCGGGGTGGAAGGGTGGGAATTTAAAAGTAATTTTAACGTCGGAAAGAGTGGCCGGTGCTGAGAGAGGGCACCGACGGATCGTTACGGTCCTTTGATCGCGAATTAAAAGCTCGAAGTCGACAGTTTAGCGATGCCACCTCTATCGTGACGATGGGCGGCGAGCGATGGTGCTCTGTCTTTCTCTCGCTCTCCCTCTTTCCCCTTTTCTTTCTCTCTTTCTCTCTGCGGGCTCTCTACTCTCTCTCTCTCCCTCTTTCTCTCTCCCTCTCTGGTGCAAACTCTGGGTACCTATCCACCATCCGAGCCTCTTCCTCCTCCTTCTCCTACTCTCTGTCTTTTTCCGCGCAATGTCCATCCGCCTGTCTTTCTCTTCCACCATCCCCTCGTAGGCGCGCTCTCGCGCCATATTTCCCTGTCTTCTGCGGCCGGTTCGTTAACCTGTCTGCAGCATTTATTGGCGCTTGCCGATGTAAAAGGAAGAGCTTACCAATAACATATTACTGTGTTTCGATTCTGCAACGGGCGTAGGTAGAAAAAGAGGGTGGGGGGGAGGGGGAACGGCGTTTCGCGGATAAATCCTTTGCGAGAGCGACCGTTGCGTCAGTCGACGGGAACGGGCCGCGTTCGGGGCTTTTTCTCCCCCAACCCACTGCCTAACCCGGCCCTCCCCGACCCCCTTTCGCCGCCTGACCCCCTTTGGCCCTTCCGCCTTTGGTCTCTTTGGACGAGGATCGGGGGTGGCGGGCGGTATCCTTGGATCGTCCCGCGTCGATCGCCGCCGATTGATTTGCGATCGGCCGCTTGTCGCCCGGCCCGGCCCGGCTCGATTGTGCTGATTTCATTACCATCGAAAATTTAATTTAACTTTCATAGCGCCGCGGAGCGACGCCGGCACGCCGTGTGCTATTAATAAGAGCAAATAGCGCGAGGGCCGACCGCGTTTCTTTCTGACTGTCGAGTCAATAATGACGCGAGCGCGGATAAACAGAGGGGACGAGCCTTGGGGGCAAAAAAAAAAGAGAGACTGCGGAAAGAGAGGCGGCCGTTCAGGCGACGAGAGGAATCAAAGGTTACGGAATAATTTGCAAGCGAATGTGGCGCACGGGGGTCCCTTTGGCGAGCGGTCCTCGTGGTCGAAAATAGGCAGAACCCCGGTTTTCGAGTGTGCCTTCCTCCTCGCTCGAAACTTACCCCTTCCTCCCTCCCCCGGAAAGAGATTAAGATTCACCTGTCGAACGATGAAAATTTACGACAAACAGCGGCCGGCTCTTCCCTCCACACCCCCTCCTCACCCCCCGCCACGGGGGAAAATCGACTCGAAATTTATCGCGAAATCCGCGCTTTCCGACATCAGGTGGCTCGGAAGACACCCTCGTCGCGACTTGTCTCCATTATCCGGGCATCTTATTTAACCCCCCCCCCCCCCGCCCCGCAGCATACCGTAGAAATTTATGCCCTTCGCGGAGACGCGCAGCGAAGAATTGCGGTGCCGGCGCGCGTTCGATCTGCGTTTATCTGCAGCCGCTGAAACTTGGAGAGCCGCGCGGACGCGACTCGTGGCTTATAATAAATATTTCGACCGCGTCGACGGCAGGAGAAGCGGCCGGGGGAGGGCGTGGGGGGGCGGGAAGAGGGTGGCTGGGCACGGTGGAGACGGAGCCGTTTAGGCGGGATACGTTCGATTTTGTCCGAATATGACGGCTCGACGTTGCATACGGGAGAGAGTCGCCGCGAGTGAGCGGGACGGCCGCGCGCGCGGCGAGAAGGGGAGAGAACGACGGCCGGCTCGGGGATAGGGGGTTGCGCGAGAGCGGACGGGGGCGGTGGCGGGCGGCGGGCGGGGGGCGACGGATTCGAAGGCCGGGGCTTTTCGGTCGAGAGTTTCGGCCGGAATATCGGAAAACGCCGCCGAGTTAGAGTACAAGGGAGAGTCCGGAGGCTTACCCCGATATATATGCATATAAACACAATACCTTGCCGGTCGCGAGGGGGGGGTGGTACGCGTCCAGCACACAAACGCGCGCGCCCGCACACCCACGCGCGTGCATGCACGATTCCTCCGCGCCGAGAGCCGGGCGGCGATGCCGCCGCACCACGCACTCCGCGTCCGCGAATATCCGCGTCCGCGTCTATTTTATATCCGCTAGGGCGACGAGGGGGGCCTCGAAAAACGCGGGGGAGGTCTTCCGCGCGGGCGGACCGTTCGCCTTCTCTCCGGTCCGCTAATCCGAAAACTCGTGTGCGCGCTCGAAAATCGCGCGACGATTATTGCCCCGTCGTCTGTTTCGGCCGGTGGAGCGCGATCCGCGACGGCCGATCGAGCGGATCGACTTGCGACGCGGGTACGCACGTGAAAGATTACGCGGGGATCTCGAATTTTGGGGCTCGGCTCTTTTTTCCGAAAAGAACGTGGAAAAAAAATAGCGGAGGCGAGATTTCCGCGACCGAATTCGCGCTCGATGCGTCCGCGCGTCCGGGTTTCTCTCTGTCCCTCGTCGCCGAGTCATCGAATGACGAATTTTCGACGGCGCGTTTTACGCCGAGCGAGATCAGCGAGTGCTATCGTACGCTGACTCGGGGAACCGCGGCTAATCGATATCTTCCGTTATCGAACGATTCGTCTTATTCAATTATTAATATATCTATGTTTTTATTTCCGACTGTGCCCTTTCAGTATATTTAGTTTAACAATATAATTATAGTGGACGATATAAAATCTCGGGGAGATTGAATTTTCTAAAAATATAATCCCCGTAGAAATGTCATCGCGCTTGCTAAACAAACGCCCACCGCATACTTAGCTTACTTTGACGAATTTCTACGAATGGAAGTTGCATTTCGCAATTATCGTCAAACACCGCCTTCTCCGCATTCGTTCCCGACTAGTCCGGGAGATGGTTTCTCTTTTTTACGTTGGCAAGGGTAAAAATTGATTAATTATGATTAGTCGGGTGTCATTCGTGATTTTGATTTCGGAAATCGAGTTTGCCCGGCGCAAGATTCGCGCTACGCAGGACGCTAATTATCAGCGCGGAGCCCGCGGGTGCATCGACCGGAAACGAGACGCGCGAGTGCGGGATTCGCGTCGCGCTGGCAGGTTTTTCCGGCGGGTAATGCCGCCAGACCGGGTTTTCAGTTTGCTGCGTAGCAGATTTCGAAATCCCTCAATTTGATGAATGGCCGTGATCGCGCGACGCCGACGACCGGGACGGGGGCGGGGGCGGGCGGGGCGGGCATGATTAATATGCATTGAAAACGACGACGACGACGATGACGTCGACGGCGACGGCGACGACGACGCGCATCGCGGAACGTGACGCCGAAATCGCGCCGCGTCGCGGATCGTCAACGACGTCGCCCGACTGCCGATCGCTCGTCGTGGCGATAAATCGTTCTGCCCCCCCCCCCCCCAAGAGAGCGGGGCCGTCGTGCCCTCCCGGCCGGGAGTGGCCTCGAACTCACGTCCGTCTTTCTTTAATCGTTTTGGACCGATACGCCGCGGGCAATCGAATCGTACGTTTTAATCGTTTGAGGAACGCACGTGTGGCGGTACGCGAGATTTTTTAGAAACGGGCTTTTACCCTTAATGAGAAACGAAAGATGATTACAGTTAAAGAAATCGCTTCGAGAAGTCAAATAGTGAGTCGGGAAGCGCTTCGTTACTGAGCGCAGTTCGATAAAATCAGAAATGGTACGCGACGTGTGTATACAGAGATACATTTAGTACGTCGGCACTTAATGCATTTAGTACGAAAAAAATATCATTTTGCAATAAGAAGGTATTATTAGAATTACATTTAATAACATTCCGTCGGTTATCAATTAAGATTTTTGAGGGAAGAAAAGAGCTTGCCGCGAGAGGTTTTTCGGCTCGCAGTTAAGTATTTTTTTCATGTAAGGAAAAATTGAGAAGAATGTGCGAATACGAATGAGCCAGCCGCAAATTAAACAAACATTTTTAACGGAATGAAAACGATCAATTACATTCCTGAATTCAATAATAGATGGACGGTCCCTAATATGAGATAGCGGGGTTTCTAAATTAATAGGCATCGTCTGTTGGCTCCAATGAATTTATTGCCCTTGGAGTGAAATTTGTTCGGTGGAAAATTCGTCGTTAGATCGTCGCGAGAAAAAAATTTACGATCGAATTTGGATGTCGGAAACCTGCTATCTCATAATAGGGGACGCTCCTCCTTAAATCACTGTCTTGAAACTTAACGGTTTGTGACAACATCTCGAAAATGTAACTGCGTTACGGCAGTTCCTAAAGCGGTTTCGCGGCTAGAAATTTGAATGCTCGCAATTTGAATGGACGGGTCGGACGTCCCCTCGCCTAATTATTTTCCTCTTGTGTCGCGATCCTCTTGTACGCCACTCGCTCTTTCGTCCCCTCCCCCCACGGGCTTGTATAACGTTACCGGTAACCTAATAACGATCGAAAGGCGGCGGTAACCGAAACCGGAAGCGCACGTGAACGGGGAAACCTCTTCGACGCGCGACTAACAATAAGTCGATTCGTCCGGCTCTTTCGGTTTCGTTCCTGTCTGTTACGCGAATTCGATACCACGCCTATCCTCCTTCGTCCGTGCTCGCGTAGTTTCTTTTTATATACACGCGACCCGTGTTGGACGGTGCCTAGCATCGGGTGGCAGACCGCGAATTTCGGAGATATTAACATTTGGTTGTAATTAATTTCTGGAGTCGGATTGGCGTACTGAAAATCACAGGGTTTGCAGTCGTAAATGAATTGCGAATGAAAGTTTTCGAGACTTCTCAAAGGGCTGTCGCGGGTCTTGCTATTCCGGAATCTCCCTTTGTACGGGTTCGTATAAAAATAAAAGCGGACGCGCGTTATCAGCGCTGCTAACGGGAAAATGCACGCAAATGCGAAGGATAACTGAGCTCCGTCATCGATAATCTTTTCTCTCAATCGCGGTAGAATGGAATCTGAGTTTAGATTGGATCGTGGGCTTAGTAGACACGGCAAAATAGATTGTTAAATAATACAGCGCGTAAAACGGGTACGAGCGTGGAGAGGGGGCGGGCGGGGGCGGGGCGGGGTGAAAAAGAAGAAGAGAGATTGGCGGTCGTAATAAAATTCTTCGCCGCGAATGCCGTGTAATGGAAAATTTGCGAGAATCGTGGCCACTTCGTGTAATGGACAATCACGCGATCGGCAAAAATCGCCGGGAATTAGAGAATATTACACAGATCCGTCGCGAGGATGATGGAAGCCCTCCGTACCTCCCCTGCCCGATCTCCTTCGTCCTTCGGGGATCGTCTTCGCGGCGGTGCAACGTCAAAAGGGATTGCGTGAGCGAACTCTCGGAAAAGACGGCACCTTTCGGGGCAGCCTTCCACGAAATGGGATAGTGGAGCAAGGTCGCGGCTTAGAGGGAAAACCGAGAGATGTTAGATTACGTGAGACTACTACGGAGTGAGTCTAACTACTATTAGCACGAAGCGCTCTGAACAAATCGGGCGGAATTGCGTTCGCATCGACGAAACAAGGGCGCGTCGGACCGAGCGTAGAAACTGCGCCCCGGTAAGATCGGGACATCCCCGGAAAGTATATCGTACAATGCGCGAGAGATCTGATGCATATGAAACGATTAATTGGTAAACTAATTTCGAAGTTCGTCAATCGCAATTTTCACTTACGGACGAGTCCTCGCGGGATTGCAGAGCCGCCGCGTAACAATTCGCTGTGATTTTTGCGCGAGGCGCTTTCATAAACTTGGCTTTGTTTCGCGCAAGATCAGGAAAACGATCTACATTGTTGGACTCGCAAGAGAATATAATTTTCTAGCTATTCACGCGCCTCTCACAATTCGCTGTCAATATTTTAATACCTGGTCCAGGCCTGCTCTCATGTCTCAGTGACGTCGAGTGATTACGGTATTCGTTCAATTGTAACAAAGGCGTCTTCTGTCACGTGTGTATTAGGTTGCGCCGGCGAGACATGAGTCATTGCTTTGATCTCTGTAGGGAAACGGGTTGGAGAGATTAAAAATTGCTCATTTCGAAGGATAAACCTTCCACCTGGTAGCCATTGTTATTATTTGTGCCCAGCCAGGATGGATTTCGAGAAAAAATTGATTGATCCAATCGGTGACATCGACCGGCGCAACTTTGTCAAGTTCTGTACTTGAGCGGGTGTTACTGAACAGTACCTCAAGAAACGAGACAAAACATATTCGAAGAGCAATAGAATCTTGGCGAAACAAGTTCAGGAAAGGTGAAACATCAACGGAAGAACGTCGTGACAACTTCCAAGGAAGATGAGCGGGCAGGAGAAACGATTTGGGATAGTAAAAAGAAACTGGAAGAACGGAAAAAGTTCAGTGTGCGTGTTTTCTTCGAGCATGCTCCGTCTCTTGAAGCTTAACTGTTCAATAAACACCCGCACCGTAGTCAAGTACGAAACTTGACAAAGTTACGCTGGTCGCTAATCGAATCAATCAGTTTCTTTCTCGAAATCTATTTTGACCGAACACAAACAAAGAAAATGGCCACTAGGTGGGGGGTTCGCTCCTTCAAACGAGCAACTTTTAATCCTCCGAAGCTGTTTCTTCGCAGAGATCGAAGCGGCGACTCAATCTCGCTGGGACGATCTTAAGGCTGGACTCACACCTGGTCAGAAAAGCAGAAAAGCGGAAAAGCAGAAGCCAATCGGAGCTCTCGCCGGTAGTCGAAAGTTTCTATTTTCTGCCAGCAGAGTGCGCTGTTTACTGCCAGCGCGAGTTCTGATTGGCCTCTGCTTTTCTGCTTTTCCGCCCAGGTGTGAATCCAGCCTAACGTTACATCACGATGGTCCAGGCTTTCCGTGTCTTCGCGCTCGTCTTCGCGCGAAGACGTCCTGGGAATTACGAGGAATTAATATAGTTCGACAATGTGGCGGGAGTGATTATTATCCCGCCGAGCCTCTCTACCGCTTTGAGCGCGCGTGATTACGCGCGCGCGCGCTCGCGCACGCACGCACGCACGCAATATGTGCCGAAGCGACATCGGCGTGACGGCGGAGCGGGGTATATGCCGTATGTGCGACATATGTACCAGGTATCGCGGGCGTATGTACCGAGGCGCATCTTATTGGCGCGCGGAAATCCGCGCGCGCGCGCACGCACGCACGCACACACGTGCGCCCCAGCCCCGGTGCCGCGTCCCCCCCTTCCCTCTCGCGCCGTGCATCTACATATGTAATTAGCGACACGGATTACGGGTATATCATCCGCGCGGGCTTGTGTACATACGCGTGTAATACACGCATATGCGATTAACATCTGGCTGCCGACGACGATGACGACGACGACGACGACTGTGCCGCGCCGCACGTCGGTACACACACCGCTCTGTTTGCAGCCATATGCATCACGGGGATGCGCGCGCGCGCGCGCGCGCGTGTGTGCGCGCGTATACGCGCGTGCACGCCCGCGCGTGCACGTATATGCGGGGTATGCGTGTTAATATCGGATCCCGAAATTAATCCGGAACGCGCAATTAGTAAGATGTGTCTGACCGTCAAGATACAATAACCAGTTTTTCCGAGATAAAAGATGAGGGGAGGGAGAGAGAGAGAAAGAGAGAGAGAGAACGAGAGGGGGAAGAGAGAAATAGGGAGCTGTCAATTATATTAACGTTAACGTGAAGCTTCGCGTTTCATTGCCATTATCGTGTTTTTGAAATCCATTAAGCTGCCCTTTCAAGACACGTGCCGCATTATTAACGTTATTAATTTATCATATCTATTAATCAAATTTCACGTCATTGCTAAATAATTACGCGCGAGCAGCGGGGTACCCGCTGAATTTTCACTCCTGCTAATCCGCGCGATTCAATTATCTATAATTAGACCGACGATTATCAAAGCGATATGTCGCGTGCGACATTTGATTCCTCGCCCCTGCCCTCATATTCGTGCCCTTCACAATTTTTTTCGCACGAATACAGCCGCGCGTCTTTGTCCTTGTCTTACTTTCTCTCCTCTCCCACCCCCTCTCTCTCCCTCTCTCCATCCAACAGTTCTGTTCTCTCTGTCCTCAGCAGACCGAAACTCGCGCGCAATTACTTTGCAACGCGTCGTCGGGCCGCGAATGCATCTCGCGACATATGTACCGCTGCCAATATCGAGCAAGATCGCGCGACACGCACACCTGCGCGCGCGAGCATGTGTGCGTGCTGTGCGCGTGTTTGCGGGTGCACCTGTGCACGGGGATGCGCGCACGCGCTGCCACCCCTATGTAACCATCGTACAATACATACGTTTGTACATATGCATATACATATGTACATATAAAATGTATATATGTATATATATAATATATACATATATAAATATACATATGTACCCGTGCACATCGCGCGGCAATAGTGCACCGCGTTCCAAACCGACCGACCGACCGACCGAGCAGGCGAGCGAATCCCCTTTCATCCCCCTCGCCACCTCGTATTCCCGGCCGCCGTTCCGCCCGCGAAAATTAATAAAGGTACAATTAATAAAAATTACATATTTTTCATCCATCGGCGCAGGGTGGGGGCGCACGGCGGTCGAGGGAGATGGGGGGCCGGGGAGGAAGCCGGGGGATGTATGCCGCGTGTGCGCGCCTTCGACCTTTTTCCTTCGTTTTTTTTGCGGGGGCTCGTCCCCCTCCCCCCGCGCTCCCTCCCCGCGTTCTCGCGGTTGCCGAGTTTTCCCTCCCTTTTTTTTTGCCTTTTGCGATACCGGGCGAGCGAGGCGGGCTTTCTTGCTATTTAAGGGCGGCCGCGGGCGATATTGTAGCTGCGGCCCCGGGAAATATGGGCGAATTTGGTTATTAGGCACCGCCGCGGCCGCACCGGCAATTTTTACGGGCCACTCCGCCGCAGTTCGTTCCCCCCCCCCCTCTAACCCTCTTTTCTTTTTTTCGTGCGTCGCTGCCCCGCTTCGATCCTGCCCTCTCGGTAAGTAAAAGGCATCGATTGCGGGATATATCGCACACGCACTCCTCCCTCCTCTCTCTCTCTCTCTCTCTTTTCTCGGTGTGTAACTGTGCCATTCTTCCCTTCCGTTTTAAATTGTCACGTCTGACATGCGATTCTCGTCCCATTTCCGCGCCCCTCCCGTCACATTTTCGCGTCGCACCGTATTATCGCATTGTTTCGCGCGCGTCTATTTATTATTTTAATTCGCACCAACTCCGCGCCGCGTAGCAAGACGTTGTACAGTTATCGACGTAATATATCGAGAAGGACGAATTAACGAGGACTTCTCGAACCTTGAACCTTGAATCAACGAAGTTCGTCCACGGTAAAAAAAGAATTTCCAAACTTTTAATCAAATTAATTTAAAAATTCATATTACGAAAGTTAGCGGCGTAACCGGGGTCGCGGCTCCGAGAGATGGTTAAAAATTGGCGGATGCATTTAAAATTCCCGAATTAAAATTAAGACACTCCCGGGCGAACGACAGCGCGCGGTAATTTCTGCGTCGGGCCAACCGCGATTCCCTCCGAAAGCGGCACCAATAGTCATTTCTAATAAAAATGTCCGTCCGTCCGTCCTCGCGCACCTGCAGTTTATCGCCGTTCAAATTTCCTCGCGGGAACTCCGCGTGGATGGCGAGGGGGAGGGGGGGGGGGTGGTGTTGGTGTGGATTTTGGGAGGGAAGCAACAACCGGTCGGCTAATTCGCGTAAACAAAAACACGAGCACACGCCTTTTACGAGGGATCGCGTAACTGCGCGAGGGCGGGAGGGGGGGAAAAAAAGGAAAATAGAATAAAGAGGGCGAATCAGTGATGTCGGCGCTTATACACACCCCCGACGAAAAAAGCGCTGCGGGTGCATACTGGGTGCAAACCCCCGGCAACTCTCCGCTCTCCTCCCTCCCCCGCCCGTATCCCGCGCGTCCACCCCTCTCGCTCACCGCGAGGGAGGCGAAAAATTTAATTACAAAAAAGTTTTGGCATTCCGTCAGTTTGGTTTTAGTCGCGATATATCGTCCAGAATTTCGCCTCACTCTCTCCATCTCTATCTTCCGCTCGGTTTTCATCCTCCGGTTTCTCATCTCGCTGTCCCACCCCTCCCCCCCCCCTCTCTCTCTCTCTCTCTCTCTTACTCTCGAGGTCGGCAGCTTCGCTACGGTCGCGCGCGTATCTGTGGTTTATTCGAGCCCGCCTCGAACCACACACACCCCGCCACCCGCGGTCCTTCCCCACCGCCGCGTCCCCGTTGGCCGCCCACGCTTTTTATAAAGCACCGTTATATAATATTTTATTAATAATGCGATAGAGTCCAACGAGAATACCCGCCGCCGCCGCCGCCACCGCCGCCGCCGGAGTTTCGAAGGCTGCGGTGGTGAACGGCGCATCCCGAGGCCGAGAGAGTATCAGCGTCAATAACCGGGAATATTCCGCGAGAACCGGCCCCGGCCATCGCCGCCGATTTTTCAATCCCCTCGGAACTTGGTCCCTATTTACCGAGGCAGGAATTCCAACTTATTTGTCGGTTACCTCCATTCGGTTAAATTGTGCGGCGTGCGTTAATCGGAGTTTTTCGAAAAACTATTTGTCCCGCGTGGTACAGGACCGCCTTTTTTTTGTTATGAATCTAATTGGACGACTATTGACTCGCCGGTTTATTTCCATTTGGAAAAAAGAATCGTTTCCGCAACAATTGAGAGATGTCAGATCAAATGTCGGACGTGTTTAAGAGTCGAGAGCCATATTTAAGGGAAAGCGACCCGGTTTCCGTTTGGGAAACTCGCGACGCTCGAAATTTTATTTTGCGAAGTTTAAGACCCCTGCGAGCATCTTAGAGAAAGCGGATTATCACTCGAGACCATCGGGGGGATTAGTATCCTGCGATAGGCAGCTCGGGATAACTAATCTAAATTTTATTTTCTAAACTTCAGGACAAATTCCCGAAGTCCTTGGAAAAAGTGGCTTAGTCTTTTGAACCCTTCTGGAGGGTCGCCGTCAGAAGGATCCGGGGCGAATTGTTTTAGCTGCTTCTCGCACCTAATTAACATTCCGATCGGCAACACGTGCGACGCGGCGAAGGGCCCCGAAAAAGGGCCGGCCCCGCGAGCTTTTTTCGCCTCGCGGGGCGAAGCTACGGCCCGGGGGTTATCCCCGGGAATTATTTGCGCCGCTGCGTCGTTCGATAGCTCTCGAAGAAGAGCTAACGAACGAACGAACGAACGAACGGACGGACGGACGAACGAACGAACGAACGGAACGGACGTCCAGAGCCGAAAAGTCAAATAAGCAAAAAATGAAAGCCGGACTCGATCGATCGATAGCGCGCGGGACTACACATTGATAGCCGCGGGGTATACGAGACGACTCCAAGGGGCAGGGGGGCGGAGGGGGGCCGTGGGAGAGGAGCACGAGGGGGTGGCCACGGCGAGGGGGTTGCACGAGGCCGACCGAGAGTCCGGCGTCGCTGAATTCTTTTTCCAAGAGTGAGGGGGTGGGATGAAATAACCGGCCAATTAGCGATTTTATTGAGAATTTGTCAAGTTTCGCCCGGGGACGCGGCCGCGGTCCGCGGGGCCCGGAGTCTTCGCGGCGCGAAAGGGCGAGGCGGCGGGGAAGAAATTACTTCTCCTACTTCCGCGTCCCCCTTCCCCCCCCTCTCCCCGCCCCCGACCGCAATCCCCCGCGGGCCCTTTCTTCGACCCAATTATCCGCGTCGCTTTTTACAAAAACCAGCGCGCGACGAAGTTTGCGCCAGCTGTAAAGGTTATCGATTCCTCCTGCGTCGTGATTGAATTATTGGGTCACTAAGTAATTAATTCTGATTTAGTAATTAAGCTCGTAATAGCCGGCGGCGCATTTAGGGGATTTTTCAAAGTATCCTTCCCGTGGGCGAGCGGCGGCAGGTTAGACGTCTTCGCGCCGATTGCGGGAGATTCGAACGTAGTCATTTTTCTCCCCCCCCCCTTTCCCCGTTCTGAAAGCTCCCTCGTGAATGGGAAGAGAGATCCCGCGCGGAAAATCGTTAAACAGCCCCCATCAGTCCGCGATACCCGTCGCGCGAATTCGCGCGGGCGCAAATTGGAGCCCGCGGCCGCGCGCGGAGACGTAACGGGCGCGATCAGAGATGTCTATCGGGTCGACGGTAACTCGGCGGGCTTCAAGGTCCCGCCGAATTATACAGCAACAATCGTACGACGGCAAGCGGATCGGTGGGCCGCCCCGCCGAGCCTCCCCCCCCGCCCCCCCTTCCGCGCCACCCCGCGATGTAAACCCAATTTTCTGCCCGTGCAATTTCCAGCCGCGGGAACGGCGAGCCCCGGAGAAATAATTGTATTACCCCGTGGCACGACAGAAGTTAGAATTTAAACCGCAAGGTCGCTCACTCGAATTGTGTTTGCGGACGACAGGACTCGGTGTCCCGGGCGCGAGGCGTGTGCGAGCGTGTGCGAGCGAGTAATCGATTTCGGTGGGCCGCAAGAAAGCTCTCAGACAACCGAAACTTCGTTATCCGGACACCCCTCCCTCCCCCCCCCCCCTTCCCCTAACCATCTCCTCCTCCTTCTAGGGCCTAGCCCCCTCACCCCCCCCCCCTCTCCTTCGTGGTAGCGCAGCGCGACGCGCCTACCGGTACTCGCGCAGCTGGTACTCAACGGTTTCCCTCGAGTACCACCAGCGTGCGTTTCGTACTTCGCGAATTCCCAATTTCGCCGCTCCTCCTTCTGGAATGCGAAAAAAAGTTGACGCGCGTCGTGTGCTCGGCCTTCATAAGGGGGCAACGAATCGCTATTTAAAATGTGGAGCACCAAGAGTTAAAGAGATAGTCCGATCGAGTTAATGTGACAGTTGCGCCCCCTCGGAAGTGAGTTTTTTCAATTGGACTATGTATTGTTATAATCCTCTAAGAGACTGGTCTCCTGGGGTTCTTAGGAAAATTATCACATCGCTGTTGTCAATTAAAGGACTGGATACGAAGCCGGTAAATAGTAGAGGCGAAAGTTTTGGGGGGGGGGAGAGAGAGGAGGGGGGGCAGAGGGAGGGAGGGAAAAAGAGAAGTCCTACTTTTCTCAGCTGTTATTTATGTGTGTCATCGACGTAGTTAAATTATTAATTTACTAAATGAGAAAGGAATGTCGAGTGGCTCTCAAATTAATGGTAGAAGCAAAGGGTCAAGGCGAGCCGCTAACGTAGCCTAGATTTGATGTCGCAATTATTCTTTCGAGCCGCATCATTGCCGCCCCCCTTTCACTCGCAGCGTCGTCGGGCCGTCGACGTATTGCAGGCCGTCAGAATGAATATATTTTTTGACGAGTTTTCCGGAGGGGGGAGGGACGGGAAAGGTATGGAAAGGCCTAGCGCAAGTTCCCGGAGACTGACAGGGAGATAGAAGGGAAAGAAAAAGGAGAGAGTTCGAAATAGCGGCGAAGGGGGGCTGAAGATGGGAGGGAGCGAAGAAGCGCGAGACAGTGACGGAAATGGAGGAAAAGCGAGACGGAGGATGGAGGACAGAGGGAGAGAAAGAGGCACGACGGAAGCGAAAGGGGAATAAAAAGCGGGTAGGCGAGTGGGACGAAGAAGGGAACGGTGACGTGCGGGAAGGGATGAAAGAGGGAAACGAAGAGGCTAGACAGACAGAGGGAGACAACGGACAAGGAGACGGGGGACGGAAGACGTGGAGGGCGAGGGCGAAGCTCGCAGATAGGGAGGGTAGGGCGGCAAGGGGAACGGCGAACGGAAGAAGGAAAGGGGAACGGAGAAAGGAGAGAGGGTGGACGGCTGGCTGGCGAGGGAATCGAAGGGTGTACGACGGAGAAAGAGGGCGGAAGGAAGGAAAAGGGATAGATAGAGGAGCAGAGAGAGAGAGAGAGAGAGAGAGAGAGAGAGAGAGAGAGAGAGAGAGAGAGAGAGAAACATACCGGGTATAGACGCGCGGAGAGAAGGCGAAGAGGAAAGAGAGTGAGAGATAGAGGAGAAAGAGGAGGAGGAGGAGGAGGAGGAGGAGGAAGAGGAGGAGGAGGAGAAGGAGGATGAGGAGGAGGAGGTGGGGGACGCAAAGATTGGTGGTCTCCCTCTCGGCGACCACCCTCAACCGACCGTCCGCCCTCCCGCGGCCCTCCGATCCAGCCGCTCGCTTCTACCCACCCCACGGCAACCCGCGAACTGAGGACAAAAATCAATATGAACGTGTAGCCATTTCTCTTTAATCTGCCGCTTACTGGCTAGGAACCGAACCGAACTGCGTCGAACCAGAACCGGACTGGTCGGCGCGGCCTCTTTCCGAGCTGGGCCGGCGCGCGAGCGGAGGGAGGATGAGGGTGGATTCGCGTTTCCCCTGTCCCCGCGGCCCACCCCCGCGGCCCTGCCACCCTCTCGCTGCCACCGCCGCCGCCGCCGACGTTTTCGAGGCTATCGAAATTAGTACCTACCCGTCATCGGCTACGAAATGCGAGGAATTTTCGATACGAGTCCCCGGCCTAACCCCCTCCCTCCCTCCCCTTCCGCAACCACCTAGCGCCGATCGTCCATCCTCCCCCGCTCCCGTACCCCGCCCCCGCCGATCCCTGCAGTCACCTCGACCAACTTTTTCAACTCGGACCCTCCACGCACACGTGGGAAGCGGAAGGATGATAACACGGACGTGTCCGGGGGTGACTGAACCCCGTATTTTTCAGACAAGTGAGTTTTCGGGAGCGTCAGATTTTTTTTTCCGAGACGTTGCGGCTGGCGCGTGTCCCCGTGGACGCGCGGCGTTTCAAGGCTCCGTTAATTTTCAGAATTATCGAAATTTCGAGATGCGCGAGTTATTCAAGAACGCGGAGCTCTCGCTTGAATGGACGGGTTTTCGGACGGAGGAAAGGAAGACAGCGCGATCGATTGTACTTCGTACTTCGTTATTCCAAGTTCGTAGCGTGCATCGGGACGTATTGAAACGGCCATGCAGAATATTCTGTTCGATATATGCTCGATATATGTTGTCGCCGCGTTAAATCCGCAAATAAATAAATTTCGTAATTTACGTAACGTGCGCATTTAGTATGACCGGATGTCCGTGCGTTTTTAAACTCGTTTAATAATCGTCATGCCTCGCGCGCCCGTGTAGCTGTCCTAGCGAAATTTGTTTTCCCGTTTATTATCTCGAAAACACAATAATCATTTTAATAAATGCGCACGAGCGAGCCGGCACGGACGATGACAGCGGCATTTGTATTCGGGCGCAGGCACCGCGGATTAAAATCTCGAGTTCCACCCCCGACGGTCTCGCGATCTGCGCGTCGACATGCTCGCCGAAAGAAATTCCGACTCCACCTTGATCGGATAATTTATAATTGGAATGTTATTCAACGTCTCGATTCCCCCGCTTTCTATTATTATATACTGACGTCTATTGCATATTAATTTCCAAATTATTATTAAATATTAGTATCCGTAATTCTATGCATTAATTATATATATTTTTTTTATTTATTTATATCAACCGGCACAGACAGATAAACTGGTAAACGTTTATTTTCTCGCAATGAAAACTTCACGCGACAGGTTAATCTTTCAAGCGCTATTTCTTTTGGGACTTTCGGTGCGCCAGTCGATAATTCTCGCGGTCCAGAAAAGAGTCGGCTGCCGCAGCTCGATACTCAACAGGCTCGCGAAACCAGCAATTCGCGGAGGAGCGGTTTCGCGATTTGCACGAACGAGCCGGTACAATTCAATTCGTGTTCGCTGTGTTCGATCACCGGCAGTTTTCGGATCTCTCCGGCGTTGGCGGAACGACGGAACGGGGAACTGCCGCACCAGTTTTACGTGTCGCAACCCTTAGTATGCTTGTAGTATGTTTGAGTTCAATTGAGATATTGAGGGGCGAATCGAATTTGGGGCCACTCGATCCAGTTTACCTAAAATAAAATGTACCATTTCTTCAAGGGTGTTGCGGAAATTATAATCCACTTTGAAACCAATGATAATTCTTTAACCCTTTGAAGCATGGTGGTAACCCACGTTACCACCACAACTTCTTTACTTTCTTGCCATTTAATTTCTAGTTAACGCATTCGGGTTTTTTGCATTCTTTGAGTATCTTAGCAAATAAAAGAACATAAAAAAGAAGTTGAGTAGTCTTGAATATTTATTGTAAAAGGTTTATAAACGAATATGAAAAAGTGGCCGTTTTTCGGAAAAATTAATTATTGGCCAAGTTTTTAAGATTGTTTCTTGAAAACTTTGTACAAAAGGGTTCTCGGGGTCGCTTATTACGAATCTGATGTCAGATTTTCAAAATTCAAAATGGCCGACTCAAAATGGCGGATACAAAGTGCGTGAATTTTTTAAGTTTTCAAGTTTTCCAGCATTTTCGTTTGATTACGGTATTTAGGGACTCGTCACGTTCGCGTCGTTAGCTCCGGGTGGTGTCAAGAATGAGTAAATTCTAAGAAATGATCAAATTTCAGTTTTGCATCCGCCATTCCGCGCGCGCTATTTTTATAATCTATAAGAATTTTCAACGAAGTTAGATTCCATGGGTCCTAATAATATCTAAATAATGTTTCTTAGCACAGTTGAATTACAGTTGAATGATGTTGCTCTTTTAAGTTTTAAATTCCGCCATCTTGAGTCTGCCATTTTGAATTATGAAAATCTGATAACGGATTAGTAATCAGCGGCCCCAAAAACCGTCGTATACAAAGTTTCACAAAAAATGGTTCAATAGAAAAACGCATGCTTCAAAGGGTTAAAGCAGCGATCGAGGAATTACGGCCCGCCGTCTCTTTACTATTGCATTATTACAATTTGCATCATTGAAAAGTCTGTGGAAAATAACTTTCTCTCTTGTCACCCAAGTATCCGCGCATACGTTGGAATTTGCCTCGTGGCCTGCAGAGCCCAAAATATTTACTATCTGGCCCTCTGCAGGAAAACTGTGCCAACGCCGGCATTAAAGTACAACCGAGTATCAACGGGGATGTAAAAAAGGATGCAGAGGACAATCTTTTCTCTCCCTTAGCTCTTTAACTTGGATTTAAAAATAGGTACGTGCGGGTTTCGCCGACCCAATTCGATCGGAGTTGGGCGGCTTCGTGCCTTCGCCTCGCATCATCCTTCATCCCGTGACTCGTTTCGCGACCGCAAATATCGCTCCTCCGATTAATTATTTCGCGCGCGTCGGGGCATCGCGCGCGATTTTTCCCCGGGTCCGTCCGGCGGATCGGCTCGTTGGGGATGCGTTCCGCGCCCGGCGGCGCAACTTTTAATTTCTCTCCCACGACTTTAACGCATTTTTCATCGCGGCCGGGCGCAAGTTATCGCGCGGCTTTTTTTTATAACGATCGCCGCGCGAGCAAGAGCGGGAGATTTATTCGCCGGCCGCGTTCGTCGCTGCAATATTCAGTGCTCGAGGCTCGCTCGCTCGCTCGCTCGCTCGCCCGCCCGCTCGCTCGTGTCGCCGCGGTAGTTTCGTGATCGCGCGATTACCTGGACACTCTACTACCGTCAGGCGGCACGCTGGTACCGCGTATAGATTATTGATCAGGTAATGGGGGTATTTTTGGAGAGCCAACTATTTCAGAGAACGCTTTTCTCCTTTGTAAGCTTTTCGGAATGCGCTTGGGTGTACACAGGACGATGGAAAATTCGCGCGACCCACTTTGCCGCGCGTCCGCTGAAATATAAAAATCCCGTTCTGTCCCAGAAAGATCCGTTCGCGATCCGCCATAAGGGCTGAGAGAGACAAAGAGAGAGAGAGAGAGAGAGAGAGAGAGAGAGAGAGAGAGAGAGAGAGAAACATCGGATCGGTCCGAGGATTCGCACCTGTTCGGTCTCGCGTGTTCCTCTTAATTCCTTGGACGTCGGACCGGATTACGTCGCGCGATCGGAGAACTGGTATTTTCAAACCGCTTCAATTTTCATATTAGAGAGAAAAATGGATATCCTATTCGGAGCACCCGGTAAGATCCATTGTTCCATGTCCGGCGAAGACGATTTTGGGGGGGGAGCGCGACGCGGGGGGCGTGTTCAAGGAAATTCCTCTCGTCGCGACCAACAGTTGTCGTCCGCCATGCTCCTTTTTCGCGCCGGGGACGGCCGGCTCCGGGGGGTTGAAGGGGAGAAGAGGGGGGGGGGGCGTGGGACGGGGTCCGGCTCTCGAGATTTATACGTTAGCGATACGCAGCTGCGATGCATAGGACTCGGAGCTTATGGCGAGCTTCGTGCCTGCGCGGGTTACGCGGACAGCAGCTCGCCCTACGGTGCCGCTGGTACTACATATAGATTATTGATCAGGCAATAACTCAAGGACTAGTTGGGGTGCATATTACCGCCGGGGCGGGGGCGCGGGCGCAACGCTCCGGCTGGCGTTGCCGTACGTTGCACGACGGTTATGCTAATTAAAGGCAACCTTTCGGCCGCGGGAGAGCGAGAGAACGAGAGAGAACAAGCGAGAGCGAGAGCGAGAGCGCGCGCGCGAGAGAGAGAAAGAGAGAGAGAGAGAGAGAGCGCACTAGCTAGTCGGGCGTCATTACGAACACATGCGGCTGTCCGTTTCGCGAGAAATACGTATATCGAAGCAGCCAAGTGGAAGAAGTGTGTCACGTTCTCGCGAAAGTGGAACTCACAAACCCTCCCTCCCCTCTCTCTCTCTTTCTCCCTCCACCCCCT
>NW_011967229.1:1980068-1991047 GCF_000949405.1 Vollenhovia emeryi | reverse complement strand
CTCTCTCTCTCTCTCTCTCTCTCTCTCTCTCTCTCTCTCGCTCGCTCGCTCGCTCTGTCTCCCCCTGGTAAATATATCTCGCGGGATCCTACGAGCTTGTAAATTCTGAGCGGGCTACGTAAACAAATAGTTTATAATACGCCGCGTCTGAATATCGAATGTATAATATAATATGAGGCGCGGAGGAAGTTCTCGAATAACGAACATTCCGGCAGGCAGCCTCGCCCCCGGCGCGCGAGATTTTTTGAAAGTATCCCTTTCATCCTCCCCGTTTCCAGTGGTACAAAATTAATTTTCACGGTTAATTCGATCCCGTTAATCGGGTTCCGTAATCGACAAGCGCGAGATGCCGGAACGCGCGGCGCCATACCCGTTTGCACCCCGCCGAAACACGTCGCGCAAGACGATCAAGTGACAAATGACTTACCGGGCCGCGAATTAGACTTGTATGATGTTTCTTCAATTTTGAGACCGTCTGCCAATATCGGCGAACAGTGATCCTATCGACAGGACGTTTGCGAATAAATCTCTATCGAGAAGGGAATTAATATCTGTCGAGCGCGTTTTACTTTACTCCCCCCAAAACTGGGCCAACGGATCTTGCAACGAGTCATAAAATAGCGATCCTCCGCCGTGTGTTTAAAGCAGGCTAGATTATATTTTCACACGAATCCGGACTCTCCCGATTTCCCGCGGCGGAGGGGGAGGAGGGGGAGAAAAAGAGAGGGAAAGAACCCGCGCCGTTAGAAATTGAAGGGTGCGCGCGTATCCCGGCGTTATTTTCCCGCTTTACCGAAATGCTTCGGGGAAATTCTGAGAAATTCATATTTCACGACGTCACATAATGCTCGGCGGCGCGAAAGATTAACGAAACATATTGTATTACTTTGAAGTCGCGTGCGGTGAGTTAAATATTAAGGATTACCGCATTTGCTTCCTTCCCGCCCCTCCCTCCCCCCGCCCACCCATCTCATTCTCTCTCTCTCTCTCTCTCTCTCTTTCGTCAACAACGAAAAATAACTCGCCCGACGGCGAACCGCGCGGCGAATTTCCGATATTAATGAGATTACGTAAGTCTCTTATCCAACGTAAAATCATTAAGCGTGTCCCGATTATGTAAGACACTGTAACCACGCCGGGGAGGATTATCGCGTGTTTTAATACTTAAGAGCTTAAGAGAACGCGCGTTCGTAAGATTCGCCGCGTTCGCGCCGTCGACGCGATCCGTCCCTATTTTTCTTCCCACCTCCCTCCCCTCCTTTTTCTCCTCCGAGGTCTCGCGCGACGAGTGTCTCGCGGATCGGGACATCGAATGTTAATAATTGGCTGGTAATCGAAATTCGATTTCCACGTACAAATCGCACGATTTGTCCATTAAATCCGCGACGCTCGGCGGCGCACCGTCGCGGAAAGAGGGGGGGGGGCGCGAGGGACGGAGGGAGGAGGGGCACGGCGGGGACCCGCCACGCGTTTTGCCGCCTGCAAAAGCGCCGATACTTATTGTGCAATCCGCGAGAGCTTCCGAAGACTTAAAGTGCACCGACGATTTCCACTTTGCAAAGCAATGCATCCGCGCGACCAATCGATAAGCCGCCACTTCGCGATAAGACGAAGTACGGTCTCTCAGCCCGGCTGACAGGCTTGCGAGTAGTCACCGGGAAACTGCATACCGGGTGGCCCGGGAAGCTCGCGCTCCTTTGTCCGGGGGAGATTTTTCGTAAGGGGAGGAGATTAATTACCGCGAACGGCTTCAAGTGAATGATTCCATTTACGTTGCGGCGAATCTTATCGGCGAGGTCTTAATTCTCTAATTAAATCGATGTACAATTTCATTAAGTTCTATAAGCGTTCGGCAGGCAGGAACTTTAGGAAATTACAGATTGATTTGACAGAGGGGACATTGACGTTGTTTTCAGGAGTGATTTTATAATAGATCCGTCGAAGAACCGCGCGAAAGAGAGATCAATCGGATCAGACCTTTCGAAATAAAACTTTCTTCAAATTTAACGAGTCGCAGTTCCAGGGCTTTTCTTTCAAACCTTGAGGATCTAGAGATTTATCTTACAATCTTATGATGTCAGTAACTACATTACCGAAATTAGATTATTTCACTAAGCAAGCGTCACGGAGTTGGGGGATTTAAGGGTTTGAAATATTCTTCAAGTGCGCGCACACGCACACATATATATATATATATATATATATATATATATATGTGTGTGTGTTTCGGGCACCCTATAGGCGCACCTGTTAGCGAAAAGCTCGCGATATATAGGCGCGATTTTATAAACCTAAAGCATATTCCGAGGAGCGGGAGGACGGTGACGAGCCACTAGAAGACTAAGAGGATTCTCTTCTTCGGAAAAAAAAAGCAGAATAGCGAGTGGACGAGGACGAGGGATAAGCAGACCGAGGGTAGGATGGGGGATGGGGAATGGGAGAAAGGAAGAGGAAGGAATAGAGAAAGGAGTTGCGAGAATGATGTCCGAGTGAGCGACAAGAGCCTTTCTTCCTTCGCCGTGGCATTTTCCATAAGTGGATCGTTACGTGGATCCCCCGAGCTGGAAAGAGAGGGGGACCGACCGGGAGAAGAAGGAGAAGATTCAAAGAGGAGCCGATGTAAGGCACTTGCGGGGAACGGAAAAAAAAGGAAAGAATAATTCGTAATAAAAATACACGGCGAGGGTGCGTTAAATACGTACGGGGAACCTAAAACAATACGCTACCCTTTCGCGGATACATTGCAGAAAAACAGTTCGCGACATGTCTGAGAAAATATTCCGAAGCAACCGGTAAGGCGGGAGAATTCGAGCTGAGAAAGTAATTCGAGTAATTAAAAATATTCCGAAAAGAAAAAAACAGATATTTCTCACGAGAGCGCAATTACCCAATTGCACGGTAAATAACTAAGAACATAATTTAATAAAATTATTATTAAGATTATCATTAGATTATTAAGTAGGCGATTTAATGAACAGCGTAAAAACATTTTTTAATTGTCTATTGTTGTTAGAGGAAATAAATTCGCCGTTTAATTCAAGACTTTTAAAAACGTAATTGTTTCATCTCTAATTCAGATGGAATACGCTAAACTATCCGATACTATTCGGGCCCTTTTATTATGCAGCTCATAAAATTGTTCCCGTACGAGGACATGCCCTCCTGCATTTCGCGATATCGCGGGACGATTAATTGTTAGGAATTAACGGCTCGGTCCGGTTTCACGCGTTTACGCAGTAAATTAATTGCGGATCGCCGAACGGCAATCAGCGCGAATACGGTTTCGAGCGGTCCAAAGGCGTAGACGGCGCATACGTGCGCTACGTACCAGGATCGGCCAGGATCGCCGATGATCCAGGACACGCGATACGCAACCCCCCGTGGCCGCCCTCGCCGATAGCTCGGATTTCGTCGATATGAAACGCGCGCCACCGCGTTCGCTCGGGTTGCACAACCTCCTCCACCCCCGTGGGACCGCGGTGGGAGGCCGCGGGGGGTCGGAGGGATACCGCCGATGATTCATGAGGCCGTCATCGCGTGACCGAGTGACACGCTCGTGCGGGACCTAATGCTTCGTAAGAAACTAGACCCCGAAATCGGTCCTTTATTTCTCGGTTTAGCATAAGTGATTCATCACGCCACGGAACCGGGCGACACACGAAGCAGAGTTTTACGGAATTTCTGTGCGAGCCGACGCAAGGTCGAGGAGAATATATCAAAGTCGCGATAATCTGGATTTCTTCAAAGTTGCAAGAGAATTCTTGGGGGGGAAAAAAGAAAGGAACTTCGAGGAGGTCCCGCGATCCCCGCGAAAGCCTAAAGACACGATGTTCCGGAACTCGAAGGTCTGTAGAATCTGGAATTTTTAAGAACTTACGAATGTCGCAATTGGGACGTTTAAAGGGCTCGAGGGTATCCAAATATTTTCAGGTTCAAAGATTCGTAGATACACGGAGAGGAGCCTCGAGGAGCCCGGCGCTTCGCCTACTCAAATATACCGACGCTTCGCCTACTCGGAGAATTTTAGAGTCTTGGGGACTCGAGGATACGAAAATCTAAAATTCCGAGGATTCAAGGGGAGCCAGGCGCGCGGGAATATCTCAGGATTTTTCCTTCCCCCGACGTGTCCGATATTTACATGTAAATTACAGAGTATAGATGGCGATAATTCGGAACGAGGAGCCCGCTCTCTCTCCCTCCCGGACGGGGAGGAACTGGAGACGGAAGACGCTGAAGGCGGAAACGAGACGTTTAACTTGGAAGGGCGGGGGTGGGGGTGGGGTGGGGGGAGGAGGACGGACGGGAAATTCGGCGCCCCGCGCGCGCCCGAGCGTAGCTGGAGAACACCCCCTCGCGATATACGGTGCAATGTACTGCGTCACGTCAGTCGGCAGCGCATTATAACGTTGGCTTGCAATCTAACGGCGACGGCGACGACGTAGTCGCGCTTGCTCCTCTCTCGCTCCTCCTCGGATACTCGTGTAACACGGCCAGCCACCGGGGGCCAGCGCCTTTGTAACGGCGGCGTTGGTGGCACCGTGCATGTAACGAGTTTCCAATAATGGCTCAGCTGCGTACCGCCATTGGCCACGGAGTTCGGCTAAACTATATAGCGAGAGAGCGAGCGAGAGAGGCAGACAGACAGACAGACGCAGAGAGAGAGAGAGATAGATAGATAGACAGAGAGAGAGAGAGAGAGAGAGAGAGAGAGAGAGAGAGAGAGAGAGAGAGAGAGAGAATCATGACAGCGACTAGGGACGCACGGGGGTGGTGAATCTCACCCTGACTGGTTCCATCTCTTGGCCGCAGTTTTCCGCTCTGCCCTCTCTCTCTCTCTCTCTCTCTCTCTCTCTCTCTCTCTGTATCTTTTGCTGTCTCGCGCTCTCTATATTTGTCCGCTTAACCCCTGATACCGCGACTTTATTTCGCGAACAAGCCACTTGGAGAGTCCAGTGGTGCTTTCCGTTTCTCTCGACATGTTTCATTTCTTCGGGGGAGAGAAGGCAATTTTGCCGAAAATTCTGAAGAAGCTCGCGGTAATCGTTTTCGCCCGTGGAGGTACGTCGTTTCGCGGAAGAAACGGGAGATATGTGCGGAGATAATTGAAAGTGTAACCCGAAAATCTTTAGCGTATCCCGGCGAGAAGTTGCGCGACAGGGCATTTCTCGCGCGACGATCAGTTATCGCGTGAACTCTTGTTCGGCTATTCACCGTAAACCGGCTATCCTAATTGCCCGTAATATCGATATTAATTATCGCGCAATGCCGCTCCGTCTAAAGTGTACAGTGATTTTGAGGTGACGTTAAAAACGTATGCGATTTTTATTGATTATTTCGATTATTAACAAGTTAAACTAAAATCGCAACAATTGCGCCTGTGTGCGCATACGTCATTAAATCGTTTAATTTGTTTAATAAAATGGCGCAGTTTGCAATAACACGCGTGATTTTCGATGCGTACTACTTTTTCAATCCCCTCCCTCCGCCCCCCTCGTTTTTTTTATTTCAGCAATAATTACATTCTGCGCTTGATTGACTTTGTCGGCAATCATTGAAATTCCATTTTCCGCGAGCGCGGCGTTCGTGAAAAATCGTCGATTCTCGACTAATTACCTTCCGCCGTGTAAACAAAGCTAATATGAAGGCGATGTGTTCGCGAGATTTTCCGAGCGCGCGGAATTCGCGTAACGGAGAGGTCAAAAATAATTCATTGTTCTCTCTCTCTCTCTCTCTGTCTCTATCTGTGTCCCGCTCCTCTGCCCCTCTCCCCTTTTCGAAGTCGAGGACTGCGTTGAACATCCAGTAAGAATCGCGAATCGATCGTCATCCCGAGGACTCGAATCCGTTGACGCTCGCGGCGTCCGCCGATCGATTCGGACGCGAGACTCGCGGGCTTCTGGCTCGGCTCTCGATAAGAATTATTAATCGCTTTCTTATTTTCCGCGAAACAATCTGACGGACGCGCGGTAATGCGCGCGACATTCCCGGTATCTCTCTATTTCGAGAGATTTATGAGAAAGAATGACGAGCGGCGTCGCCCGTTGACTCGCTCGTATTCAGCTCCGTGTCAACTTATTGACTCACTTGAATCGGACGCGGTTGGAAGGGGCTGCGCATGTATCATCGGCGCGACTCGCTCGTGCGCGGGAACCCGATCGCGGGGCATTAAACGATTTTGATTGACGCCAGATATTTAGGAGGAACGGCCATTGGTCCGTTTATTTTAGCATTCGGGTCACTCAGCGCCGTCCTTTCATTCGCGACAAAGTGACGATAAGTGAGCCCGGCGATTGGTGGGGAGGGGGGGGGGGAAGGAAAAAAGACACGTTCGCCGGCAATGCTCCGCCATTCATCTCGACGCGCGATCTGGAAATCGCTCCTGAAAACTGCGCGCCCGTTTCCTTGCAAATTAATTTTCTTTAAAACCCTCCCGCAAGAGTTTCATAACTCTCGTGCCCTCGCATCCTATAAATTGGCCGCTAAATTTACCTAATAAATCCACGAACGGTGCCGTTCGACATCGCTTCTCCATTTTTTTTGCCTCCCTCCCTCCCGCCCGCCCGCCGCTCGCGAGCTTCCAGCGCATTTATTTAGTGGGACGCGAAAATGAAAAATCGCTCGTATCTCGCGGCCGACGTTTGTTCCTCGCATTTAGGTACACGCGACGCCGAAGAAAATCGACGAGAATGGATGGGGCGCCAGGAATGCATTGCCGAGAACGTCAAGCGATACACTAATGCCTCCGATTTCCCGGCTCAGCCTAACGCAGGCATCCCCGCGATTAAGGAAGAACGTCTCGCGATGCTGCGGGGTGACTCGGCTTTTTTTTCCGTTTAAACAATGTTACAACGTCGGCTACCAAAGACTTGTCAGGCTTCTCGATTAGGGAGTTGAAAATACAAGTAAAAACATCCGAGGAAACTAGACACCTACGTACATTCGCCCTCCAGTTTTCAAATGGCTTTAAATTTCAACCCTTACATTTAACTTGTTAGCCAATTAATTAATTTATTTGACTTATTATCTTATTCCTTTGACTGTTTTTTGACTTCTACTCCCAATTTATTAGTTTATTAATTTATCTAACTACAAAAATCTTTAATTATTCACCTGTAACAATTTCAGATATGATATTATGAATTTGCTACCACAGACTCGTGAACCCATTATGTGTCGGCATAAATTAAAATGTTCAGTCAACTTTAGGTATTTTTTTCGTCCCCATACATACTAAAGAATTCTTTTTCTATATTGCAGCTTGAACACTTATAATGTTTCCAGATTGTACTTGAAAAAGACCCGACAAAGGGGTCGAAACGTCGCGACTAAAGTAAACGTCAATTTTGCCAGTTTGGTCGATCTTGTAAAAACTTTCCCTTGGTTTAAATTTCAATTTTTTTCCTTTCGCCTCCATTTTGTAATTATTATTGTAAGAATCTGTAGTGTTCCTAAAAGACTCATTGGCTCGTGATACGGAAAATTATCTTCGCATGTACGACGAACGCACTGACGAATAACTGCGAGTGTGGACGACGAAGTTAAGTGCATCGCCTTCTTCCGATATACTTTCCGATACCGTTGTGTCTTAACAGTTTCCGATCGTTTGCGAGTTGACCACCCCTCCACTCGACACGGGGACGACTGTCTGAAGGCATTAGCGACTTTCGGGACCGATTTTAAAGCGGCGACAAGCGCCTCGTACCACCGAGCCGGCGAACCGCCACCGCCTCCGATTTCCAACTCCCCGTGCGAGCGAGAACACAAAACACTTCGTTATCGAAAAATTGATCTTATTAGGCAGGATGCGGCTTCGCCCTCGAAACTTTCCGCCAAGCATCCCTCGGTTTTCCCACGGGGGGGGGGGGGACCGGAACCCTCTATAGCTGTCGACCACGCGTCTTTCAACTTTTAATTGTGAGACAACGCTCGGGCTGCGACACATTTCTTTGCCTAATTCTCTTTCGAGCGGAGCTTCGCTGTGCGGTTAGAAGCGGGGGGTAGTCAAGGCGATTTTTGACAATGAATCCAGAAGAAACGTACGAGATTGGAGGCGAATCGGTAGTTTTCAAGCGAAGTAATATTCATTTTTAAAAAGTCCACTTCCGAAGCCAGTCTAGTTTATTGAGTTTTAAACTCGCGTGTCCCGAACGACGATGTAAATTCATCGAAACTCGCGCGGTTGATTACAAATTTCCTCTAATTGCGCCTAACTGCGCGTATACGTTTTCTAAAATATTTCCCGCTGGAAGACCCCTCCAATTCGGCTCAAACCCTTTCGTTTGCTTTCACCACCGATCCCCGGGAGGAATAATGAAAAGATAACGAACGTCGCGGGCCCGGGACCGCGTAACTCTGTCATCCGCGAGATTGCCTCGCGCCGCAGCCTGCGCCGTTCATCGCCGCGGGCGGGAATAATTCTTCGCGAATTCTTAATCTCGCGTTACGTAGATCCGCACGTGCGACGCGGCGCGGGGCAGTTAATGCGGAGGGTGCATTACGCGGACGGGCGTGCGCCTGACGCGGGGCGAACCGCGCGAAGAGAGAGAGAGAGAGAGAGAGAGAGAGCCGGGAAGATTACGGCGAAATCTTTAAACGGGAACTACATCAAAGGGCGCGCCGGGTAGGATAACAATTAGTTTCATTAGTAACGAGGTAATTAGCTCCGCTGGAGATGCCGAGGCGGGCGAATTCCTTGCCCGCCTCCATCCGAGGGCGCGCTTTAAGGACTACCGCCGAATCTCTCGCCTCCGGGAGACCACCGGGGGATTTTATCCGCCGAGAACAAGGTCGGCGAGGTCGTGGCAACCCCCCCCCCTTCCCCCCTTCCGCGCCTGTTTCGTTGGAAACGAGACAAAGGAAGCTGCCCCCGTCCCCGACGCAGTGCGTGTCGTGCGAGAGGAGCCCGGCTCCTGCGCGTCGCCTTTCTGACGAATCGCGATCTCTCTCTTTCTCTCTCTATCTCCCGTTGTCTCGGGACCGCGATTTTTCAACGGTCGCGGATACGTAATCGCCGCGCGAGCGAGTTCCGGATTCCCTCGATCGGCAGCCTTGACTCGCGGCAGCGAGGCCTCGATAGAGTTTCGCGTTAGAGCGAGAAGAAAATTGTCTATCGCGTTTTTCTAGGAAAGAGAAGCTCCGGTATCTCTCTCTCTCTCTCCCTTTCTCGCTCGCGCGCGCGCACGCGCGAGCGCGCGGCCTCTTTCGATAAATATAATTTTATAAGTGTGTACGAGGCTATTTTAATTACAAAAGAGAACCCGCGTGTTATTGAGAGGAATTCTGCTGATAACAGCAGCTCGGCTAATAACGGATAAGCTCGGTCCGGCTGGCTGACGGAGAAATAAGGGGCGGAAAAATGAGGGGGAAAGAAAAAGGCCGATTGCCGGCCGGCGAGATGCGGCCCTTTCATGCATAAATCGGACAACATGGCAGGAACGAGCCGTGCCTCGTCGAAGGTAGGTAGCATCAGCTGAGAAAGGTAATCTCGCCGCTTCCTCGGCGACTCATTGTAATTCTACGCTAAATTTCAATCCGCGGCCGAACAAAAGCCGCGTAGCCGTCGGCCCTCCCTCCCCTTTCAGCCGTCACCCCCTTGTTTCATCTCGTCGAAGCCCTTCAACGTCGCCGGACAATAAATACTTGAACCGCGAGAACGAGAGCGTCAAGGAAGCGTACGAAAAATCATCTAAAAAGAATCGAGCCTTTTTTGGGGGAGGGGGAGAGGGTAAGGGAGGAGGGAAAAGAGAGCACTCGTTGCGTTAAAAGAAAGGACCCTTTATCTTGCAGAGAACCGTCTCGTCGCATCGGCGGCGTCAACTATCGACGCTGCGAACGTTTATCACGCAGTTGGGTCTAACGTTATTGTAATTATTGATCTAAACGTGGCGCAATTAATATTAACGTGTGCCTGGTCGTTTTATTGGACGTGCAATACGTTATTCGCTTATTTTGCTCGCGTTAGTCTAACGTCGCCGAGGTGAAAAATGGAGGACTGCCCGTCGGCAGTGCGTGAAAGATCCCGAGATCCCGAGCGTTTGACATACGCGAGATAAAACGTCGTGCGCTTTAAGGGTCGCGGCTTTAATGGAGCGTCGCGGAAAGGGGGCAAGGAGGCTCTATCTCTCTTCTCGGGCGCTGAAAGTCTAACGTGCCCGGTCGCTTTCCCCAAGTTTAATTAGGTACGCCCTATGTATCCGTGTGTATACAAACCGATACCATGGCGTTCGGTATTGGCGAGGGAAACGGACGTTAGGGATGCACCGCGGACGGGGGGAAGCGAGGGGGTCTTAAAAGGACTTCAGGGAGACGAGGGAAAAGAGAAGGAGTGAGCGAGAGAGAGAAAAACCGCCGCGTGTCGACGTATATGGTGTCTCAGAACTACCGCTTCGCCGTCGAAGCATTAAAATTGTTTTGATCGATTCGAAACTTTTGAAAAAAAAACACTCGTTAAATAAGTATTAAAAAAATACTCGAGGCGACCCATTTAAAAAATTCCAAACGATACTTAATAATATCGTAGTTCTTTAACTTCGCGCGCAAAAAGTCCAAGTATCGATTCGTTTCGGGCGACGTAAAATTCCGAATTTCGCCGAACATCGCGAACGTCCAATCTTCAATTTACAGTTTTTTTCCGGAATGACCGACGAGCGCGATTCGTTCTGAGCCACTGACAATTCGGAGGAATCGCGGACCAAGTTCGGCGTGCGCGCGCGCGCGCGCGCGAAGTTTTGGGGCGAGGACTCCGGTATCGTCTCGCATAAAATCATTCGCGCGGGATCCTCCTCGCGATCCTCCGGAATCCTTCCAGGAGTTTCGTAATTTTATGTCAATCCGTTGTTCAAATATTTACAAGAACCGGAGATACATAGATTTAAGACATTCTCCCCGTAAGTTTATACGAGAACCCCGCGAGGGCTCGGGGTCCCTCCTTCGCGAGGACACCCCGTATACGCGAGCACGTTGGTCCAGACATCGTGTGT
>NW_011967229.1:1971775-1978325 GCF_000949405.1 Vollenhovia emeryi | reverse complement strand
GGGCCGATTCGGCGCTGCCCCTCGCGAGATAAAGCTCGCGACGGCTCTCGGCCGCGAGCTTTTCGTGCTTCCGAACTTCGGAATCCTCGCGAAATTCGCGAGTCGATTCTGTCCTCTACGGATAGCAAGCTGAAACCGTGAACGTAGAACTCGGTAAGAATGGAGTCTCGAGTAGCCGCGGGGGGGGGGGGCGACGCCTCGCGCGATCGTATTTTTATATCGCGACGGATATTTCGCGGCGTAATTGTCGAAAGTTTCGCAGGCTGCGGGGAAAAATGGCACGCGAACGCATAATTTGCCCGGCGAGAGGTGGGCTTTTGTATTCGCTGACGCGCGGTGCACTTCCGGAATCCGATGCGAGCGAATTGCTCTCTACATCTTTCTGATTAGCCGAATGAATGAAAATATTAGTCGAAGCGGAACGTTCGCGGACACGAAATGCATATCGAGTCGCGGCCCCACAGAATACGTCTATAAATTGAATCGCGGTGGGATCGGTTTAAAAATCCATCGGAAGTCGCGTCGATTAATCTGGCGAGCCGATCGGTTCGAAGTGCCGTGTAATCGAGATGCGCTTTCTTCTGAAATTTATTCAAAATTCACGTCTGCTCGCTGCCGATGGGATCGAAATAGCGCGCGTCGACTTCGATTAGGATCGCGCATTATTCAACAATCCACCGGAACGGATTAGATCGATGTAAAAGCGAGGGGCCGATTAATTAATTCGATTGCGCTGGATAAGGAGCTGTTCCTCATTTAATCATCGAGCCCCATCGAGACATATGTTTCGGGGCGCGGATCGAATCGGCTGGATGCCCGGGTTCTTTGCCTGGCGCGCGATCTCCGAGTCAAAACCCACGATTCAGGGCCGGTTGTTCCAACCTCTTGGTAAGATAAATAATAGTTCAATTGTGCATCTATGTTTGTCTAATTTGAAGGGAAAACAAAGACATATGAATTTAATTTACCGAGAGGTTGGAGCAACATACTCTCTTAAAGTCAATCAGTGAACTATGACAGAAAACAGTGAACAGTCAACTGATTTAGGGCCAGTTTCACAAACGTCGGTTAACTGTTAGCCAGAGTTCAGTCAACTTCCTATCTTTTTCCACTTTGTTATCTAAGAAGAGGACAGAGACTCAATTAATCTTCGGTTAGCAGTTAACCGACGTTTGCGAAACTGGCCCTTAAAGTTACAAGTACACCACTGCGGCTTTAAGTGATATAGAAATCCCCTATTACGAGACAGGCTGCTAATGTGAGACAGCAGGTTTTCTAAGTTCAATCGCAAATCTTCTTTCGCGACGATCACACGATCTAACAATCAATTTTCCACGAGGGCAGTGTGGTGTACAGATTTGCGGCATTACCGGGCATTTTTTGGGCAGTAAGCCTTGCTGGGACATTATAAAGATAAAATAAGATACTAACAATAAGATAAAGTAATGCCCACCGGGCATTAGTGGGCATCGGTGTACAAGATTTGCGTCAGCGGTCTCCGATTTTCTACTAAACCAGATTTCACTCCAAAGACAACAAATGGTGGAGCCAATAGACGATGCTAGTTAATGAAACCCTGCTGTCTCATATTAGGAACTTGTAACTTATAATACGAGAGTTTCCTCTACCTGCTGCTACAACTGCAAATGGGCAACTATTCACAGTTTTCAGTGATAATTCACTGATTGACTTTTAGAGAGAGTATTTCGACGCAAACGATGCGCACGCGGTGACGGCGCAGTGCTCGCTGTAGAAAAATTGCCCGGGATAAGGATGAAGATGTCAAATCAACGAGGGGATGATGGACACGACGTTATCGCGATATTATTCGACGGCATGTGCAAGTCGGTTACGGATAATTAATTCAATTGACGAGATACGCTTTATACGTTTGACGTGCCGGGTAATTCAATGCCCTCGATACGATTTCCGTGCGAAAACTCCGCGCTGCGAAGATACTTATAATAAAGTTAAGCCGGAGCTCCTCGATATTATTGTAGGTACGACTCGGATAACGCCGCGAGAGGATCGTCGGGATATTCTCGCCTCCCTCTTGTACATAATAACGTATTCCCGCAAACACGTTTAACGGTAACGCTATTAAAGCGATGCTCGAAAAACCGCGAATCGACATCCAAATTGATGGAATCTATCAATTTCGACACGCCGAGCAAGTGAGCTCTTTAAATTCTTATGTCGAACAGCTGCCGTCATTATTAATTTCGTTCGGTCCAATGACGGAAATTCGTGACCCAATTTGCGTCTAAGAATTATTAAAGGACCATAGGAAGAAGCTTTGTATTATTCCGTTCTTTACCTCGCGAGCTCGTGAAAACACGAGGGAATTCTGAGAGCGTAAAGTCGAATTAATTCACCCCCGAGGGCTTCGTCCGGTCGACGTGCGGGAATCTGACGTGTTAAATAGCGGGGACAAAAATCTACTGGCGACTCTCTCATTAAAGCTAAGCAAGAAACAAGAATGGCCAGTGCGAGTCAAGGCAGGATGTAGATAGCCTGTACTTGTAATATGTGTAACTTCTAATATGTGAATTCATGATGTGCGAACGGTATATGAATTCACAATTTACGAAAAATTACAAGTATATAGGCTACCTACATCCTGCCTTGACTCGCATTGGCCACTCTTGTTTCTCGTTTAATTTTTTGTGAATAATAGTAAACAAAGGGAGGAAGAGGGGAAGAAATAGCTCTTCAACGTGGACGAGTGGACGTGTGTGTCCCACTAATCTTCGTCGCAGAAGTGCGCGGTGATCCGAAAGCGGGACTCGTCCGTCGTATTGTCGGCGATGGGGGCGTCGATCGCGCGGTGGTCGAAGAGAGGACCAGGGGGGGACGAGCGAAAAGAAAGCGCGCGCCGCGAGAAACCGTAGGTGTCGCCGGAATTTTGCGCGCGGAGGGCCGAGGGTAGGATTTAATTACTATTATAATGAATTTCATATTACCATAGGAGTTGTGAAACTGCGGATGGTGCGAGTCGATCCCGGTTCCTGGGTGGTGCATGTCCAGCATGGCGTCCGGCTCGCCTCCGCTCTCAGAGCAGTTGCTCAGGGCTAAAACCAAACCGATAGACACACACCTTGCGTTTACACTTCTCATCAGTCTTATTTGGTATCGTCGAACCATTAGCCCGTTTATAATTTCTTTCTCTGTTTGTCCCTCCTGATTCCGTTCCCGTCCGTTCCTTCCCTCGCACGCTCGCTCGCGTTTGCGGACCTCGGATTAAGCGGGGCGATCGTTTACGCATTAAATTGTCAAAGGGACCAGCCGCTCTGTGGACCTTCGGGAGCCCCGGGAACGCGACAAACGGGCGGGCCCTCGGATGTAAATAAAACAAGCTTCAATTCAATTGGAACAAAGCGTCTCAAAGCGAGTCTAAAAAAATCCGAGACGTCGCGACTTCGAGAATTTAATGGCTCGTAAATCCAAACGCCCGGGGAAGACGCGAGGAACCTTTAGGGCTCGCGTAATCCAAGGAATTAGAGGACTCGTGAATCCGCGCGGTGTCCGAGATCTAATTAAAAAAAAAAAAATCAAAAATCCGGAAATTCGCCGAACCCAAGTTTCCCCGAATGCGCGAACTGAGAGAACCGCGGTGAAGTTTCTGCGAGCCAGGAAAGGAACGGCGCGGTGGCAGCTCGGGCCGAGCACGATGGTAAACTATCGAATGAAACAATTGACGATGGTGACGATATCGTTTCCCGGCGTTACGAAAATTCCGCGCTCCATTTCGTTAAGATTGAACCCACGTGTGTGCGCTTGCTTTCCTCCTCCTCCACTAGCCCAACGGAACAGAAACGACAAGGTCACAAAACGGAAAAGCACACTTCAAGAAAGAAATCATACAACATAAAAACGGGGCGTCGCACACTGACTTAAGGCTCATGTAACTTATGGTAAAACTAAAGTAACTAAAATGTGAGTAACGCCAGCGGTATCTTTGCCGAACCGATCGATCATCCTCGTCGACGTGCCGGGGGAAGAGAAGCCGGGCATATCGGATAGCATAGAAATTTGAGACACCGGGATTTCAAAAACTCTTTCTCTCTTTGTTGGCAAAAAAAAACATTTATATAAATCTTCGACTCGACCTCGTAACTTCGTTTGCCGATGTCCTTGCGGATCGTTAATCCCCGGAGGTTCGTCGCCGCGGACTCGCGAAAACGTAACAGCTGTCTCAGATTTCTATTAAAACGTACTCTCGGAAATTCGCGCTTGAATCGCCGATGGAGAACGCAACGGTGAAAAATTCGATCGTCAAAGATACCGCCACGTCGATCTCTACCAATTCCAAGCTTTTGAGTGTCTCAACAAAAAATATATTTCGTCGGGGAAAAAGCGGGACACGGGATACGGGGACGTGACTCGGGGTCGTAGGTTGTTGTCCCTGGTAAAACAGAAAACGAAAAAACAAGGGAAAACCAACTAAATCCAGCGTTCAATCGCAGCGAAATATACAGGGTGCGAGAGGAGTTCCCGCCCGCGTGCGCGCGACCTTTTGCAAAAAGAGCGTCCATTACAGATTAGAGGAGCGCGTGCCAGAAAGATGAAAGGATTCTCGCTGTAATTGTTAATTGGCGTTAATTATCTCGGCGCGTAATTAATAATTACAACAGACGTGTCGTTTCGCTGAATTTATTCGCGACAGGAAGCCAGAGTGTTTCCGACGATAAAACATAATGCGATTCGAAACACCGTGCAAAGTTTTCTTCCAGAAAAAAAAGGGGGAACTGCTATGTCTCCCTTTCTCTTCAGCGAATTGCGAATTTCTTTGACTTTCCTCGAGGCACTTGCGTTTCTCTGTCTCCCGGGTAAGTTATCGTTTCGCTTGTTCTCGGGGAGGAGGAAAAATTGACACGCGTCCTTCTTGCAATGATCGACTCGTCTTGCGGACTGTAACGCGAGCGGGAACGGTCCTCGCGGCCTGCCAGGCGCGCGGTCTTTCTTTCGCGTGCGAGTCTCCTCGAGAGGAGACCGAGGCAACGGTTAAAGGCCAAAAACTTGCCCGGGTCCTCCGTGGTGCGTTTGTCTATCCGTTTGGTTAGGTCGAGAACATTTACATTTTCGCGCGCGAAACGGATGCAGATCGAATCGATGCTCTGCGCACTCGCTCGCAGCTTTCTCTTTCTCCCTACTTTCGAGACTCTCGGCTGGTATCTTCCGTGTTGGCGACCTGTCGACGACAATCTTCGGACGACGACGAAGAAGGAAGACTGTTTGCAAAATTGTACAGGCACAGGGGAGGAGGAGAACACAGAAGAGGACCACGCAGACTCGAAACGAAGAGCGAAAATGAGACAAGCTCTCGCGGAACGTAACAGTTACTGACTGGGTGAGGGGGGGAGGGCGGCGCCGTCCTCTTGCGCGATTTTTTTCGGGGGGGGGGGGAGCGTAAGAGTTGCGAATTGTCCTGCAAAGTAGAGCCTTTCGCGAGGGAACGCGAAGAGAGAGATATGGAATTAATGAAAGCCACCAGAGAGATCCGGCGAGAATGCGGGGAAACCAATGAGGGGCTACTTCGTTCATCCGTTTCGTCGAGATCGTTCGCTAGCGATCTTCGCGGCTGATCTTTCTTGTTTTAATGCGATCGGTATTCGAGAAAACCGATTTATCGCGTCGACTTCTCATTTTAGCCGCGACGCGCTGCTGCTTGGTCGCGGTGAGTTATTCGCGGGAATTTTAATTCGCGTCTACGTCGCGTATTATAAAACCTCGCGAAAGTCTCGAGTAACAACTCCATAATTAAATGCACCGACGTGAATTATACGGGTCCGCTCTCAATATTACGCGTTAATATTAGAGACGGCTATTTTTATTTCCTCCGATCCAGATTCCCGCGTTTCGCGCTAATCCGTCGTAATTTTAATGCTTTATAAAACGTATGTGTGTCAAAACAACGTAAATCGATGTTTCTGTCCCAGGAGTGTTGGCCCCGAACGGACAAGTCGGCTTTATCCATTATCGATACCTCTCGCCGATCTTTTCACCTGAGCAACCTGCCGACCCCAGAGATCGATCTTAATTCTTGAACAATTCTAAAACGGCCTTTTATCTTATCGCGCGCCGCAGTAATTAAGCCCCGAGTTCGATTTCTGCAAAGAGAAAAGTATATCAGTAGGAAATGGAGCGAAAATGGCGGACACTTCTCCGAAGATTTCACCCTGTGGCACTATCCGCCTCCGAATTTCCTTTTCTCACGGGGTGTCTCATCATCTCTCTCTCTCCCTCTCCCCCTCTCTCTCTCTCTCGTATCGTACCACCCTGTACGTACGTGAGACACGTACGTAACAGTTGCGAACTACGGCGTGTATGCGTTGTACAACAGAAAGCTGGTTCCCACTGAACACCCCGTTTCTACTACGTCTACGTGATAGAGAACGAGGGTACGGAGGTAGAAGGAAGAGAGACAGAGAGGGGTGAGAACAGCAGAGGGAGAGAGATAGAGAGATAGAGAGAGATAGAGAGAGAGAGAGAAGAGAGAGAGAGAGAGAGAGAGAGAGAGAGAGAGAGAGAGAGAGAGAGAGAGAGAGAG
>NW_011967229.1:1968838-1971392 GCF_000949405.1 Vollenhovia emeryi | reverse complement strand
AGAGAGAGAGAGGGGGGCTTCGTGTGGCGTGCATTGTGTGCGGCCTACATACATATACGGGGTGTCTCGAGCGTACTCGTTGCCTTTCGGTCGCGAGAGCGTTGCGTTTCTCTTAAAATCCGAGTCCCGTGCACGAGGCAGCGAACTATGGATCGTTGAAAGCTAATAGAGAAAGCCGAAGCACTTTGGCGGATTGATTTCGAGGCGCCGCCGGGATCGCGAGGTACCGTCTTGCGGATTTTTATCGGCGAAAATTCAATGTCGGGCTCGGTCGTTCAAGTGTCCTTCTCGCCGAAGAGCCGGGGAGACACGCGGACTTTGGGATACTTCTCGAAAAGATCGGCTTATACACCGCGGGATCGAGTCCGCGGGGCAGAAATTTAGCCGCGAGGCCGGGCCACCCCGTATATCGCATGCGTGACGTGGTGGATGAGTCAGCCGGTGGAAGCGGTATCCGAGAAATTCGTCCCGGAAACTTTCCGGAAATACGTACGCCAAAAAGCAGGATGTGCTACTTTCGGAGCTACGATAGTAGTCCAACAATTATCAATATTTAATCGTCGTACGGCGCAAGTTCTACAGTCTTCCATATCTACGGCCTTCCCGCCTGTAGACCGTGGAGCCAAGGGCTTCTATCTCTCTCGAACTGCAGCCACTCGAATCCCTTCTCGATTCTGGTATCCCCCCCCCCTCTCTCTCTCTCTCTCTCTCTCTCTCTCTCTTTCTGTCTGTACAGACGGAATTATTTTTAAACAACCGAAGGCACGCCTTTCACAGATACGTTTGCAACTTTGATTTTTTTAACAACTGCTACGCGTTTAAGCATCGCTCGGTCTCTTTATAAAAATCCAGCTCCCTACCGGCGGTAAAAAGGAGAGAACACCCCGGAATCTTACAAGTTACTTACACACTTTGAAATGAAAAATTTTCACGTTTCTTTTTTCTAAAGCTTAGAAAAAAAGTCCCCTCGTTCGAGAGGTCAGCCGCTTATTTCCACGCCTTCACGTCCGTTTTGCGAAACTGCAATTTTTACTGCAGAAATTACAGCGGCGAATATTAATCGAGAGTTCACCTTCGAGCCGGCATCCGTAAATAAAGAAAGAAGAGGGTTAATTCAAAACGACGCGCGGAAATAATTCTCAGCCACCGGGCCGGAAAGAGCACGCAGTTTCCCCCCGAGTGAGCTTCCCAATTAACTTGCCGGCTGAATTCGCGGGTGATAAAAATATATTCGCTCGCGTGCTACGTCGTCGCCGCGATTAAGAGGCGTCGTTCCAGGAGAGCAGCGCTTATCACAAAACATACCAGTGTCACCTTTCGTTTATCAATGATCTACTTGAAACCCAACCCGACCCGTCCGTGGCCCCCCGGCGCGTCTCTCCTCCGCGCCGCCATCGCGGGCTCTCTAGCGACGCAATAGCGTCCTCTCCGCCGCAGACGGGCACAATGAAACGCGAGCGGGCGCGCGCGCGAAAACGACATTTCAGTCACTCGGTGCCGACCCGGCACCAAGGTGTCGCGGACGGCATGCGGGCGATCTTGTCCCATTTCACGCGCGGCGCGCATCTGCCGAAATTCCGCGAACGCGGTCTCCCCGGAATTACCGCGCAGAATTGTCCGCGCCGCGCGGAACGGACGAGCCTTCCGCACGGCTGACCGCGACCTACGTTAATTCGGCCCCGGCCCCGGCCGGGTATCGCGATTTTTCTCCCCCTTACAGATGTCCAGCGGGAGGGCCGCGTCTCTCGCCGTCTCCGTCGCTTTCTCGCGCAATTCGCACGAATTCTATTTTCTTCTCTTGCCCTTTGTCGTTTTCATTATTTCCTTGCCGAGGTCCTGTCTTAGACGATGTGTGTACGAAATGTCTTGGCGCTCGGCAAACAACGAGATGTCCGCCGTTTCGAAAGAGCAAAACTTCTGCGATTGTCATCCTCTATTTCGAGAGCAACGGAAATATTTAGACGCGCTCCGTTTTTTTCCCCCCCTCCGGACGATCCGCCTCGCGCACACTCGAGATACGGCGAGACCGCCGCGAGCCAGCGGGAAAGTTTGCCGTGAGGCATGAAAGCCACGGGCTGCGTTCTATCGGCTCTCTCGGCGTAGCGTAACAGCTGTGCGACGAAAGGTGTTCATTGATGTGACATCTGCACCTTGATTCCCCCTCCCCTCCGCCGCCCGATAGAACGCACGTTTTTAGTGAATGACCTCTTTCCCTGCAAAAAAGCGATCTCGAAAAACCGGCTCGCGTTTGAGATAAAAAAAAAGGCGCTGAAACAATATCAATTTATCCCGCTTTGACGTGCACAGGCGGACCGTGAACCCTCGACTTCGCGATCCGTTAAGGCTTGCGTCCACGATGCTCGAACTTGGTCCAGGTTCCAGTTTCGAGAAATGTGTAGCCAATCAACCTGCAGCTTCCATGGAATGGAACGCTACGCGTTTTTCGAAACTGGAATCCGGCCCACGTTCTAGCATTGTGGACGTAGGCCCTTAGATTAGAATTAGGGGGATGCGACGTTTTCCAGGGACACGTTTAACGAAATAATCGGAATCC
>NW_011967229.1:1964218-1968295 GCF_000949405.1 Vollenhovia emeryi | reverse complement strand
CCCCCCCCCCCCTCAGCGGCTCGGGCGAAAACTCCCTCGTTCCTCGAGGGCGAACTGGTCCGTCGACCGAACTGTCGGGGTGTCGCTTTAAAAATAAATATATCGATAAACTGGATTTAGTCCTCCTCCCCTCCCCTGGGAGGGGGTTTACCGAGATTCATCAGAGATTTCGCGGTGGGGGCGGGGGAGGGGGGGAGGGAGAGGAGGAATAAAAGCGAACCGGGGCGGTCGGCGGGCAGGGGAGCGGGGGAGGGACGGGCGCGTTCCCCGCGAGCCGACGGGACATCCCGTAGGAACGACGACGAGCACGCGGGACACGCGGGGGCGAATTCGTGCTATGCCCGACATGTGAGCACGCATAGGGCCTCTCCACACCGCCGGGTGTCGCGTTTCGGCGCGTGCTGCGCGACAACACCGTGGAAACCGCACCGGCGCGCGAGAATAGGTACGCCACTTCACCCCGCGGCGAGGGTGCGTGGACGAAAGAAAAGGGGAAGGCGCCAAGTGTACCCCGACTACCCCCTCCGACGAGGGGGAAACCGCTCAGGGCACTGTGGTGTTGAGATTTGCGGCATTACTGGGCATTACTAGGTATTGTTTGGGGCATTAAGCCTTGCCGAGGCATTAGAAAGTTAAAATAAGAGAAATAAGATAAAGTAATACCCCACCGGGCACTGGTGGGCATTGGGGCATTGGTGTACATTTTGATCAGCGGTTTTCCCTCTCGCCCCCTGCCTTGGATTGATCGCGGCGGACCGCGTTCCCGAGTGGAGGCGCGAAGTTGCAAAAGGGCAGGCGGGAACGGACATTTCTATAATAATAGAATGCATTGCAGAAACTGTCCAGGCATCCCTGCCTGCACATCCGAAGGGAGTCCGAGACTTATCGCCGGTCGAATTGCGGGACGAAGAACGCGCGAGATAATTAGCCGCTGATTCAACGATGTCGTGTGCCGCGGTAATAAAGATCTCGTGTGAATAATTACGTTGCGATAGTTGAACCGGAAGTCAATTTGCGCGGGCTGACTTTCCGGCGATTTTTCCTGGACAAACTGCGGGCTCGTTTCGGCAATTTTGCAAAGTTCCCGGCACACGCGGGAGAAACACGTTCGGGAACGTTTGTCTTGCCAGCGCGAATTATTTCTATCGCGATAATTGTCGCGCACGCGCGAAACGCCGCAAGAACCGGAAAGTAAACAACGGGCGTGAGAATGGCGTAACAGTGGCGCTTTTTAATCGGGGACGAAATCAAATCGGGACTCATTTATCGGGCCAGAATATTAGACGTTGCCGGTAAAAACTCTCATTGCGCAAAACCGAAGTAAGAATTACAGTGTTCAAGCAATTCGTATTAATGAAATTAGTCGTCCAGGTGGAAGGGGGAGGGTGTGTGCACCTTCACCGTCTAGAGAAAAACTTTCCAACTCCTTTCTGACCAACTACGGACTCCTAACTTTATTTAAAACAGAAAATAGAAGTACGGGCGAAGTTCTCGCGCTAAACCAGCACTAAGCGAATTCCACCTTCGATCTTTCGAACTTAGAAACTCAAAAATTCGCGTTTACGGGGACGGCGCGGTATTGATCGCGCTGTTAAAAACACAAGCGTAGCTCGCGGTAGCGCGATGTAACTCGGTGATAAGCACCGTGAGACAGGGAAACGACACGGCCGTATCGATTCCCTTTTTTTCCCTTTCTTTTTTTTTTCCATTACGTCCAGTGCGTGTAAAGAAGACACGTGTGTGGCGGATGTAAGACCCTACGGCGGCGCGACGTCAAGCGTTGACGTTGAGGAAAGACGACATTAATTATGCGCGGCGCGTCTGCATTTATTGCACGCGTCAGTTTCGAAATTCGGCGAAATTCTCGCGTCTCGCAGCTCACCGCGACGTCTCTCGCGGTGATATCTCGTATAAATTTGGATCCCCGGCTCTCCGTAGGTTCCCTTTTGGATCCTCGGGGGCTCGGGGGTTCGATCCCCTGTAAATTTAGATCCTCGAAGTTATGTATAACGAAAATCGTCGACGGCGGCCGAAGGCGGGCTGTAACGAGAAAAAAATCCGACGTACGCGCCGCGAAAAGGCGACGGATCCGAACACGGGGGACCTAATCCGAGTGAGCGGGTCGCGAAATGAACGTTCGTAAATCATCTAGCCGGGCTTAGGAATATTGCACATGGGGGATGCATCTGGCGAAAGTAAATAGAAAGACACGAGGAGCTCGCTGCGACTAATGCACCTGACCCCCCTCCTCCCCCTCTCGTGTGACGATCGATAGCGACGATAACGGTGGACGCAATTAAACGCAAATGACATCCAGCAATGAGGCACGCGTACCTATAGTCATTACCAGATGAATTCGAGCACGGACAACAATAGCGGCGGCATAATAAAGGCAATTTATAAGAGTGCAACGTTACGCCCGCCCGATTGATTGCCGTTTTAACGGCCGAGCGAATTATTCATCGTCTGTTTAGAGCCGCTTCCGGGAAGACCTGGAAGGGCCTCCTGCAGACATTCCCCTTGAGAAACCTATTCCCCGCGTGATCCTGCAAATCAGGCTGGCAGTACGTTATCGGTTCCATTCCCCGTATCTCGGTCTCGCGTACAATTCGCGAGTTTCCATTTTAATTCGTGATTTTTACTCGACCCTCCGACTCGCCGGGTCAACGCTCAACGTCAATCCTTTAAAACCTCGGAAGACTACTCGACCATGTCTGGCAAGTTTTTATGTTTAAACCCACAACGTCTCGACTACCCATGGTTTGTGGGTCCTTCTCAAGTGACAATTGCGTCAATAATTCCGCGTGGCAAATCAAAAGAGCGGATCTTAATTTCGCGAACGGCAGAGCATGACAGGGTTAATCCTTTAATTTCACTTTCGACGTTAATTCGTCGACTTCATTTTAGTTTCCAGAGACCGACGAAATCTCTCCTTTATACATATATTTGTTTTCCTAGTCGTGGCTACCTCATTCGCTCCCGGTCGATTTGCAACGAATTAGATTTGTAGGTTTGGCGCGCAAAGTGTCGGCCATTCGGACCTGCGAACGCGTTCTAAGGAGACAAGTTTTCACGAGAGCGGAGAGAGAGAGAGAGAGGGGGGGGGGGAGAAAGAGACACGTGGAAAACAATAGCGAGAGAGGCTCTAATCTGAAGAGCACTGAATCGACCCTCCGTCTTCTTCGTCTTCTTCTTCTTCGGCATTGTCTCCTCCCAGCGAACTCTTTGCTCCCGTGCCTCGCCGCGCCTTTTCTTCGCTCCCCACCGGCCTTTTTCACAACCCTAAGAGTTTCGTACCACGAGGGGCTACCGGTGGAACAGTAACCGTAGAGGTAGTCCCTCTTCCCGACATTATCTGCATGCCTGGGTAGGCGCGCAAAGGAGTGACGGAAAATGGAGAGGGGGAGAGAGAGAGAGAAAGAGAGGGGGAGGGAGAGAGAGAGAGAGAGAGAAGACGGGAAAAGGGTGAGAGGACGGGCGTTTTTTATTTTTCTTAACGAGAGTGGCGGTTACGAGGCGGTTTACACTATTGTTTGAGAAAGGACACCTTGAGCTACCGAACGTAGAATGTCCCACAGTTGGCGAGCTTAACCCTTTCGGCCCTGACGTCCATTAACATAATGGACGTCAATTCCGCCGTAATTTAGTATTCTTTTACGTTATTATGAAAATTTTGTCGCGTACGAGAAGTACATGTCCTCTGAAATACGCGTAGAATGTTACGATTTGTGCAACGAGAACTGCGAGACGCGCCAATTAATTTCGATGACGTTCTACGAGCTCGCCGAGATACCGACGGTTCCGTTCCTAAAGATTAAAGCGTACTTTCTGTAAAGGAACGACTGAGGGAAGGACCCTACGAAAGTTCGCATAAAAAAAAAAAGAAGAAGTTAAAACGCGAAGAGGCTCGCTCTGCTGGGAGATCACACTCGAGTGACGCGAAAATCGCGAATCCCGCGCGGTGGTCCTCGGTAGATGGAAGAAGGTGGTCCGCGGGAGGTGGAAGGGGCGAAGGAGAGAGGGAAGGACGACAACGAGGACGATGACGACGGCGACGGCGTGGCGAACATGGCGGCT
>NW_011967229.1:1945058-1964026 GCF_000949405.1 Vollenhovia emeryi | reverse complement strand
GGCCGAGGTCGCGCGGCTGCGCCGCGACGCCCGTCGTCATCGTCGCCACCGCCACCGCCGCCACCGCCGTCGTCGTCGTCGCCGCCGTCGTCGTCGGCGGCGGCGTCGGCGTCGGCGTCGGCGTCGGCGTCGGCGGTGGTGGCCGCGTGACCGCCGCGCGCGATCAATACTTGCACGCGCGGCGCGGCGAGCGCCGCGACGCCGAGCGTCGCGCACCGCGCACCGCGCCGGGGACGAAGGATGTTGAATTCGAAAAGTGTTATTCCGCGCGTCTATCTCTGAATGATATGGAAGGGAACGCCTCTCCCACGTGGGTGCCACGTGTGCGCTTCCGCTCTCCGCGCGCGCGTGCGAAGCGCGCGCGCGGATCTTTCGCGCGCGTATCCCCGAGTAACGTTATCCCCCCGCGATCATCTCCGCGAGGATCCTTCGCGTCATTATTCTCGGGGTCCGCGTAAATCGACCGGAGGGGGGCACCGTCATTTCCCACGAGCGGGAAATGGATTCGAGAAGTGGAGCGTCTCCCGACACTTTTGAGCGACCGATCCCACGTTGTTACTTTTATTGTTGTTTCCCGTATGTTTTTATTAATTCGCGCACCCGACTGTTTTACCCATTGGCGTCCAATCTAGCAGCTCGCAATATTTAGCTATTCCACATTCCATTCTGCTTCGCGCAGATCGCGAGTGTGGAGTCGCTAAATTTGACCGGCCGGCGAATATTTTATTTATCGGGGGACTAAAAGGAGCGCACAAAGACGCGATTCGGAGCCGCTGGGACATATGCAAACGCTAAGTAATTCCGAGCAGCCAATTTCCGGACATGTGGAATTGATTTCCGTTGTGTTAATAAAAAATGAAAGTCTCCTGTACCCGCGGACTTCCTATCGGAGATCAGAACGCGAATTAATGTTCATTAATTAGTAAAACTAGCAAATCCTCTCGCAACCCGACCGATTTCAATTTTGCTCGTCAGATAGATTTTCGAATAATGCGATTTCGGATCTTCTTCATGTATCGAGCGGCTCGAGAAGAAACGCTCTTTTTTTCCAAGCTCGCTCCAGAGGGGCGAACGCGGGAAAGGGTACGGTTTATTTTGAATCGAAGGGTGTCGCCGAGGAGGACTTACAGCGCGGTCTATCGAGCAGGTGCAATTTACAGAATTGTTCCAAGATATCTTTAAATCGCTTGGATGCTCGTGCGGTGAGTAATACACATGTGGGTCCCTACGATTGTTCCGAATGCGTTGAATTCGTCCTAAAAAAAACCTCAATTTCGCTCCAAACCTGTCCGTCCCTTCGTTCAGTTTTATCACATCACTGAAAAGGAAAATTTCGCCACCATAGCTAATCATGGTTTGCTTGAAATATTTTGCTGTCACAACTAGAAATTTCTAAACCACAGCAAACGGTTTGCTATCGCATCTAATACAACAGGCACAGTAGCAAAATATTTAGCTATCACAACTAAATATTAGCTGTCCATATTTTACAACTGAAATTTAGTTGTCACATGCAGTTTTTAGCTACGGCAACTACATTTTTCATTCCGCGCAATGTCGCGACTCTTCGACGAGGTCACTAAACGAAGCGAACGGTTAAGAGCGTATTCTCTCTCTTGTACCGCACGTCTCATTATTTCAATCTTGTTGAGCCAAACAAGAAATTGAAAGTAAAGATTCAACGTCGCATTTCTCACTCTCAACTTGTCGTCTTTTGGACATTAATAACTTCAAGTTCGCCGCCGAGGCGTGAAACGTGGCGAGTACTCCGGTTTACCGGGGGAGCCCGAGGGATCGCCCAGAGGGGACGCAGGGATGATTCGAAGTAGCCGCGCGAAGTGCCGGTGAACGACTCGGCACGGGGCGTCGTCGTCCGCGGGATCTTCGCGATCATCGATCGCGGATCGACGTCGAGGACGTGCAGGACGAGAACGCAGACGAGCAGCGAGTACACGTGTACATACGAAGCGTGAGAGACAAACGTGTGTTCGTTCACAGGTGTTCGGTATGTACTAGGTGTGCGAAGGACTCACACGACGATGACGACGACGACGATGACGACGACAACGACAACGATGACGACGATGACGAGAACGTCGATCAGGACCCGAGTGTTATATACTTTGCTCGTCGCTTTTCTTACAGAAATATACAAGTACACCAAGTATGCGATAGAGAGGTGGGACTTTGAACGCGGCTGAGTGTTTCGATTCGAGTGGTCTGTGGGGGGTGGGAGTTTTGTATACGTGGTTGAATGAGGGAGCGGAGGGGGGGGGGTCTCTCTCTGACGCGTGGACGACTAACCTGCTAGCCGCAAGGCCGACATTCTCTGAAACTCGGGCTCCTGCAACCACTTCCACATCCGCCGGAAGGTCTCGCGGCCGCTCTTGAGCTTGGACCACGGCTTCGGGTTGCGCAGCAGGTCGCTGAGGGTGCCCTGGCTGCGGCACAGCACCCGCTGCGCGAAGATCGCCTGCGGTATGCTGTACCTCTTGAGCTCGGCGCTGATACGCTGCGCGAGCTCCTTCGTGTTGATCTCTTCGACCTCGCCGGCGCCGCCGTTGCCCGCCGCCGACACCGTCTTCATCACCACCGACGTGTGTTGCACGTGCTGCGTGTGCGATATCGTCTGCTGCTGAGGCATCGACTGCTGCTGCTGCTGCTGCTGTTGCTGCTGCTGCTGTTGTTGTTGCTGCTGCTGCTGCTGTTGCTGCTGCTGCTGCTGCTGTTGCAGTTGCGTTTGCATGGTCGGTGGCGGCGATGCCGCGCTCGGCACCGAGTGCGTGCCGGGCGGGGAATGATGCGATGGCGCGAAACTCGCCGTGGCCGAGACGGCCGGCGGCGAGGACGGGCTAAGCGCCGCCGGGCTCTGTTGTAATCGCGGCAGGAAAGCCGGGTCGTAATGCGGACTCGCGGACGACTTGTGCGGCGAGTTGAGGCCGCTCTGGCTGTACGCGCTCTGCGGCGAGAGCGGACTCGGTTGCAGTCCCGCGCCCGGCGATGGATAATTGTGCGGCGGTGACATGCTCATCGTAGGTAGCTTATCGTACGCGTACGGCGAGCCGCCCATACCGAGGCCGATGTTACCCAGGCCGTTGTTCTGCATGACGGCGAAACTACCGGTGACGCCGCCGGCCGCGTGACCGCCGTAAACGAACTTGTCGCTCATCGTCGAGATCGGCGGTAACGGCTGCAGCGGCGTCAGCGTGGCGTACGACGAGCCCGGGCTGAAGCCGGGCGGCGACATCCTCTCGGCCACCGAGGTCAGTGTCTGATACGTCGGCTCCGGCTGCATCGCCCTGAAGTCCGTCGCGTCGATCATGCTCGCGACCGACACGCTGATCCCCGACGTAGGCGTTAGCTTGCCCGGACTGAGGAGCTCCGAGTCGTCGGCGTCGCGCGAGTCCACGTCCACGTCCTGAGGCGGCACGATCACCGACAGGGACTCCCGCGCGCTCTGCCTGCCACCGCCGCCACTACTACTACTACCACCACTGCCACTACCGCCGCCGCCGCCGCCGCCGCCTCCGCCGCCGCTGCCGCCGCCGCCGCCGCCGCCGCCACTGCCGCCGCCGTTACCACCGCTGCCGTTGCCGTTGCCGTTGCCGTCTCCGACGGCACGTCCGCCGCCGCCGCCTCCGCCACCGTCACCGTTGCCTCCGATCCCGCTGCTGCTGCTGCCGCTGCCGCCGCCGCCGGCACCGCCGCCGCCGCCGCCGCCACCACTATCACCGCCACCACCACCGCCGACGCTCGGCGGATGCCGGGGACGACGACAGATCCTCCGCGGCGGCGAGGTCTCGCTCCTCCTTGACGCCGAGCGCGCCAGCCGCGAGCAGTTCCAGCGGTAGGCTCGCGCACGCGATGTCGGGGCCTTTGAGAGGCCGACGAAGACATACCCTCGACGCTACCTCCTCCGTTACCACCACCACCGCCGCTGCCGCCACCACCACCCCCGTTACCGCCGCCGCCGCCGCCGCCGCTCCTACCACCCCCCGTTTCGTGCACGACCTCGTGCTGATGCTGCTGCTGTTGATGATGGTGGTGATGGTGGTGGTGGCCGTGATGGTGATGATGATGGTGGTGGTGGTTGTGATGCCTACCCCCACCGACCACGCTGCCCCTACCACTACCACTTCCTCCTCCTGCCCCTCCTGCCCCTCCTGCTGCTGCTGCTGCGCCTCCGCCTCCGCCGCCACAGTTCCCATTCGAGCCGCCCCCACCGCCCCGGCCATGCGTAGACACCGCCGCCGGGGAATCGACCGAGTCCAGTAATTGCTCGCTATGCGATTGATGATCGCCTATGTCCCCTATACCTTCCATTTACGCACATCTAGTTCGGTAGTGGGCGCACTGCCACTCGCTCCTTCGCTGCTCGTACGCCGCCGCCGCCGACGACGACGACGCTCCGCGTTGTCGCACCGCACCGCGTGCCGCACAGATCGCACCGCACCGCACCGCGACACCGCACAGCGCGCGCGCGCGCGCGTAGTTTCTTTCTTCTCTCGCCGCTCTCTGTTTCCTCTCTCTCTCTCCTCCGCGTCCACGCGTCTCGTGAGAAAGGGGTTGCTCTCTCTTTCACTGATTACCGCACGACCGCGAAACGACGACGTGCACGGGCCTCCCGGCGACCAGCCCGCGAGTACAGCGCGTAAGCGGACGACGACGACGAGGTGGAGGAGGCTGATGCTGAGGCTCCACCGTCACGCCGGATCGGCATAGGGAGCACCCGGTGGTAGCGCAACAACCACCGTGCGCCCATGACACCGCGCGAGTGCGGAGCGAGTGAGAGCGCCGGCTCTCTGCGCTCGCGCGCCCGAGTGCGAGCGCACCCGGCACCGGCTCTCTTCCCGGCTGGAAGCGACGAAGAGAGAGAGAGAAAGCCAGAGCCACAGGCGGACCCAGAATACAAGACGAAGGGGGTCGTCGATTTCACCGCACTCTTCCCGTCTCGCTCTCGCCGTCGGGGACTTGTTCCGCCCCGCCCCCCTCCCCTAACGGTCCCTACTCCGGGTGTTGCGAGTCACACTACCGGCACCACTGCCACCTGGTCCGCTCTACTACCCTGTTACGCCAGTCCGTACTACCACCGCTGTATCAGCGCTCGCGCGCCTCTTCGTGTCGCGTGCCGCGAGTTCCTCTCCTGGTCCAGGTGCGACCGCGTCTCCGTCCTCCCCCTCCTCCCCCTGTCCCCGCCACGTGTCAGTTCGTTCGTCCGTCCGTTCGCTCGCTCGCTCGCACACTACACCACCACTGTCTCACTATCACAACACCGCCGGCACACCGTCAACGACGGAGTGTGCCGCGTTACCGTCGTACCTGCGCGGTGCTCCGGTTCGCGCCTTTTCTCCCCGCGGCCGGGGCCGACGCGCCACCACGTGAAGGAGAGACCCCGGAGGAAACGGCGCCGAGCCGGAAGAACGGGGAGATCCCCCGATTCGCGAGCGATCCGCGCGCGCGGGCGCGACGAGCGTCGGAGTCGCAACCGGAAGACCGGGGCGCCGCGCGCGACGCAACGACTGTCGACCTTCGCGATCGTCCTTTCGGCGCCTCTTTTTTTTTTCTCTCTCTCCGCTCTCGGCTCGACAAGGTTGCGAGGGCGCGACGACGATAACTTGGTACGTACGGAGCGTTAAGTGACAGAAGCGACCCCTTGCCGGTCACACACTCGCCGGCTGAGCCACCACCATCAACGGCGCGCCACCGGGGGCTGTGTGTGCGTTTGTGTGTGACACGGACACCCACCGCCCACCGTCACCACCACCACCAGCGGCAGCAGCGGCAACTCCAAAACTACGACGCCGCCGCCGACGTCGCCGCCACTGGCGTCAGTCAGCTTTCTATCGATTTTCCGATACCTCGTGACCAACGTAGCTCGATGCGCGCGGCTCGATACTTCGAGCATAAACATCGACTCGCGTCACCCGCCGCCGCCACCACCGCCACCACCGCCGCCACCGCCGCCACCGTCGCCACCGCCGCGTCCCGCTCGACCTCGACCCAGCGAGCCGCTACGCGGCCGCTGCTGATGAGAGAAGTCCGCTCCCGATTCGATTCGCGATCGTCACCTGTCTTGCGTCCACGAAAGACGCCGCCGCCTGTCACGGCGTTCCCCCTCGCTCAATTACCGATACACTCCGGAGACCAGGACTTGGCGGCACTTGGCGGTCTTCCTCGCGACGATCTCTCCGTCTCTCTCGCTCCTCCGCGAATCGGCGGTAGTGATGGCTCCGGCGAACTTGCTTTTTCTCCTCCGAACTAGGTCGCCGACGTGACGGCTCACGGCGGCAAGTTAACTCACCCCGAGCGCGCCAAGTTTTACTCTCCCCAGAAGTGCGCTCCTCTTCTCACCCCGGAAATCGCCGCCGCGATCGGTCGGGTGGCTCGACGCGCGCCGATCTGCCCGCCGGTCGATCGGCGAATCGATGCACACGGCCTCTGGACGGGTCCGGTCTGCGCGCGCGCGCGGAAGTAGCCGTGCACGGTCTACGCGCGCGATCTCTCCTCTGCGGGATCGAGACGTCGATACGCCGATAGGGTCCAGCCGCGTCGTCCAGCGGTGACGTCGCGCACCGCGTTGCGCCGCGCCGCGCCGCGCCGCGCCGAGATTCGCTCTTCAAGATGTCGTCTTCCCTCCCGTGGCCGCGAGGACGTACGATCCGCGAGAACGATAACTCGATCGAGCGACACCGATGGCGGAATCCACGCGCGCGTTTAGACACACACGTACACACACGCGCGCCCACACGCCGGCCAGGGGTGGCGGTGAAGAAGAGGGGTCGTCGACGATTGGTCGCGGCCGGCGTCGATACGGAGATCAATGGCCGCCCGCTCTCTCCCCGTCGGCGCGAGAGAAACGGCGAGAGCGAGAGAGAGAGAGAGAGAGTGAGAGAGAAAGAGAGAGGAACCACGACGGCGTCGAATCGACTGTCAGGCACTTGGGCCGCGCGCGCTTTCGATCGATCGGCTTCCGCGGAGTCCAAGTGTGTGCCGGCCCCCCTCGACGGCTCACGGCGCGCTCGATGGCGCACCTGACCCTCCGTGTGGGAAGAGGGCGGGCGCGCGCGCGAGAGAGGAGAGGCGAGGTGTTCCTTGGGATACTCGCGGCCGAGAGAGCGCGGGATACTCGCAGGGGTGCCGAGCGACCGATCCTCCGGACTTGGTTATCCGCGACTCGCCGACGCCGGCGAGCGCTCGCGTGCGCGCGCTTGGGAGCGCGCCGCGACGCTCTTCTTCCTTCCTCTTTCTTTCTCTCTCTCTCTCTCCCTCTCCCCCTCTCCTCACTCTCTCTCTCTCTCTTTCTCTCTCTCTCCTCCTTTTCCCTTCTTCGCTCCCGCTGTCGTCGGCGTCGTCCTCCGTACGCTCCGTCCAATTCCGTCGCAGTTTCTGTGCCCGGCACGCAAATTTTCTCCCCAGGACGACCGACTTCCTCTCCCGCGCCCAGGACGACTCCTCTTTTGTTTATCTTTTTCCTCTCCTCTTCTAGCTCCTCTTCCCGTTCCGCGACCTCGGACCTCCGCGACTCCGGGCGACTCGTCCGCGGGAACCGCGCGAGGCGCGAGAAGGACGCGTTTCTACGGCGAAGGGCGCGCACGAGGCTGAATCGTGTGGTGTTGTTGAAACACACGGCGAGAAAACGAGCGCGTCTCGCGCTCGCACGGAGTTGTGCGGAGTTGCGCAAATCGCGAATGCTACGCGAGAGCCTCCAGCAGGAGGGTGCCTTTCTCTCTCTCTCTTTCTCTCTTTCGCTCTCTTTCTCTCTCCCTCGGGGCGAGACGGGAACGACGGCGTCGAGGGGCGCGCGAGGGGATTGCGAGAGCGCGGCGGGGAGGGAGAGGGGCGGAGATCTCGCCACGGGGATCTGTAACGAACTCGATACGCGGGGGGGAGGGGGGCCGAGGGGAGGGACGAAACGGGCTCCGGGGGATGAAGGGCGAAGAAGGGAGACACGGGCGGCAACGGCAGAGGGAGGGAGGGGGGGGGGAAACGAACGAGTCAGGGGTGGCCCAGGGACCACTCGACCGCGTCCGGTACCCCGAACGACGCACAATGTTGCTTCTCAATTAGACGAACCTCTTCCCGTACGGCTTCGCGCGCGCTCCCTTTTTTTTTCCCCCCTGTCTCTCCACCTTCGCCCGTCGGCGGCTTGGATCGATAGCCGGGTTCGATGCTCCCGCGTGAGTTTGATTTATCGACCGACAAGGGGACAATTAATCGATGCGCTTCAATTGGAGCTGCGTTTGTTATCAGCGCGCATTGTCAGCGCTCGATATCGATCCGTCGAATTGACTGACACGGCCGCGGCTGTCACGCCGCCGGTATCTTTGTATACAGATTTCTGCGCGCGCGCGCGCGCGCGCGCTAGATTCTGGAAATTGTGTATAATTTTTATTGAATTGTTCGCGAGAAGCTGACACGGTGTGGAATTTTCGAAATTGTCGGAGCAATCGAACGGGCAACGGTGCATATTTAATAAACGAACGCGGTATATACGAAAACGTAGAGTTTTTCAGCGGTGAGCGCGCGCGCGCGCACGGGACTCGTTGGGGTCGAATTCAATGTAAGCCAAACGAACGAAAGTGAAATATCTTCTGTAATATCGTGTTATTACGTACAAAGCTGACGGCCGCCGCTGTACTTACTGTCTCAACTTCGTACGATTAAGTATTCTCAAGTGCCCAGGCGCGCTTTGTATCTTAACAACAAGCACCGCAACAAAACATTCTGCTCGCGTACAATAAAACGGAGAACTCGGGTGAAAGTTTGTTACGTATTGTAATATATACACATATATGTGCATATTGCATATAACATGTACATATAAATGTCGGTGCATTTTACATATGTATATTAATACGTAATGTACAACGTTGTGTCTAAACGCGGCACAGATAAGTTTTACTAAGTTTTACACAATCTAACGACGAATTTTCCACTAAAACAGATTTCGCTCCAAGGGCAATAAATTCATGGTGGAGTCAACTGATAACGCCTATTAATTCAGAAATCCCGCTATCCCGTATAAGGACCCTATCTCATAATAGGATACCCCTATAGAATTCCTGTCTGTTTAAACATATCACGTATATTTTCCTTTCTCTTCACACATATATAATTTTCCCTCTCTCCCTTTCTTTCTATAGGTATGCAAGAAAGATACTACAGATCAATTACGTCGTACGCGAATATTTCCCGCCTCGAGCGGAGTCAACATCCGGGCGGGGAGCGCAAAGGGGCCGGAGCGAGCGACGGAGTTGAAGAGTGCGAGAATGAATCCACTCTGTTAAAAGGAAATCTGGGGAATCGGGAAGCGTGTGTGCATGTCATTGCATGACGTAGGCGCGGCGCTGGGAAATTATACGCTCGGCCGTGCCGCCGGGGCGCTCCGTGCCGCTGGTCGTGTGCCCCGGACTGTTTGCTAAGTAGTTGCCAAGGAGTACGGAGCGCTTCGGAATACAAGGAGACTTATGTCTGTCCGTCCGTTCGATCGCGGGGGAGAGCGCGTCGGATGCAGCCCGCGCGGTGAAGCACGCGGTGCAGGCCGATGCGCGCTGCACCGCGGCTCTACGAGGCGGCCATTTACAATTCAATTCATCCGCAATTACAATACAAGTGACTCACCCGCCCACCCGTCCACCCGCTCCTCCCCCCCTCCCCCTCCGCCCCTCCTTGGCCTGCCCGTTTCCGATTCTACGTGCAGCGTTCTCCAGAAGGGTTCGGAAACTTCGCCGGGGATTTCCAGGCTGCGCGGCGCGAAGTTTCCCGAGAAGATCGGGAGGGATTCCGTTCGGAGCCGCGAAATTAATCGCGAAAGTCGCCGCATCGCGAAAATAAAGCCGACGGCACGCGACACTACTTTTCCCTACTGGATTGCTCGCAAGAGCCGGTAAGGCCCGGCATTGCGTACTGTAACATACGCGAGATTTACATACGCAAAAATTTTCAATAATTGGAGCACTGTTGCAACAGCATATTCCTGAGACGAAATCAAGTAAAAAAAAAGTCCTGCGCTACTTTTCACAAAAGTTGTTCACATTAATTAGTAGAATAAGATAGTATAATAAACAATAGGGGGTTCCATTAAAAAAATGGAAGTCTTCACGTGACCTTCAAGCAACTATTCAAATTAATGACGCTATCTTATGTCACCCTCGAAACCATACAACTTTTGTCTGAAACATCTTTGTTTGCTGGGCTTAGTTTTTGAGATATCTTATTGTCCTAAAATGGGACACCCTGTATATATTGTGTTTTTATATAAATATATAACCTTGTAAATAGCTTGATGAATTTTGTATCAGTGGTTGGCATCACTACTTAACAACTAGTTAAGCTAACTAGCCACTTTGCCTAAGGATGCAGAGTTTTAGATCGGATGACTTAAGGTTGACTTCTGATTGGCTCTCGTAAGCACTACAGTACGAAAAACAGTATTTGTGCGCCGTCGGCTTAAAGGCCCGAACACACGAAAAAACTGAAAGAGAAAAACGTATAGCAAGTATATTCAAACTGAAGTAATGATGAAAATTCCGATTGGCTTTTAAGTCTTACGTTTTACTGCCTCAGTTTTTTCGCGCGTTTGGGCCTTAAGTTAACGCGATTTCTCTGATCCCCGCGTATTCAAAGGTCCGATAGGTTTCGACGAGTTCACTGCCCGATATTGATGTTTACAAAGCTGCCGGAAGATACGATGTAAAAATGTGCGTGTATGTACACCGCGTTCTCTCCAGTGCATCACTTTTAAGACACGTCTTGACAGCCGATCGAGCGAGATCGGCCAGATTGTTCGATTATTTTAACGATCGACGTCGCCGGATTGAGAGAAACGAACGAAGCGCGATCGACGGCGCGGGAGATTCCGCCGGCGGAGGGCCGCGTCCTCCCGCGCGCGGAGAATCGATCGATCGATCGATCGGTCAGGCGCGATCGCGATCGGGCGTTCGCCGCGCGGCGCCCTCGATAAAATGTCGATAGGACGCGCCGACGGACGGCCGACGCATATTGCGGGTATCTCGATTTCGAGATTTAGATAAGCCCGAGCGCGCGATAGCGGCGAACGCCGACGTACCGCGAGCGTAACGCGCGCGGAGAGAAGAGGAGACGTTTCCCCGAGACGCGGAATCCCGTTCGCGTGTATCCGCGCGACGAGAGCGAGATCGATATCGGCGTTACGCTTTACATATCCGGCGGCCGAGCCGAACGGAAAGAAACCGGGCGGATTAAAGCGCGCGGGCGGATAGATTCGCCGCGTGATTAAAGCGCGCGGGCGGATTATGCCGGCGCGGGAAAATAAATATTCAAAGGGGATGCGCGTAATATTCATATCGAGTAATATCACCGGAGTAAATGCCGGGCGCGCGCGCGCGCGTACGCGCTGCTTATTTATTTATTTTTAAATTTGCTTTGCATTTTTTTCTTCATTCAATTCCCCCGATGCACGTTAGCGCGCAATGAATCCCGGACTCGCGATGCGAATTATTCCTGCGCCATTTCAAATTGTACAGTAGTCGAGGCGCACGTCGCGCCGCGCGACTCGCCGATTGTAAAGGATTCGTTTCTTCGTGCCGGTTAGAAAATTTCGAAAACGAGAGAGCCCACCTTTTCGAAACGCGAATCTTCCCCTCTCGCTCCTCCGCGCCGGTAAATTTTTTCGCGGGCTCGCCGGGAGTGTATTAGGGCTCGCGAGTGCCAGAATTTTACGGTCCTGGGGGGTAGTTTCTCGACCGTCGGGAGTGGGGACTCGTCGCTGAGGCCGCGCGGAGGGGCGGAGGGGCGAGAGCAGCGATGTAACGTCGATATCGCGCTCTATACGAGGCGTCGCGACGCCGCGAGTGGGGGCGCTCGCACGGGGCGCGGGGCGCGGGGACCGAAGGGGATGAGGGCGGGGGGGGGACGAGAGTTCCACATGGGTAAAATAATCGATAACGGCGACCGATATGTATGTGCCCGGCCTGTATATAACGCGCCCCGCACACGTGCACGCGCGACCAACCCCCTGCACGTTCACGCCCGTCCCCGCGTGTGTGCGTGCGCGGATGCGCCCACGCGCGCGTGTGTGTGTGCGCGCGCACGCGGCACGCAGGCGCAGCGCGTGTCGCACGAATTCACGCGCGTGAGATCGATGGGGGCAGGCGGATACGCGGCGTTACGCGGGCTTCGACGACGACATCGACTTTCCCCGCGCAATCGTTGCCGTTGTTGTTAACCGCGCGAGAGAGAAAGAGAGGGACCCTCGCCATGGGGATTTAAACCCGTTCTTCGATCCTCGCGGCGGAACTCGCGGGGCGCACGCCGCGGCGCGGTTTGAACGGCGGAACTTGAACGGGGGGGGGGCTCGATTTGCGAGAAACTTCTTCTAGTTACTCGCGCGGTTACCCCCGCGGCCGCCTGTATTTATTTAATACACACGCCGGGAGGTTCAGCGCGGCGCCAGCGCGCGAGCGGCGGCCGCTTACGAAAATGGAGACATCAAACGGGAGCGAAGCGTTGTAAGGGTGTAAATTCGCCCGGGCTAAATATAGCCGCCTCCATCGCGAAATCTCCGTTCATAAATAATAGCGCGCTCCTTTTAATGTTGCCGACCCACTTTTCCATTTTACGATATTCTCGCAATTTCCCTGAAATACCTGAAATAAATCCGCGCGTTCCGTGAAAGAACCGCGTCGTCCGTATTCCTCTCCCCCCCCCCTCCCTCCCCCGATTCACGCGAAAAACAGAAATAAGTCGACGCGAGATCGGCGGATTCCGATTAGTATGGCACGTTAAAAAATTTATACATCGCGAAATTTAAATGCGCATCAACGTCGAATTCACACGCCCAGGAGCCGAGGGAAAGCCACGGCGGCGCGACCGCCCGAATTTTTGCCACACGGAGAATCCTCGGCCCGAGTCCGCGCGAGTGCAAAAAGCTCTCCTAATCGATCGTCGGGCGAGGCGATTGCGCGAAATTCGATCCGCGCAAAAAGATCTCCGTGGGGCCGGATGATTTTTGCGAAATTAACGAGGTCCCGATGTATCGGCTTTTCGCCCGCCGTTCCCGCGGAATGCAATTAAATCGAAAGAGAGCCCGCGGCCTTCTCCCCCCGATATCGCGATAATACGCGACGATTCGTGGCCCGGCTCTGTCCCCGCCTTCTCATCATTTTCACACGAATTTCGCGCGACGCCGCAATAAAACGATTGACGTGCCGCTTGACGGTGCAACTCCTTTTTTCTCCTTCCCTCTTTCTTCTCTCGTGTTTTTTTTTTTTACACCAATGTTAACCCGCCAAACGCGCGGGACGCAGATGATGCGTCCTCGCGTTTCCCTCGTCGCCGCCGAGCCGTACACTTTCTTTATGGAAATCGATATCTATAATTATTTCATCACTCGCTCGGCGCATAGTATTACGCTCGCATTATGGGACTCCACGGACTCGGTTGGACGATGGAGACGATGATTGCCAACGACAAAAGTAGTGCAACAAAGTGGTCGTATAATTAAATATCCCGTCATTTTATTAAAATAAAAAGCCCGGCGGATCACGTGAAGCCGTGCAACCGGGTAGAAAGAGGGAATTATACGTCTCCGGAGTTTCGCGCAGCGCAAAAAGAATCGACGGCATGTGTGCCTGATTATAGAAATGTTGAAATATACCGCTCCTCATATTCCATCTTGCTACGTTTAGAGGAAAGTCATTACGGTAATTCGATCGTATAATTATGGCAATCGCGCTGAGATATCGGGGATGAATTAAGTATAAAAATGCTGAATAAATTATTAAAATATCGGCGGGATTTGGCGCTGGGAGACCTGCCGTCTCGCGTAATCGAATAATTTTCGCGCAGATACCTGTATCGGATAATTTCCACGCGCCTATATTTGAGTTTCGCGGATCTCCTCTTTGGCCGATATTACTTATTAGCGATTGCTACAAACATTTATAGATCATGGACGTCAGATCAGACATGAAAGTGGAGATATGCTATTCCGTGTAATTAACACAAACGACATACAGGCGTACTCATTGGCGTAACTGGAGCAGCGTGTATACATGTAGTACATGGGCGTCGATACATCAGAGAGACGTCAAAGTCCTCCCTCCGTCCCACCGCATTCTCTCTCTCTCTCTCTCTCTCTCTCTCTCTCTCTCTCTCTCTCTCTCTCTCTCTAAAATTTTCAGAGTCTTCAATAATAATTTTCGAGCTGCGTAAGCATAAACAGTTTCATCAGGATGAAAGAAAACGAAATAATGACTTTTCTGGAGAGGAATTACACGTGTTGAGTGATTAAAGAAAATTTTACCCGACTTGTTCTTTAATTTGCCTCGTTGAAAATTTATTCGGATCTGATTTATTTCGTCAAGTGGATTAATTGGAAATAGTACATTTTATGAATAATTCTGTAAATTCGACTTTATTTTTCGGCGCGTACCAATGTAGAGCAATAGTCAAGTGAATGTAGTAATTAATTGTAAACGCGCAATCCGAAAGGCAAGAAGGATAGGAAGATTATCAATTCTAAGGTGATTAAGGAGAATTCTTGGATTTGTATTATACACATATTTTCTTTTCTCAATAATAATCGTCACAGAAAAACGTAGCCCAAGTCATGCAATTAAATGTAATGAATCTTCTTTGTGCGAGTGTGATTTACGTCCCAAGGGGACATTTCGTCATAATCCGATAGAATTTATGTGAGTTTATTAACAGTCAATCATTGTTATTAATAAAATCGTCTAGTTTAATTCGTATCAATTTTTCACGTCCATCTATGTTCTAATTTAATCTTATTTTATTTAATCATCCTGTACTACCTTTAATAACGTGTATTCCTAAAAGTAAGTTTCTTCGAATAGCATTAGTCTCAATTTGTAAAAATTAAATATGCCATGTCATTTTTACATCAGTGTAAATTAATAAAGATAACATCTATTAATTACTATAGATTAATTTTAATTAATTTTAATTTTAATTAACGTAAGCGTTAAATGCGATATATCATTCACTACTGTGTTTAACACGTTATAATAGGAAAACACTCGATATATGACAACATAAAAAAAATTAAGATATACTCAATTAATATTATTAAATTAAATTAAGGAGAATTCTTCGATTTGTATTATACACACATTTTCTTTCCTTATTGATAATCGTTACAGAAAACCGTATAAACTCAAGTCATACAATTAAATGTAATGAATCTTCTTTGTGCGAGTCTTCTTATGCGTTCCTGTTACCGTTACAAGTTACTTTTTTTGGCCTCGGATTGGTAACGATGTTACTTTTTTTCTTTTGTAACTGTAACGTACTTAGTTACTTTTTTTTAGTAACTGTAACGAATTTAACAGTTACTTTTTATACTTCGAACCTAGTTATAAAATATAATTATATTTTCTTATACATTTAATCTTCAGGCATCGATCGATATTCATAATCTATTATTATCATGGGTTGCTATATTTAAAATTATTGCGCGTTAAAAATTTCAACGAAGAATTGAGAGTACAATAAAAAAAACTTGAGCTATATTTGTATTTTTCATAGAAATCCTAATTTTTTAATTTACATCTTGAGCGCTGTAAAATTTACCTCCTTAAAGTTTTCATGGTTTTACAACTTTAAAATAAAAGATTGTTTTATTAATGTCCTTGTTAGTAAAAAACCTATTACAGAAGTAGATGTTTTAGTTTGTAGGATCTCGTTTCAGAATTAAACAAGTAATGAAAAAAGTAACGAATCGTTATGTTTTAAGTTACGGTAACGATAACGAGTTACTTCTGAAAATTAGTAACTGCAATGGTAACGAGTTACATTTTTTACTCGATGACGAGTAATGGTAACTAGTTACTTTTGAAAAGTAACTTTCCTACTCCCGTATGTATGTGCGTGGAAATTTTCAGTAGTTTCGTTCAATCGTCCTGTAAGTTCTCGGCCCGGCGAAACAGTTGATCAGTTTCTTCTGTCCCTTTCGCTCTTTTTCCTCTTGCGCCTCTCTCGCTCTCTCCTACCTCTTCCGTCTCTCTCGTTTCCTTTAACAACGCCAGGCAGTGGCCAACATATGATCGCATATATGAGAGACGACGGAGGCCGAGTCACGTTTAGGGCACCGACAGGGTAGTCAAACGGCAGGGAATCCCCTTCGAATCCCCCCTTCCCGCCCGTAATGGAGGCAGCCCCCACGGTAGGGGCTCACCTGCCGCCAGGTGTGACTCCCGGCTTACTCGCCATCTGCAAGAGGGGCCCGTGCCGTGCGCGGGGGCCGTTTCCTCTTTACCTTCCTCGTGCGAGCGCGTGATTAACACACGCACACACGTACACGGAGAACCGTAAAACTTAGCACGCGACCACGTTCGTGGACATACGTCACGGGGAAACGAGCGTGGCGGCGGCTAACCGAGCGTAGGGTTACCTCGGTCAAGCCGAATTCTGTTTCGCTCGAGCTGAACGCAGCGAGTATAAGTAACGAAACACAATAAGACGATAGAGAGCCGGCTTGAATGAAGAGCCCGCTTAGCTTTCAGAGCGTAACTTTAGAAATTGATTGGTTTTTCTCTTACGAAACAAGCAGTATCTTCAAAATATCTCTAATGTACTTAACGAAAATGAAAACTTTCTCAAATAAAACTCGATTCGTTTTAAATAACTGAAATATTTCACAAATCTAACGAGGGAGATGAATTAACGGTGACACGATTAACACAAGCGACATACTCCCGGAGTTTAAGTAAAATTGTCCAGCTTTTTCTTAAGCTATCAAGTGTTTTAATAACGACATTAAAATATTGAAGATCCTCCTTTCCGCGCCTTTCGTAATATATTTCATATTTTATTATTTCCTGCTTTCATGTGTACTTTTACATGCGAGGATTTATTTCATTTATGTCTTAAATATTTCACACGGAGATTGAAGGGTGAATTAGCATGTCAAGGTGGAATAAATCAACCAATGTTAACGCACAATATTGCTTTCTTGATCTGCGAAATGATGAAATGCATTAAATACGTAGCGTATTTTATTCTTATTATAACGGCACATTTGCACATAGGAACTGATACTTACAATAAATTCTCTGTCAGTTGTTCTTGTTAAAACTGAATCTGTCATATAATTAATTTAGCTCCCGAGGTTTACTCACTTCAATCGTATTCAGCCCCGATGGTAATGCTTATATCATCGGAAATGATTTTCGTTTGGTGATACCATCGATTCGTATCCAAGACGACTGTAATTGAAAATCACAATGTCATCAGAATGATGCAAGAAAAGAAACCCGCAATACAGCTTGTGACAAAAGTAAGTTTATAAGCGCGGTCGCAATTATCTTCAATATCCCTTTTAAACTTTCGTTTACTTTATTTTCGAGAGAGAAAGAGATTGACTAATTTTGTCTAAAGTGCCGTTAAACGAAACTAATCTCTTGCCCCAATCCAAGGATATAAACGGGGTATCCGCATGTCCCGCATTTTAGCGTTAAATGTGACCGAGCAATTCTCAATTCGGGACAACATTGAATGCGACTGTCGATCAGAAAGCCACATTTAGCGCTAAACGGGGAAAGCAATTAATTTTGCAATTAATTCGATCATTATTTATTGGCATATATCGAATGGCACTCACTTATCTCCCCGGTATGCACAATCACTTCCAGCCTCTTGCACGTGTAGTGGCACTCCCTCGGCGGCTCTAAAATCCACAATTTTTCACCTTTTATCTGCGCCTGCCAGGAGGGATAGTCCACATCGTCCACCTTGAAAAATTTCGTATTCTCGAAATATACGATTAATGACTGCCATCTGTACACTTAAGCACGCACACGAGCGCATATTTAAGCGTTAAATATATTTACATACAACTACAAATAGAGGAGAGGCCTCTGTTATGAGATTATACATTTTCAACGTCCAAATGCAATCGCAAATTCTTTCTCGCAACGATTACACGACCTAACAATGAATTTTCCGCTAAACAGATTTCACTCCAAGGACAATAAATTCATGGTGGAACCAATAGATGATGCCTATTAATTTAGCTCTCTCTCATAATAGGGGACTTTACTCTACTACTTACAATAAAAACTGTAAAGAAAGCTAAAGAGATTAAATTAATATACAACTGTACATGAGATTTTGATGTGCGTACACATATGTAAAACGTATTTCAGATTTATGTAAAAAAATGTAACATACAAAATTATTAATAAACTTTCATCAAGACACGTTGTGTATGTCGATAAATAATTTCGACGGATATTGTTTTTCGTGAAACGGTGTTATACGACTGTCATCTAATAAAATAAGCCTCACACAATTTTCCATGGAAACTTACGTGCATTGGCGCGCCATAGCCATTGCTGCCCATGAAAATCCAATCAGTTTTCTTGCTTTCGGCTGTGGCGGGAAGAAAATACGGTCTCTGGTAATGCTGCCGCAATATCACGCCGATCTTCTCGTCGCAGTTGCTCCTGGTAGGAAAGAAAACGTTACGGAATAAAAGAATGTAATTGGAGAAAGTTATAATATTGTTATCTCCTCTTGCACGGAAAAAATGTTTTCTTAAAATTTTTCCTGAAAATGATGTAATCGCGGGACAGGGCAATTCCGAGAATTTTACGAGAGTTTTTGTGAAATTTTACCATACAGTTTTTAGTTGTTATACTTTGTTAGTATACATTTTACAGGAGTACACAGTTGAAAAATTTGTGTTAAATTTAACAGATGTCATGTGTCCCAAACGGTCCACACAAATTTTTGTGTCAATTTAACATGATATGAATATGTTAAATGATTACACTAATACTCTGTTAATATTTTAACACCAAATAAATGCAAATCTCAAAATAATTTGAAATAAATTTTGCGTAAAAGTAACATTTTTAATGACGAAATAAATTTTAAAAATAAAATTTTTACATTTTACGTGTTGTGTCAGATGAAAAAATAAGTACACATTGTGTTGTTTTAACATTTCTTTTTAGTTTCCACCC
>NW_011967229.1:1931518-1943375 GCF_000949405.1 Vollenhovia emeryi | reverse complement strand
GTCCCTTACTAAAAAAGAGATGTTACCAGCGCGAATGTCGTTAATATCGAACAGTTAAGGCCCTTCTCCGCGATACCGATTGATATCTCGAAGCGCGATGTGCTTCACTTCTCTTTTAGGTTCAGAGTAAATGAAGGCTTACAATTTAGAAATACTAGACGTGACAGAACGCGCACTGTTTGTGGTCAAGCATTGTGTATTTTTAAGAATTTGTACACACGCGAAGAGAGAGAGAGAGAGAGAGAGAGAGAGAGAGAGAGAGAGAGAGAGAGAGAGAGAGAGAGAGAAGTAATTATATGCGCAACGTCACTTTAAAATAAAAAGTAATATGTCACTCACTGATACGAGTCGCAACAGCAAAGTTGTACATCGCTAACTATATGTATATGTTAAACTGTAACAATACAAAAATGTATACGATTATTATTAACTAATTATGCAAAATCGAAACTATTGTATTAAATATACTTTATATTTTATATTTTAAAAAATGGGTATTTATTAAAACAATTATATAGAATACTGAAAGTCTTCCTTATATGAACTCACAAAATTTTATATGTATGGTTTTGTATCTAACACTTATTCGAATGCTCGTTGGAATCATTTGAATAAATAAAATAAAAGCACAGAACAGATGATTCATTTTGCACAAGTAGCAAATAACAAAAATGTAAGACACTTACCTTACGATTTCTCTGCCGTTGCCCGATACCGCCTAGGCCTGCTCCTCCTCTGAGATTTTCTTGTTGCACTTACACTCACAGCACTCGCTCGCGAAAATCGATCGCGCGAAATTTCGGACACTCCCGTACGCGATATAAAATACCGTGAAATGCAGTAAGCGACGTTCTTTACTTCCTGCCCGTTCGAAGAACGACAGAGCGAATTACAGCGCGAACGCCCAAGTCGCACAAATATCTCTCTCTTCCCGAAAATGGAACAGATTACATGAAATCGATAGATAGTTAAAAGCGCGGTGCGTAAACGAGATGTAAACGCGACAAAGTACCACGGTTTACATTCATGTTTTAGATGAGTTGGTCTCGTGAAATATCTATATACACGTTGATAAAGAACCGTCGCTTAAACATGTAATTCGTTTCTCATTACAAGTTTTAGAATCTTAATAATTAATCGAGTAACGTTACTTGTCACTGATAAAGGTGTACAAATCAATAGCGTTTTATCCCTACATTCTTCGCGATCGAGTCTTGAAAACCGGTAACGTAAAAATAATATCACACACGGAACAACTCTCGCTGCTGCCTGCCGGCTCGACGTTCGGCGAGCGAGTGATAAGTAGTACAGAATTTTCCATTACGTAGATGGGCCAACGAATTCTCAACGTTTTTTTGTTGTTTTTCACTCGGCGCGGCATCGTACAACGTCACGCGGACCATTGTTTCACCAAGGTCGCCGCGCAGTCACTCGCCGAACGTCGAGCCGGCAAGCAGTCGCGCGAGTCGCTCCGTGCGTGGTATTGTTTTTGCGTTGTCGGTTTCCAAGACTCGATCGTGAAGAATGTAAGGATAAAACGTTATTGATTTGGACTCCTTTATCAGTGACAAGTAACGCTACTAGATTAATTATTAAGTTTCTACAACTTGTAATGAGAAACGAATTGCGCGTTGAGGCGACGGCTCTTTATTAACGTGTACATGGATATTTTACGAGACTAACTCATCTAAAATATGAAAGTAAACCGTGGTACGTTGTCGCGTTTACATCTCGTTTACGCACCGCGCTTTTAACTATCTATCGATTTCGTGTAATCTGTTCCATTTTCGGGAAGAGAGAGATATTTGTGCGACTTGGGCGTCCGCGCTGTAATTCGCTCTGTCGTTCTTCGCAACTTGAACGGGTAGGAAGTAAAGAACGTCGCTTACTGCATTTCACGGTATTTTACATCGCGTACGGGAGTGTCCGAAATTTCGCGCGATCGATTTTCGCGAGCGAGTGCTGTGAGTGTACGAGTGCAACAAGAAAATCTCAGAGGAGGAGCAGGCCTAGGCGGCATCGGGCAACGGCAGAGAAATCGTAAGGTAAGTGTCTTCCTTTTTTGTTATTTGCTACTTGTGCAAAATGAATCATCTGTTCTGTGCTTTTATTTTATTTATTCAAATGATTCCAACGAGCATTCGAATAAGTGTTAGAGACAAAACCATACATATAAAATTTTGTGAGTTCATATTTAAAAGGAAGACTTTCAGTATTCTATATAATTATTTTAATAAATACCTATTTTCAAAAATATTAAATATAAAGTACATTTAATACAATAGTCTGGATTTTACATAATTAGTCTATAATAATCGTAAACATTTTTGTATTGTTACAGTTTAACATGTATAGTTAGCGATGTACATACAACTTTGCTGTTGCGAACCGTATCAGTGAGTGACAAATTACTTTTTATTTTAAATTGACGTTGTGCATACAATTACTTCTTCGCGTGTATACAAATTCTTAAAAATATACAATGCTTGATCACAAACTGCGCGCGCGAAGCGCGCGTTTTATCGTTTCTAGTATCTTAATAATTTTGCATTTGAGGTCAATTAACACAAGAGCAATATGTCAAATTAACACATGAATGCGTTAAACATTTAACACACAAATTTTAACCGGCATGTTTTTTAACAAGAAAACACAAAGTTTCCAACTGTGTAGGATGTATTGCGAAATTGCAAAAAAAAACTCTTACAAAGGTTTTCAAAATGCCACGTTGTCCCACGATTACACGATTGTCGCGGGAAAATTCTCTCCGCGTACAGTTTTTTTTTCTGGAAAGAGGGAATCGATCGGTCTCGTCGAAATTTCCGACGGGCGATCTTTCGATCGGCATGACACTGTGAAATGTGATTTTCTATGTAAGCCTATTAGCGAAATCGTACGTGAACGTTGGTGATTCAAGGAAACACCGGAAGCCGTGAAAATACTCGCAGGCAAGTATGCTCCACTCGCGATAAGATACGCGGAGTCTCTCGGAAACCTAGAGCTCGACCTTTGCCCTCTCGTTCTTGTTTGCATAAAACGTACATACGTAATTTCGCAACATTAATCTCAATGCGACAACTTTTCTTCCCCCCGTCCTCCCCGTGTCCTTAAAGACGTAACGGGTGAAGGAGCGATTAACTTTATTTCTTAACCATGGAGGAGAAAAGCTTTCGGAAAATACCTCAATGAAAAATGAAAGCGCCAAGTGCCCATTACAACTTTCTTCACGTCGTTAGTTAATAAACGCAGTTTTCCAAATGCTATTTATTTTCTAATAAATTCCTCCTTCGCCTAATGTTATATTAATCGATGCGACAGACTCCACGGACATAAGATAATGATACCGGGAAAATTGTCAGTGATAAAATACCGTCCACTTTCGCCGTGTACAAGAACACCGGGGGAGGAAAAATAGAAATAAAGAGATGTATTTTCTCTAATTATTTTCTCCTTCGTCTAATATTATATTAATCGAGCAGCGCGCTAGAACGCGAGGGAACGATATCGCGAGAATCGCCACTAACAAACGGCTCTTCTAGCTCTATCTATTTATAATGATTAAGGGGGGGAGGAAGAAAGTAGACGAATAAATTTGCTAACACATAAATCGATATAAAGAGCAAGACGGAGACCGGCTAATAATACAGATAAAATATCATTAGCGAGATAATCCGCCGATCAGTGACGCAATTCGCTTGCCACTTCTTTCGATTAATTACGACGATTAAGAGCGGCCAGAAGACCGGCCGGTATTTATCTAGCGAGAGTAAATCTGAATATTAATAGCGCGAGTAAGATCGCGTACGCGGAGTAAAGCCTCGTCTACATAGAAGCTGTAAAGTCGTAGTCGTAAGAATAGTCGACTATGATTAGTCAATTCTTACGTGTCTGACTGAATTGACCCGTAATGCGGGGTCTACAATGCGAGTCGCAAAGTCGCAGTCGTAAGAATAATCGACTGCAGTTGGTCAATTTAGTCAGACACATGAGAATTAACCAGTCATAGTCGACTATTCTTACGACTACGACTTTTTACGACTTCTGCCATGCGACTGCCATTGTAGACCCCGCATATAAACGCCGGCTGTACGCTCCTCTTCAAAAATATCGCGACGCGCCGCCCCGCAAGTTTTCAACAGCACCTACTTACCCGCCGATTCTCGGAGGTGGGCGCGCGCGCACGTCTGTTTCGTTTCAATTCGCCCGCCGTCCCCCTCCGCGCCTAACTTCACAGCGGTCGAAAAACGCGGGGGATCGCGCGCGCGCGCGCCGCTTCGCGTTCCTTCCCGCGTCGGAGTCGTGTCGGCCGCGCGAATTGGGAATTTAGCGACCGGCCGGTTAATTGCGTGCGCGCGTCAATTACCATATATCGTCGCGATCGATGGCCCCGTCGATGGATACGTGCACACACGCGTGTCCGCGAACGTAACGTCGCGTCTCGCCGCTTACAAGCTCCGAGGCCGCCCGTTTCGGAATCGCCCGGATTCCGGTCGTCCTCCGCCCCCCCCCCTCCCTCCTCACCCCGTCCCCAGTCGATCGATCCGTTTAAGTGGAACGCGTCATTTTCTCGATGGATCTTCCGGTCGATCGAACGGTAAGTTTAATGAGCGGAATTTTCCGCCGAAGATCTCCCGGACCACAGACTTATATAGGTAGACTGCGCGTCCTTATGGACGCGCTGAAGATCGTAGGATAACAGACAGGTCCACTCCGTCATTTGTTTCGTATTTGCGTCGATCCCTTGAAGGTTCTAGATGTTAGGCTTGTTCTCTACTGCTGCACTGGTGAACTAGTGCAAGCTAGATTGTTAGTCTGCATCGACGAGATATAAGCGACTCGTAATTCAGGTCAGAATTCAACATAAATTGTACTCATGATTTCAATACGAAAACATCCCGGCGAGAAGTGACTCGCGGATCGAAACGACGTTGAATCAACGTCGACACCGTCGAATTGACGTCGAATTTGACAGCGTCGATGTCGATTCGACGTCGTTTCGACGAATCGTTTCTCGCCGGGGAGAATCGGAATACACGTGTGAAATATGTATATTGAAAAAAATTAATATACATAAAAATGCATAAGGTCGTAATCAGAATTCCAGCCTGAGACTTGAATTCTGAAATGGGTGACATTTCGCGCGGTCAGTTCGAAAGGAAAGATCGTCGTTCGAGAGAAAAATCTGAACAAGTCTATTGAATTCTCCCTTCGCGATGCTTGTATTAATTCAAGTTTAATATCGTCTGCGCCATCGTTGCCGATTGAAAGCCACAATTATCTAGCAGACGTGATATGCTAATTCTCGCAAAATGACAGTCTCACGGTGTCGCGAAATTAAACCAATTTCTCTTCGAAAGATCGTCGTGGACGCGAGGTGCGTTCGCGGAGCACGCCATTAGCACGAAATGCGCCTTCCATCTTTCTTCAACATACAATGAGCAACGGAGATAAGACTTGACAGTTTCGGCGCTAATAGCGGCTCCGCGAACGCGCCTATGGTGTCGCATTTCGTGACGGTTTCGTCAAGTGGACTCCGCGCGATCGTACGTCACTCGGTAGACCGCGACAGAATTTCCACCGATCGATCTCCTTCGGCCGGGTTGATATCCTCAGTAATAATGAGCAGTTATTGCGACTTGCCGCATTCGAAACTGCAGAATTAATGCACCGTAATTAACGTTACGATCCGCACGTTAAAAATCCCTCGTCACATTTGAATTACCGCGTTAAACACCGACGATCACTGCGTGATCTGTTTCAGAGATTTCAGGATGAAATTTTATTCATCCCCCCCAGGAATTTTGATTGATTGATTTATTTATGATCTCACGCAATACGCCGCGCAATACGAGAGGCACAAGCGCCAGAAAATTACGTCCGTTGTGCGAAATATAGAGAGGAAAGTCCTCTATTATGAGATTAGGTTTCTGATATGAGACGGCGGGTTTTCAACATCCAAATTCGATCACAAATCCTTTTCGCAACGATCATTCAATCTAACAGTGAATTCTTCACTAATTGTAAGCAGATTTCGCTCCGAGGGCAATAAATTCATGGTGGAATCAGCTGACGCTGCTCATTAATTTAACAGAAACCCCGCCATCCCACATTAGGATCCTATCTCGTGATAGGTGACTTTTCTTCTATTAAATGCACATTCAAGACTAGCCGGCGCGGTAAATAAAGCCGTAAATGGTATCCTGATACCCGGCGCGAATTGTGGATTATCCAAATTGGACCTTGGCCGTTAAACATCGCGTGAAACGGACGCGCCGGTATCGGCAATGCCGGGAAAGGTATCGGGCGATCGTCGTATTGTACGTAATGGAGTTGACGAATTTTCGCATCCCCGTCGAATACCGAGGGCCCTGGGCTGCGCCTAATTAAAAATTCACCGCCGCGGGAGCGCCGGTAAAAAATGGACGGGCATTATCGCGTCGCGTTAATTAGCCGTGAATTTATTATATTTCGCTATACCCCCGACCGTTAATTAAATTCGTCGAAATGTCGCGCTTACCGCGACGCGAGCGCGTCGGGCGAGTGTCGCGCGAATTGTTTCGGAGCGCGTCGCGAAACGTAAACGTTGCGAATGGCGCCGTCGCGTTAATTAAGTGCGTGTTCGTTCGAAAAAATAAAAAAAAGTGGCAATCGCGCCGCGCGATTGGCGAGCGGATTTATTTATTACAGGCTACATGAGTTGTTTGTTTAATTTGTCCGCGATGATTCGACGCGCGCGGCGCCGTCGCGCGATAATAATTGGCACTCGCTTTGGCATTCGTCTCGCATTCGGTCCCTCGGTGAATCGAACAACGGAAAAAATGACAATTACGAATTGCCCGAGTAAAATGTTATTTATTCGCCGCGTCCACGCGGCAATTTTAAATTGATATTCTATATTTTCGATAATTATGCTCGCAGGATTGGCCTCCGCGGAGGAATGCGGCGGCGTCGGCGGCGGCGATGCGGCTGGTCGGTGAGCGAATTCATATTTTACATTTGCAACGACTGATTTATTCCGCTCGCGATTATTTTAATGTCGCTGCGAGCGCGCCGATGGTTTTCCGATAATGAAATTAATAATTATTACAAAATTGCTTAAAAATAACGAGCGTACGTTTACATCGGTGCCGTAAGGAGCTCATGAAAAATTCGTTATTAATTCACTGCCAATTTGGGAAATTTGTTACTGAAATTCCCCGTGATACTCGTCACTTTTATTACTTTTTATCCCTCGCGCTTCGAGAAAATTTTATTAACGTATCGATTTCGTTACAACGGAAAATCACATTGTCGCGCTTATCTTATTAAACCTCATCTTCGCGCCGGAAATGAAAATCTAACGGGCGTGCGTTCAAGCGATATTTCTTAAATTCATAGTCTCGCGAGATTCGAATAGAACGATAATTTTGAATCGAGGATGACAGACAGTTGTCGAGGTTTCTCCTAAGATTATCTGCACGGCCTTAAAATTTATCCTGAAAATCATGTAATCGTGGGACAACGTGGCATTTCGAAGAATTTTACGAGAGTTTCGTCAAATTTTACCATACATCTTACTAGGAGAATGTATAGTAAAATTTCCAAAAACTCTCATACAGTTCTTCACATTTCACTATATAGTAATTGTACTTGTTAAAGCCTGTGTCCACGATGCTAGAACTTGGTCCAAGTTCTAGTTTCGAGAAATGCGTGGTCAGTCAACTTGCAGCTCCTCTTCCATGAAAGCTGCAAGTTGGCTGGCATCGTGGACACAGGCCTTTAGTATACATTTTACTAGTAGAATGTATAGTAAAATTTCAAAAGAGTCTCATACAGTTCTTCAAAATGCCATGTGTCCTACGCTTACACGATTTGTAGGGCAAATTTTAATTACAAGAGAATAAATTATAAGAGAAAATTCTATCAGCGTAGAGGAGAAAAAAGATTTAACGATATCATGAAGAGGGGATCGCTCGACGATTCCCTTTGTCCTCCTTTATGCATCCAAGAGTCATGCGCGACTCTGAGTTACCTACCATCCGACGTACCAAGGCGCCGTGCCCTTTTCCATCACGGCTCGATCGGCGCTCATGTCGAAGACGTCTTGCAGACTCCGAAATTCCGTCTTGTACGGGAAAAACTGGCAGCTCGCGCCCTCACCGTCGTAGAGCGTTTTGAAAAACGGGAAGGAGAACACCTTGGGCGCCGTCCAATTCGCCATCGCGTCGCTTATCACCACCGGCTTCCCTGAATACGCGTAGCTAATTACAAGTAAAGTACAGTCATGGAGAGAGTCGTATCCGATGAATTATTCAGCTCGCGCGGAGATATTTATTGCTAAGCGTGTCGTGAACAAATAATAAAACGCTTTTTAGCGATTGCGACAAATTAATTCTTAGAACAATTATAGCGTCGAGCTCTTTTATAGAGAGAGAGAGAAAGCCTTTCCTACGGATTAAGATCTCTAAGAAATCTTGTTGTTAGCAACGCAAATAAATAATTTAGTTAATAAAACACAGATAGACAAATATTTTTTTATAAATGACGTCCCGGGACGGGGATGGACTTTGAACGTATTTCTTGTGGTTACAAGTAAATAAATTGGCAGGATTGATAGTTACGTAAGATTTTTGTAAGCGATAATTGAGACGCAATTCGAAAAATTTTGACGATGATCCCTAAGGGCCAGTTAACCGGCGTTTGTGAAACTGGTCCTAGGTGTAAGTGAACTAAATTAATTGGGGGCGAGAGATTTTTTTCCACGTTGTTACGGAGGGATGTTCGGGAAATGGGGGGAATATCGCGCATAAATTATTGAGCTAACGATGCGCGGGGCGCGTTTTAGTACCGTTGTTCAAAGATCGTTGGATCGACGGCGGTGAGTTTGTCAACCTGTTGAACATCCTGGCAGATCGAGCAGTCTTGCGGCGGTCGGAAAAGTTTTTGCACGAACGGGGGCGTCGCCATCCAGCACTGAAACAACGAGAGACTCGCAGTTATCCGAGCCGCAGCTCGTAACAAAGATCTCGTTAGTGTCCGGTAAGAATCGAATCTTCTGAAATTCTAGATGTCTCGTTCTCGCTCTCGAGAGTTCGATCGACCAAGTCCGAGCTTCGTTCTCTCGCCGTCTCAAGTGTGATTAACAATTTATCCGGACGAGTAAAAATAATCCGCGATACGTGATTTGCGACTTACGTTTAATCCGGCAATTAATACAGCATCTGCGTCGAGAGAGAGAGAGAGAGAGAGAGAGAGAGAGAGAGGGAGACACGTATCGTGTCGAAATAGAAACGTAAATTATCGAACGACGTAGAATTTGTCTCACCTTGCCATCTCGATACGTTAGCACACGAGTCCACGTAGCTTGCGCCGTGATCCACGTGGCGATCAGCAAGAGGAGCCACAGGTGCTTCGCGCGGACTTTCATCAGTTTCGTCGGTCTCAGTCGCGAACGGGCGCGAAGCAGCCGCCAGGCTTTAACCGGAAGTCCCAGGTCGTCTACTTTTCCCAATACCGCGCTCAGTTCCTTTCGCGCGTGGTCCATGAATTTCTTCGAGGAGTCCGCGGCGATCGTGTCGTCGCTCATACTCGGCATCGACGACCCCCGGTAGGACTTGGTCAAAATTAACGCCCTGTCTCTCTCCTCTTGGCGAAAATTTCCCGATCTCAATGTTAAATGTTGGATCGACGAATCAATATATGCCCGATTAATTATATCTCTATAATTTTACAATCGTACGAAATCTGACCAGTTTGCAGTTAATTATTCAAAGTATAATGAGCCAATTAATTTTTTAAACTTTCAACACGCGAATTACGGTTCGCCCCGTTGCCTCGGAAATGCGCTCGAGTCGGGACGAAGGGCGTCGCGCGAGATTGGTTTTCCAAGGCGAAATCTTTTTTTCTACTCGCTTTACGGAGTCGCAACGATTACTTATTGTATTCCAACGGCACACTAGTAGTCCTGATGGCTAACGTAAAACTGGGACGCGGTCCTTACCTGCTGCTCCAGCGAGCCAGGCTCCCCTCTCGCATTCACCACGTATGGGGGTGGAACGGCAACGGGTTCACAGGGGTGTGAAACGAAAATCAGCGCCCATCGATACCGGGGCCGCCCCGATTGGTTTCGATCGCATCCGTTCCGAGCAATAGGAAGTGGATGATTTCGCGAGTGTCTAACCCACTTTTCCCTTTGTCTCTTTCGCCCGATTTTCCGCCCGCGGAGACCCCCTCTCTCCCCCCTCCCTCCGCCAAAACGTTTTCCAGAGATTGTTGGACGCGCGATCTCTCAGGGCTGACAGAAATTCAGGGAATTCGCGTAATGAAAACTTGTCACTCAAGAGGGGGCAAAAATTTAACTCGAAAGATGGATGGAACGAGGATTAGAACGGCTTAAAGATACAATAATTCGACTTACAACGAAAACGAGAGGAAAGAGGGGGGGGGGGGGGATCGAGTTTGCGAGGAAGAGAATCGACTTCGCCGATTAATTAATACCGCTATTGTGCCGCACGGGCGCGCGAAACTTGTACGGAAAGTAAGAAACAAGAAAAGAGGGAGGGATTAGATCTCGGGGGCGAGTTATGGGGGTAAATTTTCCGCTTTTCCGTTTCATGGGGAATGTGACGTGGGCGACGCCTCTTATCTCGGGCTGCAGCTGGCCCCGCTCATCGAAGTGTATAGACTTCGCCGACTTAAAATACGATTGACCTACTTCACATTATTTCTTATACTTCGCAACCTGCCCCGAGCGACGCAGAATCTTCCCTCGTCGGGAGGAAATCGCGCGCGAGGAGAGCGTACACGCCTCCCCCGCGTTGGTGAAATATTTATTCTGAAAAATACGTGTCCGCTTTAAGCAATACCTTGATCGCAACCGCGTCCGTGCGCGAGAGTCGTTGTAAATATGGATCCGGGTATCGCGACGAAGGGAGATAAATCATGCGAGAGTGAATGCAAGCTGGAAAAATTCGTGACAAACGCACACTTGAATTACACCTTTAATAAAATAATTGTCTATTCGTACGTGTGTATTTTTATGGCGACTTTTAATCCGGTAACAGACGACTTTTGTCGCGGCCCTTTTTTTTCCGCGCCAGAACGTGCGCCAAGTTTTTGCGAAAACACCTCGCGAAGCCGACTGTGTCAATCCGGCCGCACTTCGCTCGCAACTTTTCTTCGAAATTCGTTTTTCCGCGCGTGGAAGCGGTACTTGCGAAACAATTTCGATGCGATTGGAAACGTGCGGGCGAGATTTACTCGGGCGATACGCGAACGAGATTACGCGCGAGGAACGGGATTTTACAATTGCAAATTGTCAATCCGCACGGCAATCCGCGTCTTAATTAACAATTAGCCCCGCGCCGAACCGGTTTCCGTTCCGTGTGAGTTCGCCCTTTATGGAATAAAACCGCGCGCATCTGCCCTTACGTTCAATTTTTCCCCTTCCCCGCCCTCTTTTTTTCCCTCGGCCCCTCTCTCTCTCTCTCTCTCTTTTTCTCTCGTCGCAAAAAGCGCGCGCGACGAGCGAGTCGCACGCGAATCTCGTTATCTCGGCGACGAGGCGTACTCTTCCAGACACGCAATAAAATCGCAATCGAAGGGACGAAAGTCAAAAATGCGATTACACGCTCTCTCCGCGAGCGTTTAATCCCTTAAACCGCGCGTCCCTTCGGTTTCTGATTCGACGAAAATATATATATTTCCGCAACGAGCCTCAATTATTTAAACACACAAGTCTTTGGCAAGGTTTTTTTTTTATTATTTCTCGCTGCGCTTTATTTCGTTCGAAAGCTGGAAACGTTTTCCGTGTCTTCGTACTCGCCCGTTGTTTAAATCAGCATCTTTTTTTATCTGAATATTTAGAAAATACAAAAAA
>NW_011967229.1:1899190-1930907 GCF_000949405.1 Vollenhovia emeryi | reverse complement strand
AATCAAATTTTACAAAATATATAATGTATCTTTCTTTCAACGATAAATGATATGGAAATTGGGAGAAAAGGATTCGAAGGATGTGTAAAAAATCGTTTTCCGTGTCTTCGTACTCGCTCGTTGTTTAAAACAGCATCTTTTTTATCTGCATATTTAGAAAATATAGAAAATTAAGTGTCAAGTATATTAGAAGTACACTAGGAAAATCTGAAATCAAGTTTTATAAAATGTATAATGTATCGTATATATCTTTCTTTCAACGCTATATGATATGGAAATTGGAAAAAAAAGGATTCGAAGGATGGATAAAAAGACACGGGTCAGCGCAATTTAATTCTTTAATTGTTGTCAGTCGGATTCGAAATACACTAGTCGATCTTTATTATAATTATTATTGTATATACGTGGTACTCCTTCGAGAGATATAAACAATACATAATACAACGACGAAATAATAACAATATGCTGCCTTCTTTGTATAACCGTCTTAAAAATTATACATATACATACAATCCGTCGGTGGAAATCGCACTCGCAATTGAATCGCGTGTGAAACACATGTGAGTTAAATGAAAGCGACGATTTTTATCCCCAGCGAGTTTTTTTTTTCCTCGGGGGATGAGACGAGGGAGAGGTTCGCTTAGTCCTCGTTCATGTTTTTTTTCCTCTAATTGTACCCTTCGCGGTGAAGGCCTTCGCGCTCCCGTTATTAGAAGCGCAAAATCGCGCCAGCGGTTCGCTGGAAACGCAATAACGATTGTCGATCGAGCATCCTGACCTGGAAACGCGTCGACAGTCAGGACACGGTGTCGTCCCCTTAACGGACTCTAAAAAATATTATTGTAAAAGGATTGCAAAACCGTACACGACTGTACACTTATATCAATTAAAGTGCCCGATACCATCGTTAACGAGTATCACGCGTCCGAAAAGAATCGTGTTATATTATGACGACAAATAAATTCGGGATAAACATAAGCGGGATTGTTTCTTCCGGAACTTTCGAGACCCTCGATTTTTCCCCGAAACGTATCGACTTTTAAGGTCGATAAATCCTCAGCTCTGGGCGTTTCTCAAGCTCGTAAGTTTTGCTTTTTATTAAAACACCCCCAAGATAATTCTACGATTGTTCCGGCTAAATTAAATTCATATGAATCAGTTTTGTATCCCTATAGTTCGAGATACTTGCCGTCCCCGCCTTTCGGAGATCCATGCGAGTCCCGCGCGTTTTAATCCTCGGATTCCCCGTTTCCCTCCCGCGACAATTAATTACAACAGCGGACACGCTCGATTCTCCTCGGACGCCGGTGTACGTAACGCAAAATCTACGGCTATGGAAGATCCGAAACGTCGCGCGCGCGCTCAATCCTCTCCCTTCGCATCCCCCGCCATCATCGCCCTGTAACGCTTCATAATTAACACTAAACGCGTGATGGTAGTGGTGATGGTGATGGTGATGGTGGTGGTGGTGGTGGTGGTTGGTGAAGGTCCTCTAATACATCTAAGATGCACACCCATGCTTACTTAATGCTCCGTTAATTTAAATACGTATGCAGCACAGTAGACTATCATTTTTCCTATTCGTTAATGCACGTGTTACATGTGTGTAATGGTATGCGTGAGTACGATTTTATTACTTTTCCTCTCCCTCTATCTTCGCCCCCTCCTCTCCCCTCCTCCCTGTCCGAGTTTAATAGACGGACGGCCTCGTCGAGCGGATCGTCGGTCCACTTGTAAGTCGTCCCCCATCTTGCGATTCCCTGTCCCCCCCTTTTTTCGGTTAAAGTCGGTATTTCGCGCCCCCCCTCCCCCACCCCGAGTAATAATTCGACGTTTCCAAGTAGGGAAGTGAAACAGTTTTCGAGGGAGAAACGCGACCGACGACGCCGCCGATCGAGGCCGGCACAGTCTCATCTTCTTCTTCTTCTTCTTTTCCTCCTTTCGACGTGTCGCGTAAGAATCCTCGCGGGGCACGAGACGAGATACATTTCGGGCCTTCGTCCTGCCTGTGTCCGTTTCCTTTCTTTTCTCAGTCGCTGTAGTCGGGGACCGAAATCGAAACCGCGGCCTCGGCGAGATCGCGTTTCCACGCGAACGTCTTCGCGCTTCCGGGACACGACGGAAGGCGACGATTCCTCCCGTCGTTTTCGGCGCCGGAAGAGGGACGAGTCGCCGAGACTACGATCGCGAGCCCCCGATCTCTCGTCGAAGATCACCAGGGAGAAACGATGACGATCGCACGGGATTCATCCTTTCTTTCTCTATTTCTTCCCTCCCTCCTTTAACGCTATCAGTCTTTTCGAACCGCCAGCGATTGACAATCGATCGCGATTGGTGGGCGCGTGAGATGAGTCGATCGGGAAACGGGATGATGATGCGCCCTAGCGGCATTAGCGCGTGGACCAAATTTTGGTTAAACATTAGTCCAATATTTGCTTGTATTCGGCCAATGTTTGGCCGACGCACTGTGCCACTAGGGCGGCTCGATGCGTGTGTCGTGAGAAATCGCGCGATCGAATAAAAAAAAAAAAAATTCGTTCGGTACTCCGGGAAAGAAAAGACAGCACCCATTTTGGGGCCCACAATTGGCAATCGAATTATTTGGATTGTTAACACTCTGCTCTGGGAAAAATTTGGGCCGATTTTTTTTTGCAGTTAAGCAACTTAGCATTTCGGTCAAGTGCCTCTTGAGTGAAAATTATCCTTGCGTTACTGAATACCGACAGAACTAATCGAGAGAATGGATTGCTATCACTTGAAAATCTTGGATATAGATAGACCAGCTAGATGCGACTTTTATTTACGCGGGGTGAAATTCGTAAAAAGATTAGAGTTGCGAACAACCCAAGTAACTCGATTACTAATTGTGGGCCCCAAAATGAGTTGCTGACTGTCTTTTTTTCCCAGAGTAGAGAATCTTCCGACGGGGGGGGGGGGGGAGGTCCCCGTCGAATTTACCGAGTAGTGTCTCCCCGGTTTTAGGCCGACACGGTGATATTTTTACCCCCCCGAGGAGGATGGAGTCCTCACCGCGAATCCCGCCAGATCTCGCCGGTTTCCGATGATGTTTCGTAGAAAAGGGCGGAGGCGTCTTCTTAATTAGTTAGGTCGTTATTTCGAGACGCCGGAAACCTCGGGATCCGCGCGGTACTCGATGTTCGACCCCTCCCCCTCCCCGATACGTATGGCCTGATGATCGAGTGAAATAGACGCGGGAATGAATACCGAAATCGATGGGCGAACTTGGGGAAACAAGTCGGAGCCGCGAAGCGACGTTGCGCAGAATCGTAAAATCGCTACGCGCTTTGTCGCGATAAATAATTTTCGCACTTTGATTGTCGACTGACCGTTGTCACCGCGATCTAATTTACCAGAAATTTATAAAATTTAGTTACTATTGAATGTAACCGCGACGGAAAGTATATTTAGCGGGCAAACGGAGGCATTTCTGATAAGCGTGTTAATTTAATATTTCTTATCAAATTGATAACGTTATTAAATCAATGTCAAAGTCGAGAGAAAGAATGGTGCGTGAGGTGTAAAAGCGTATAGACTCCGCTTCCTGGTTAGAAAAGATCGATATTAAAGTTCTGAACCGAGAGAGGAGCGTACAAAAGTTGTATCGTGCTTTCTCCCCACCGGAGGGGATCACGGGTTGAGGTCGCGATACCCACGATCGATGGGATCGTCGAGGATAGGGCGATTACGCGTACACAACGTACGAGTGAGTAAAGCCAACGGCACACGGTACCATTTTTCCTACTGGATTGCCAACGAGAGCCAATCGGGGTTTAGCTTGAAGTCACCTGATCTAAAACGCTGCATCCTGATTGGCACTCGTGAGCGATCCAGTAGGAAAAATAGTATCGTGCGCCATTGGCTTAAATTGCGTAAATCCCCGTGATAACAATACGTCTTTCGCGCACGAAGATAACGAGTGATCGCGGAACGGGGTTCCGGGGACTCTATACGGGGTGTCCGAGTGGACCGAAGATGTACGACGATTAAAAATACTTAATTGTTAAGAAGACGGTTAAAAATTCTTCGGTGTCCTCGCGGTGCTTCCGTTAAAAATTTATATTACAAGTTTTTTCGCGGGGGATTCGCAGCGGTGAGTCGTCTACCCCGTATAAGCCGGTGAGAGACGCGAGATAGCTGCCTCGTATGCGATTTCTACGTCGCGACGAAAGCTCGAACGATTATCGCATTATGTGGACCGAGAGTGAAAGGAGCGTCGCTCCCCCTGCGAACGGTTTGTACAAACGTGACGCCTTTACGTGCTAGAGGTGAGCACCAAAGCTGCCGCGGGGCGCCCCAACAATCGGATCCTTTCTCGGACGAAGCGGCGGCGACGAGATAAACGAGTGATATAATTATTAAAAATCCACTCCCCGGCCCTCCTCTCCCGCCGGGGTGTCCGACCGGTCGATACAGCCGGGAAATAGACGCGGCACAATGATTCGGTACTATTTCGAGTGTAAATGAATTTTTCAACACCCCCGCGAACGGTCATTAAAACCATTATCGAGTCCCACTCTCTCCGGGTTTTGTGCCGGTCGTTACATAATCGGTCAGTACAGCCGGAAAGTAGACGTGACAACAAATCGATGCTCTTCCGGTTGCAGCGTGACTTTTTAAACAACCCGCTGTTTTTTTCATCAACCCCTTCCTGGGCCCGGTTGATTGTGCCCGCGCGTTGGTTCTTTCCCCCCCCCCTCCCCCCTCTGAGAATCGAGACTATTCGCGCGGGCAAATCTCGAGCGCTGAGGGGGCCGCGGCTTAGGCGAGTACACGCGTCTGGCAGCTTGCGGTGTGTTGCGGCACTTAACAACTCAATATTATATATTAAAATATGTAACATGTTCTCTCGATAACACGTTGGCTCCTTAAAGATCTCGATATACTATATTTAATATATAATATCAACTTTCTCTCTCTCTCTCTCTCTCTCTCTCTCTCTCTCTCTCTCTCTCTCTCTCTCTCTCTCTCTCTCTAGCGTCGTCGTAATATCAATAATCATTTAATAACTACGGCCGAGCTGTCGAACTTGAAGACATCCGATTGTTAGGTCCGCGCGAGCGAATGCAGTATAATACAGTGAGGCGGGGGTGCCGAGATGCGCCTGGCGTTGTCTCCACTCTTCCGCGTCGGAAGGGTCGCCCCGCATTGAATGTTATAATTAATCCGACGGTGGTATCGTACAAAGTTAGACCGCGTCCTCGCCCCTTCGCGACTTCTGTGGTAAGTAAAAATACACGGAAAAAATTTTCCCTTAAAATTTCCCCCGAGAGTCGTGTAATCGTGGGAGCATTTTGAAGACCTTTATGCGAGTTTTCGGAAATTTTACCATACATTGTGCTACACCCGGAAAAAATAGTTTCGTTGAAATCAAACAAATCTTCTTTGAGTTTTGACCTTACTGGGCTTTCGTTTAATTTCAAAGAAATGATTTCTGTACCTTAACTAAAATTTTATTTGGTGGAGGCCTGGAATCTCCAAGAGAATTCATATCTGTTTCTTCAAATCTAGCAAGTGCTTTCGAAGTAAATAAATAATCTAGTAGATTGAAGGAAACATGACTTCAACGTGTCTCACTTGTTGAACCTAAATAAATCTTTTTTTCTGGGTTAAAACAGGAAACTTGTGGTCAACCCAACTGGCATATTCCTTTATTTATTTAATACATACTACAGTATTAAATAAATTAAGGAATATGCCAGTTGGGTTGACAACAAGTTTCCTGTTTTAATTTTTACTCATCACTGGTGACTATAAGTAACTCCTTTCTTCTGGGTGCAGTTAAATGCATCCTACTAATTACTAGTGAAATGTATGGTAAAATTGCAAAAGAGCTACCATAAAATTCATCGGAATGCCACGTTGTCCCACGATCACATGCTTTTCAGGATAAATTTTAAGAAAACATTCTCTCCGTGTGGAAAGCAGCAAAATTACTAGTCACATATCCGTCCCAGATGCAGTATAAAACGCGACGTTTACGGTGACTCTCCTCTCGAGATTTCGCAATTTACTTTCCCCTACAAATCAGCACGATTATTTTTTTTAGAAGTGTCTGATTGTGATTTATGGAATCCAATTGTGGTTTGTGAAAGTCAGGCTTAATCGAGAGGATTTAATTATCGTACTTTGCGGGGCGGGTGTACTCGGTAATACCACCGCCGGGTTGGGTGATAAACTATCGTTCATCGCGTATAAATTCTACATTTCCACGTCGCCTCTCGTCTCGGCTGCGCCGACCTTGGGGCGCGTGGAGCCACCTCCCTCGCTTTGAATACCCCGTCGAGCGCTTCCGCCCTACGCGCGGCGGGTTCGTCTTCATTTTTTACATCCTTATAAAATCGCCGGGAGAACAGTCTTTTCTACAACACGCCCTCCGAAGCTGCCGCCTCCTGCTCCCCCTTCGTCCTCCTCCTCCTCCTCCTCCGTATCTCTGCTTCGTAGAAAATTATAAACGCCGGAGTTACGCGGGACAAGTAGTGTACACACACGTACAAAGGATGAAAAGCGGATATCAAAACCTCGGCCTGGTCGTCGATCGACCGTGCGATCGAGAAATCGCGATCGCTGTGTCGGCGGAAGGTCTTGCGGTGCTCTGTCGAGGCCGTAAGTTAAACCTCTCGGGAAGGCGCGCTCTTCCATCGGGGAATCCCGGGAGTCTCTCGAGTGTGTCGTAAATGTGTATACAATTAATATATGTACATTAAAATACTCGATGCACCTGCCGCGACAAGCGGCTGTTAATCGAGCGTCCCCGTCGTCGCCGTTTCGAATCTCGGCCCGTGAGGAATTAACGTCGCGATTAACGCGCGCAACGCGTCCCGAATATCGCGCGCGTCGACTTCGCGAGAGCCGCCGCCGCCGCGTCCGTCGGAAAATCCCGCATCGATCAATCTCCTCGCCGGCCCGCGACAGGGGCCAATCAGGCGTCCAAAGTGCGACTAACTCGCGGATTTTGCACGGCACGGCGTAGTATCAAAATTCATAGAAACGATGAGGTCACTCGTTGCATGCTTTTTTTTTTCGTGTTACCGTACGGGTGTGCAGTATAAAATTCTACAAAAAACACGAGGTCCAAAAATTGCGCGCCGCCGAGGAGACGCGCGCGCCGTTGGATCCTTCGCTCGGGATTTCCGGGCGCTCGAGCGCACGCGAGACTTCTCGCCGGTCGCCGGGATCGTTCGTTGCCGCGATCGTGAGGATGCGTGGGGGGGACGCGTCGTTCGATTCGGCGGATCCGATTTGTTATAATTTGACCATTTTTCCAATCCTTCCTAATTAACAATTCCTATTTCCGCGTGTAAATTTTAATAAAAGGATTTACCGATCACCCTCTAAATAGAGATAAGAAGATTTACCGATTATCCTCTAAATAGAGATCACAATAGTCTAGGTAACGTTAAATTAACGTCAAGTGAGCCGACGGTTTCTACTCTACCTCGCCTCAGCGATCAGTCGAAACGTATCGAAAATTTAGGCACGTTTGAAATTTTCGAAGCACCCTCGAATTGAAAATTTAGAAAGGTAGGAACTGAAAGAGCGCATTTTCGGTCGCCTCGAGGGCCGACGCTCCGTGACGCGGACGCCGAGCAACGAGTCTCTCCCGACGAGATCGACCGACCCCGAGGTCGATCGTCGTGTCGCCTGCCAAATGGTCCAACATCGTCTAAGGATCGCGCCGGTACCGGCAATAATACTACGGCGCTTACTAAAAAATCACGCTGTGTTTATCACGAGCGCAACGGATCTGCTAGCCAGTCCGAGCGAGCGGTAAGCTCGAAGGTTCCTCTCCTCTCTCGCCCTTGGCCGGGCGAGAGCGAGACGTCAGTCAGCTCGCGTTCGAGTGCAATTTCACACAGTCTCTCTCTCTCTCTCTCTTTCTTTCTCTCTTAATTCGCGTGACAATCGTAAGGCGACATCCGCGCCGAGATGGAAATGATCGTATGGAGTTGCCGCTGGATATTGGTTCCTGCCGAAGAAAGTCCAGATTCGTTCGCTCGGCGGTGGAGCCTCGTCGAGCGGGAAAACGAAAGCGAGAATCGTTAAAAACGAAAAAGAGGACGAGAGAAAATAATCGTTCATCCGGAGACTCGTCTGCATTCTACATCTCTCACAGACCCGCTTTTCGAAAAATCAGAGCGATATATTTCCAGATGATGCTTCAGCTATAAAAAAAAAATACAAGTTCGAACGAGGAAAGCGCGCGGCGGATATAAGACTAATTAAACGGCCTTACTGGACAACATTTCGTCCGTTTTCGTAAGTTCTATAGAAGGGAGAGGGACGTTAATTTTTGGTGATAGCGCGTCTTAAAGGAGAAGGAAGTGAGTGCAAAGGTAAGCGGCTTATGTCTCACCGAGTAACTGAAGCGATTATCGGGTTACTTTCGAGCGATGGGTCGCGTGTCGTCTCTCTCTCTTTCTCTAAAAATTTGCACACCACGAAGGCTGTCAGACGAAATCCTCCCGCGTCGCGAGAATGTCGCGCGGTAATATAAAAACACTGTACGAAGGAATCAAACGGGCGGAAATAAAGGTCACTTTTCCTCCCACCAGCATTTCCATTTCTAGGTGTCGCGGATGACCCGGTCCAAATCTCTCTCTCTCTCTCTCTCTGCGCTCAATTTCCCTCGAGAACGTCGCCACGGAATAAAGTGAGCGGTACGTGATAGAATAACGCTTTTTATACAGCCGTTCGATCGACGACGATCGTCCACCTTAACAAAACCAATCGAGCTCGTCGCGCAATCAATCGGCGACGATAAAGGCCGAGAGCGACGTCAGTTTTTGTACCGAGGCATACAATTCAGATGGCGAATTCTTCTGAATTACGTAGTGTAAAATTTTCCGCCCTTCTCCGCATATAATAATAATAATAATAATAATACGCCACGCTCGTATAAATGGATAAGTTTCAGCCAGTCCCGAGACCCAGCGACTCCGTTCTCCGATATTTACTTTCCCGAAACTTTCGCCCAGTCCCGCGATTCAATCTTCTAAGCCGGTCGAAGTTGACGACGAAATAATTTAGAGGATAGACGATCGTCGTCCGGTCTTCTCACGGAGAGCAGCCATTGTTCCGTCGCGTGTTCCTCTCTGATCAACTCTGTCGTAATATTACTTTAAGAAATAGAGAACAGGGATATATATATATATTTTTATATCTATAATATGTATATCGGCTAATTAATATGTCACCTTGTAACCATCGAATAACGTTAACGCACACAAAAAAAACACATACGTTCTCTCTCTTTCTCTCTCGCTTACTCTCGCTCTCGTGTTCGCTATTGGGTCTCTTGCACGTGTTGACGGGCTCGACGTACATTGGTCTCGCAGCTCGCTAATTGTATCTACGTCGTATAGTTAATAGTAATGGCTCTAAGGCGCCGCCGATCGACCGCGCGGATCGCGTTCGAGGACGAAACGTCGACCGAAGGTGGAGACCCACCCTTATTACGTCACGTGAGCTCGCATCTTATTATATTGCACTATAAATAATCATGGCGAAGCGCCGATGTTAATAGCATTGATTGTTAGTCATTGGTGTTGTCTCGTGGAGCCTCCCCCTCACACTTTATTTGTTCTTACAATGTTCCGTGTCGCCCGCCGCTTATCGAGCGACATCCACATATACTTTTTACTCGTCAGTTTTATTCTATAAATTATTATACACCATGTAGATATCACGCTTCTCTAAAATAAAATATACAAAATAGCGATATACGTGCGCGTGTAAAAAAAAAGTAAAACGTACAAAATAAAAAATATTCCTTTCTAATTATATATATATATTCTCTACTTAAAAATAAATCGTACTTCTCTAATAAATTCCCCCCCCCCCTTAAAAGACGGTCCAACGGTTTAAATTACAACTTTCTCCCACGCGTTTGCCCGGGCGCATAAATCCAGAGTTGGTAGTCGCCGTCCATCCAATGGTGTGTAATTTCTACTCGTGGTGAGACACGAGCTCGCGCGTGTACACGACGATGCGTCTCCACCTCGACACCGCGCGCACTCTCGCTCGTACACGGACCGGATTCACATGCGCACCTCGGAAGTTAAAAGCACTCCCTAAAGTCGCACGCGTTGCAACGGTGCCAGCAGCTCCGTATAATAAATCAGCATCCTTGCGCCACACCCACAGCCTCAGAAGTTTACATTAATACAGTCATATGCTAGATCCTACGCCAGTGTAAATATATATAAACATATAAATGCATATATATTTATATATACTTAGATATTGTATATTCATTTATTTATATGTCCATGTCTTCTCGAATATTTATAATGAGCGCGACGATTGGTGGGTGTCCAAGTATTACAAAGAAGCAAGTGCAGCTCTCTCTCTCTCTCTCTTTCTTATAGTGGTAACGGGATTAATTATTAATTGGCTCTTACGTGTGATATTTCTCCGCTAGCAGAGGTATATGTACAGATCTTTCCTTCTCCCTTAAATTGAATGCCATTTCTCCGAGGGTCTTCCCTGTGTGCCGTTCGCCGAATTTAAATCCACGAATAATTATAACAACCGTCGAACAGTTTGTTATCGTCGCAATTGATCAAACAATGTGTTTAATAATTGTTCGCGAACGCGGGATGCCCTGTGTTACTTAATTGAGTTGTTTATCGTTCTGCTGAGAGAAAAAGAAATATATATGTATACATATAATCAAATAGAATTATATATATTTATAATATATAAAATTAATATTAATATAATTGATTGGTGTGTATATACTATATAATTATTTAATAATATAATTATATATTCATTAACTATATCATAAATATATATTAAATATAATATATATTCGATAATATATATTATATTTAATTTTATATATATATATATTTCTCCATGAATTATTCAGTTCAAAATCACGGGTGATCCTCCCTTCGAGTCGCCCTGGCGCTCTCCTCCTCGCCTTTACTTATTTATAATACTTACATAGACACACCTAACTTATTATTAGCACAGTACTTCGCGATGATCGGTATACGCTCGCGCTTTTGCCGCCGCTAATACCACCTTAAAATATACACTTACGGGGGTAATGTGTGTGTACATGTATACGTGTACGTGCGCATATGCGTGCCGTGTTTACAATATATTAATACGCAGACATATATATGTATATATTAATTTAGAATTGTGCAATGAAGGTATTAGAGCCATTAGTGCGACTACTGCTGCGGATGTGGTTGGACGTCGCTCATTCTCCCTCTCTTTTTCTCATTCTCTCTCTCTCTCTCTCTCGCTCGCTGATAACTATTATCGTATATCAAGATTGCAGGTGCGTGCATCTGCAAGCGCGTTCTCGCGTTCGCCGGATCCACTCGGTGGGCACGGTGTACTCTGTTCGCTGCCTCGTCCTCCTCGCTACCGATCTCGATCTTCGTCATCCCGTCGATGGGGTTCTCGGACTCCGATAAAAATGCGTCAAGGTCGGCTCCCTCAAGGTCGGCCGGAGCGCTCCTCTCGCAGTTCATGTGTACCTAATCGAGGTGTACCAAAGACGTTTCGATATCTTAGGCGCGCCCCTTTGATCTCGACCCCTTTCTCCTTTCCCGGCTATTTAAAGTCCGTGCCGTTACAACGCCGCCGCTCGTATAAACGACGCGGCAGAGAGGCCGTGTGGGCAAAAGGGTTGTTCCTTGCGTCGTCAAAACTAAGGCAGGACGCGCGATTATCCCGGCGAGCGTGATCGGGGCCGGTCTATCTTTTTCTAGCTCGATCTTCAGCTTCCGTTCGAGTCCGATGTTCCAATCCGCTCGTCCAGTCAGTAGCGTAGTCTATCTCGCTCGCGAGTACCGGAAGCGCGCAGGTTTTCTTTCTCCCTCGGGGCGCGACGTATCGCCGTTTCTCTCCGTTCCTCCACTTGTTGATCCGCTCGTTCGTTTCGTCATCGGTGCGTTTATCCCTGCTTCAGCTGCTGTGTACTATATACATCTCCGTTCGTAGTCTCAAGTAGATCAATATACACTCCTCGCCCTCGTTCTCCAATTTGAAAGCTGCCCGCCTTTATCACCCTACATTTAGCTGCCATTCGTTCGGTCAACTCGACGCGGTTAACTTGCCTGCATTCTTCTCCCGAGATTCTTCCTAATCGTAATATGGACGTCTGTTTCCAATGGTAAAGCGTAATGTCTCATCGCCCTGCCGCCTCCAGCCTTCAGGAAGTGGAGCGCGTCGCGTAATTCTCCAATATCTAATAATACTTTCGCGCATATTCTCTCGCCACTACTCCGAGTACCTTCCTTCTATCTCGGGTCGCCGACGATTCCCCGAATCCCTACGCTCTCCACACGATCGCTACGTTCTCTCGATATCCCTCTGCGAACAAACGTCTCCTCCAACTCGCTCCAACATCTCCAGCTAACTCGATCGCGACGTCACCAACCCGGACGGTGCCCGAACAAATTACGACGGGCGTCCGCCCGTCCTGCGTCCCCTCACGTCGTCATCGAGCAGAATCCGCTTAAGTGTTAAGTCGAGGTCTTCCTCAGATCTCTCGTTCGCCTTCGACCCTCCGAGATCCCGCGGAGGAGTCATTTCGCATCCCGGGGCGGGGGATGCGAGACACGAGCCTCCTCCCGTACGACACCTCCGCTACATGGACAGGCACGGAGGCGGAGGCAGAGGCGGCGGCGTCGGCGGCGACGACGATGGCCGCGCGACGAGGCCGTGGTTCCTGGCGAGGTCCTCCCGGCGGTCCCGCGTAGGACCCGCTCGTAGGACCCGTTATACCCAGGAGTCGCCGGCGGCGGCGGCGGTCGAGCTCGGCGGCGGCACCTGGTTCGCCACCGTCGCCGCCACCGACGTGGCGCCGGTGCCGTCCGGCACCATCCCGACGCCGTCCGGCACCCACTGGCCGCCACCGCCGCCGCCGCCCGGTCCAGCTATGCCGCCGCCGCCGCCCCCGGGTATCGCGGCACCGACGCCGCCGGCCTGACCCACCTGGCCACCCTGGCCCACCCCCAGCTCGTACTGCCGCTTCTTTTTCTTCTCCAAGTTAACTTGCGCGTAGAGCGGCTCACCGGGTTTCGGTTGCTGCAACACACACACAAGCCAACGGTTAGCCAACTGGTGGTCTCGCGCGTCTCTCTTGCAAGGGGGGGTGGGCGAGGGTGTGGGGAGAACCGCGCGGCGCCTCGACCCTTCGGACGCTGAAAGAAGCTCAGACACTTTGGGGGTGACATTTCATGCACACTGTACCCTCGATCGTCCGTATATTCGCGAGTCGCGGATGCGCCAGGCGTTACTCTTACAGAGAGAAGAAATTCATCTACAATGTGCTCTTCGAGACGTTCTATCTTTGTAGCCAGCAAATACTAAAATATTTGCGCAAATTGATAAATTGTGCGACATCGCACAATCGTACGTTGTCGACAAATTTCTTAAGCGTATCGATTTGTTAACGCAAAACAGAATCGCAAAGAGACTGCAGATCAGGCTGCGGTCTATAAACGATTTATTAGAAAACGCAACGCGTATATTGTTGAGAAAATTACGCGACCAAGAACTTGTCACTTGCGTTGTCAATTTTAGTCAAACTCGAGATAAGCGAAATGTGATTTGCATTCCGTCCTTTCTCTCTCTCTCTCTCTCTCTCTCTCTTTCTCTCGCTTTGCAATTGTCTCCGCGTACGGCGGATAATCGAGAGTACACTGTAACATGCAGGCAAAACCACGAAAAGATGTGATATGTTTGGCCTTTATTTGCAATCAGGTATATAGGCTATCTAATATACATATTTTCAAGTAATCGTTCTCTTTTGTTACATTGCGTTTTTTTTTAGTATTCGGCTAAATACAGAATATAAGTATTCCGACGGTGACGTGAGTAATTTCGTAGCTGAGATACACATGAATATGAAAGACGCACATGGAATCGCGTGTATCGTGTGTTTAACGTGTTGTATGTGTACGCTACAAGAAACCATACATAATAATGTTTAGCCCTCGCGCGGGTCCCCTCCTGTGCGCGGGACGCGAAATGAAATTCCGCACGAGTACGTCCCGTTCGTTGCCTCGCGCGTGATTGCGAAAATGAAACCTGCCGTTACAAAAGATCGCCAATTCCTACGTCGTCGGCGAGCCGGGCAATTTGACGCGGTCTCTCCGTTAAACTCCCTTATAGTCGACGGTATTATATCTCGAAAATAAATTTCCACAGGACAGCATATACCGAAGGATCAATAACTTTATACGGACGTCGTGTGTGGCGTGCGAATACCGAATATTATTAATTATACTCTGTATAATATTGTAACTTACGTATACAAGATTAATATAATCACTTTCTAAGCTTATATACAAAATCGGGTATACAGTACAGACTATAGGCTACGTAATAATTTAGCTGTAAATGCGTGTTATAGCTCGCTAATAAAATATAACTAAACTAGCAGGGCACTGGGAAAATGCGTAGGAAAGCGAGCTCGCCTCCCGGCTCGATACAAATGCTCACCTCGGCGGTATCAATCGGTATCCTACGAAATCATTTCTCTTATCGTTACGCTACAAGTTAAAATAATTGTCGTCGATCTGTGACGGTGTGAGGGTGTTCGTTTTTAGGCAGTGATCGCGTCAGCTCCTCATTGTCAGTGTAAATTTGTGCGTTCTTCCGGAGACGGAGAAGACGTGTGTGTACAACGTGATGCGAAGTATCTCGCTTAGACCTAGAGTCGTTAGTAGCAACACTGCGTTTCTAAGATTACGTCGCGCGAGCCCCGTCCTCCTCTCGCGCGCGAATCGATTGGATTAATTAGCAAGTTGGAAAACTGTCGGGTGAAAACCGTGCAAAAAGTCGCGGGATTCAAAACGTGGCTACGCGGCGTTATTAAAAAGTGAGAGTTTGGTCCAGTTTCGTGCGGCAATTCGTGTAAACAGTTACGTGGATTCTCGTACAACCATGGGATTCGCATCGATCGACGTGCATCATATATGACGATTAATTTTTTTATGTGTATAGTAACATTTATTAGAAACGTTCGTCCGGATTTCAGAGCGTTAGGAAAAACCATTAGAAAACGTTCGTTTCACTGCGCACAAGTTTTCGTTGTGTCCACCTAGCGAAAGGCGCGGTAAAAGTGGAAACTTTACAAGGTCGTCCAAACTGCGGGAAGACAATCGCTGATCTAAATTATTACTCAATTAGCTTGTGTACAGTTTTATCGCGTAAATTACAATGGCTGTGTGTTTTCGGCTGAAAGCTACGGAGTGACGTTCCTTCGTCTCGGCACAATCGATTGCGCCGAAAGGCCGCGTCGATCGTCCTAGGTAACTACCTCTGTCACGTTCGGAATCACGTTGCGAGCCTAAGTAAAGTCAAACACTAACTACAAAGTTAAATATAACTATTTGTTGGTGTGTACGATCCATCTGGCGTGTTGAAGGAAGTCATGTCGAAAGACTGTAGCTCTTAAATTCTATTCTGTATAACGAATATTAAAAAATTGTGGTAGCAACGAATTATCGAGATTAATAGGACGAAATTTCGTCAGTCTCATGAAATAAATGTTATTGACTTGATAAGTTTTTCTTTGTTAAATTAATTCGTTTTCGTCATTAAAATCGAGTAAAGAAATGACGATCGAATTCAAACGGATGAATAAACGTAGAGCGAAGTGTCCGAAATATAGAAAGATTTGTATAAATCTGCGGCGGCATCGTATAAACGTGAAATGTAAATCCACATTTAAAAAGTGAAAATTGTTTTACAGTTATATTTTCAAATCGCTGCTTTTTAAATATTATTTAGTAAACATTAGTGAACGTTTTTCTCGTAAGACCGACGGCTCAGATTGCATATAATGTGTACGTGTGACTTCTTTCCCTACGGCTCTTCGAGTACGCTTTTACTCATCCTATGGTGTGTCTACGCGGCGTATATTTATCTAGTGATGCTGTTAGTTATTATTACTTACTGATTGATATATAGTAGGTCGACCGACATTATTCGAATTCATGTTCGCTCGCTGGATCGTTCGATCCTCGTATCTTGTGCTTCCCTGGCTCGCCATCGGTCGATTCAGAGTGCTGCAATCGTAGCTGTATTTTAACGTAGAATCGAGAGTTGCCCGGGAGAAAGGTGGGAGGACTCCGCATAATAAATATCGCGAACTAAATAAATTCACGCGACAAAAAAAAACCGGGAAAATCATAAACGGAAGATAAGCGGAGTCCCAGAAATCAAAGTACCAGAAAGAAATATTGCAAATTCGTACTCGCGGGGGGGGAGGGGAAGCAAACGAAATTAATTTAATGACGATGTTTTCGATAATTAAACGTAAACAAAAGCCCAGAGAAACCAGATCCGTTTAAAAATACGGACAGTTGAATAACACATAACACCGAGTATTTCAAAACTTAATTAAAATATCGTTTCTATAATATTTTATGCGTAATTTAATTAAAAAATCTTTCAATTGTAACAGTTGATTAAACTTTATCATTCTATTATCATGTCGATATTTTAATTGTTCATTACTGCGGCAGCCTGTCAGCCATATGTACGTTTATAAATATATACGTATAATTTTATTTATCGCTCCATTTGCGGGCGATAATTACCTGTTAGCGTTGTTGGGTGAATTAGGCCCTGAATTCCTGGCGGCGACGGTTTTCGTGACGAAGTCTTGCTCCTTCCAGCCGTGCTTCTTGTACACGTCTCGCAGTTCCTGATGTTGCCACATAGTAAACAATACTTGTCCTAAAAATGCACATAAATACGATAATCTCTTTCTCCATATACATATAATAATGTATTGCACGCACAGTGAATTAAATCGTTAGAGTTAAATAAGACCCCTAGATAAAATCATGGCATTCTCGTTGGTTGTTTAATTAAGTCGTTTACGTATTCTCATGACGAGAGTGTGTATCACCGGGACAATTATTTCGGTCTGTGTTCGGCCCGAGAATGTTACCTGCAAATTTAAGAACGCGCGGCGTGTATTTCTGGCGTTGCCTGGTGATGTTCATCAGTCTGTCAACGCCGCCGGCGTCGAGCAACGACCGCGAGAACTCGGCGTTCTTCTTGATGACCTCGTTCAGAGTCGCGAGCACCGCGGCGATCGTGTCGTCGCTCGTGCCCTGATCGTGCTGATTATTTCCAGACGGTAGCTTCTGGATGAGGTCCCTCATCGCGTATTTGCCTATTAGCTCCTTGTTGCGTTGGTCTATCGCCAAGTTTCTCAGCGCGGTCGCGACCGCGCAGACTACTCGGTCCACCTGGCCGCAGGAAATACATTATTGGCCACAAAATTCAATTTTACTTACTCCGAAGAGTAAGCCTTATTAATAAACGCGTGACTGACTTCAGTAAGTATACCAGCGACTAAGAAAGACATCTTTTTGTCATTTACTGCAGTAAAAATTTATCAAATCTTTTATTTACGTTCTCTTCCAGCGATATCTTTTTACAAGTATAATCGAAATCCAGAAATGCAAGACGTAAAGTTAGACATCGCGAATTTTATACATGGAAGAATAAGTGTCAATTTGGACAATACTTTATACGCGATAAAAGAGAGAACGTGAGATAATTAGCATAAAGTCGGGTGAGAATTTCGTTCAGGCAATCCAAGTGCACTCCAATCAATACAGTCGTTTATTTCATTTGCTTTAATCTCTAATCGCGCGTGCCCTTTGCGCATTCACGGGGCGACCATCAAAAATTGCGCACATCGTAATTACCTCCATTCTCAAGAGCTCCACTAATATAGGGAGACCTTTCTCCTTGCGTACGGCCGCGCGAATCTCGATGCTCGGCTGCCAGTAGCAGGCCGCGAGGTTCTGCAGGGCCCCGGCGGCGGCCTCGAGCGTTTCCGGATTCGAGCACGTTTGCAGGAGGCTGAGATACGACTGGACCACTTCCGGCTGCCAGAGCAATTCCATTCCCCTGACTGGCTCGGTACGCGGACTCGTCGTACGTGACGCGGTCGTCTCCTTTTGGACCGGCTGACCGTCCTTCTTCTTCTTGCTGCCGCCGAAGCAGCCCAGATTCTCACCTAGAGCAGAACGACGGAGGGCTCATATTAATAAGTCGCCGGGGAATTGAGGGAACCGCGAGGCCCGAGAGGCGGGGTTGTCGCGCTAATTTTTACTCGAGATTCGGGACCAGATTGATTTGCAGCATCCAATTGTCGAGTCGTTTCCCGCGAGATTCCTTATTCCGCGATATATTGCAGCAGCGTTGCAGAAAACATTGAGCGATATCGAGATAAGTGACGACGACTCGCGTGTCCGTGTGTCCTGAGGCGCCTACACTTGCACACTTCTAAATGTTTCTAAACTAACCCGCTAACGAGTTGAACGAAATAATTGTCTATGCAACAAACGAAAAGAGAAACGAAACTGTAAACTATTATATATATGCCATACTCTGCAGCAAGCTCGTTGAATTTGTTCGCTCGTCGGTCAATTTTGCTTTCGAATTTTAGCGAATTTTGCGAAATAGACACAGTGTATACAGAGGTATGAATCATCGCTTTAAAAAAAACACACACATTGCGGTTGCGACATCGAATGGAAGAAATCAAATTTTTTTACAGGAAAAACATAAAACTCGTATGTAACGTAGTCAGCTTTAACGATCTGGCAAGGCGAGGCATGCGATATAACTACGTTCTCGAACGGAAAGCTAATTTATCAATGGAATTGCAAGAGGGGGCTTACCTTGACATAAACTGTACGCTAAAAAGATTGAAACACAGTTTAATCCATGCTGAACTAGGATTCGTGAAAAATCTGTATGATTCGTCAATTGAATCCCGAAATCAACCATACGCAGAAAGAAAAGAGAGAAATAGAAAGAGAACTGTTCGAGTGTTCAACTAGGACGTGTGTGTAATTGGCTGTTGTCTAACAACAAAACAGAGAAAGAGAGAAAGAGACGGGAAACTCAACGGATACAGAGGTGTACAAGGGTATACGGGGGCGCCCGTCGTGTATGTACATTTCTGGACACACTGTATATATCCATCCGTCTTGGAAACAATTAAAAGACAAATCAATCAAAATCAGGAGACAGTCTGAGAACTGATCTGTGGGAAGATGGTGAAGTACGTGTTTCTATCTACGGCAAACCCGTCTATTCTTAATTGCAAACGCTTTGCTACCGCCACCTTTCTAAGTGCGTTATTTACGGTTTACAGAGCGATACAAATTTACGTCCTCACTCCGGCGAACCGGCCCCCGGAAGTTTTAATCAAATTTAATACGCTACGTAAACTAACTATCTATAAACTACCCGGCCGCGCGCCGTAAAGTATCAGCGGGTCCGTGTCCGTGAAATGCACGCGGTACAATTAATGCCAACAATCTCACTCGGGCCAACGTTGCTTATTTCCGGGCAAATGTGATCGTAAGTATCTCGAACGAATCTCCCACGCAAACGTTTCAGGACGTTTCCCACGGAAAATCCTTTCCGGAGAAGAATCTCCCGCTCCCCTCCCGACACGATGGAGACTTGAACATTCGGATCCACGAGATACACGGTGATCTCTCGCGCGCGCGCGCTGAAATAAGAGATCTACGGCCAAGTGCCTCGTTTGAATTTAACGCGAGATAATTAACTGTTTTTAAGGCCGCGTCGCGACAGTTTCGCACAGCGGCTGGAAAGGTGTCTGCAACAGGGAAGCTGCGTGTCCCCCTCCGATCTAATTTCATGGTTGGTTTAAGGGGTGAATCATTTACCTCCTCTCCTCACTTGTCCCTCCCAATCTTTATACACACACACACACGCGCGCACACAGGCTGCGCGGGGCTGCATGCAGACCGAGGGTGAGACTCCGTGTTGCGGGAAAACATACTCGTTCCGAAAGCAACGCTCGAGATATACCCTCTATCTTCGCAATTTATTTTTCCTCGTTAAAGCACACTATTAAGTACTACGTTTACACGCTTTTCACATTTACGGCTAGAATGCATATTCGCTTTTATTATAAAATAATTTCGCGATCGCGCGCCCGCCCGTCCCACTCGCGGTACGAAGGGGTTTTAACGGCCCAATTCTTCGAGGACTGGCGAAAATCATTTCTAACTTCGGCAACATAATTTAGATTAAGCTTGATCTGATTGAGGGATATAAAAATGCGCGGTTCCTCCAATTTCCAAGATCTACTTGGCGAAATCGAAACCTCTCTCGGACACTTTTTCGCCTGTGTTTTTCTGCGACGATTAGCTGAGAGAGCAATAAACGGAAAAGGAGCAAGTGAAAATAAATGAAGCTAAAATAAACGTGCTAAATTAAAACCGGGGTGTTTTTGCGCGTGCGTCCAAAAAAAATTCCGTGTCCCTCGATCAGATTAAACGTAGCTTGGATAGCTTTAAGCTAGATTTGTTTTCTCCAGTTTTCCCCTCGCGTCCTCGCGGCAGGTAGAAAGGAATCTAAGTTGCGCGTATCGCGTGCCGAGTCCTTCGAGCAGCTTCCCCTAACAGTAACTTGTGCCCGGGCTCACCTTTCGCGGGCGCGGTGACTCTGTTCTGCATCGTGGACTGGATCGGGTGCTTGTCGTAGTTGGGATCCTCCACCTCCTGGCAGCGGTAGCTCAGGTTCCTCAGGATGCACACGCAGTTCTCCACGATCTTGTTGCTGATGTTGGACTTCTCGATCGCCGAGCGCATCACGTAGAGCAGAGCGTCCACCAGGCCCTCGCACTCGCGCAGGTTCTTCCGCGCGTACTCGCCCGCGCTCGACACGTTCCTCAGCACCCCGGACGCGTTCCTGAACACGGTGGACCAGCAGGTCTCGCCGCACGACGAGCTCGGGTCCCAGCCGCTGTGAGGTATTATTATGTTGTTCACCACCATCGTCACGCCGTCGTCGATGATCGATCTCTTCAGGTCCTGAAATCGTGCGTCAAGGTCAGCTCTCTCACACAAAAAGATCGGATTGGAGTTGTAATTGAACGACCGAACGGCGAGTAAGATTCTGTCTTGTTAATTAATATAAGGCGAGTTTTGGCAACCGTTTGGTACATATACCAGAGTGTACACTCATCGTCATGAAAGCCTGTACACCTGAAGATTGACGCTGAAGACATCCAATTTATTTTAATAAAATAAATTTTTCTATCGGAATATATTGAACTTAATGGCTATTTTCAGGTGTAAAGGCATTCGTGGCGCCGAGTGTTTGGTATATGTACCAAACAGTCGCCAAAAAATCGCCTGTAAAGGAGCTGGTTGTTCCCCGACCTCTTGGTAAGTTAACTAATAGTTAAATTATATGTCTCAGTTTTTCCTTCAAATTAGACAAAGCTAGACATATAATTTAACTATGAGCTTACCAAGAGGTTGGAAAAATCGGGCCCGATATACAGGGTGTTCCGGGAGGAAAGGTCAATATTCTGGGAGGTGATAGTATCGGTCATTTTAAGCAAAAATGTTCATGTGAATGTATGCCCCATTCTCCACTGTCTCCGAGATAGAGCTACTTGAATGTCTCGCGTATCTATTTTTTTTCTGTACACTTCACTCTTCATCCAACCTCATTAAACGTCTGCGAGAATTTATAACTCTTATACGTCTGCTGACTGTTGTACTGATAACATTGTAGAAATGTTAAAAATGCCTCGCTTACTTATAAATGTCAAACGAGCAACGCGCCATGTCTACACAAGAGTTGAAAAATGCATTGTTAACGGTGGAATTTTTGGAAATTTATTATGAACCGTAAAAATGTATCACTTGAACAATAAATATTACAAATAGTACGCGGTATTTCTGTCTTGTCAGCAACTGTACATTCAAATAGCTCTAACTCGGAAACGGTGGGGGAATGGGACATACATTCGTACGAACATTTCTGCTTAAAATGACCGATACTATCACCTCCCAGAATATGGACCTTTCCTCCTAGAACACCCTGACAGATTGGAGAATACGAGAAAATTTGTCCAATGTTTATAACGATCCCGCGCGGCTCGGGGACCACTCACTTCGCACGAGGACAGGTTCCACAGCACCCCCGTGACCAGCTCCTTGACCTCCGCGTCGGACGTCCGTCGCAGGAGATTGATCAGGGCCGGCACGCCGCCCGCGTTCTTGATCGCACGCTTGTTCTCGTCGTTCTGCCGGCCGTACGACAGATTCCGCAGGGCGCCGCACGCGTTCCTGTACACGTCCGGATTGTCGTGGTCCAGCAGCTGCACCAGCGGCGGTATGCCGCCGAGGCTGCGCGTCTTCTGCTTGTTCGGGTCGTCCATGTAGCAGAGGTGCTGCAGATACGCCGCCGCGTTCGCCTTGATTATGTTGTTCGGGTTGCTCAGGAAGCCGATCACCTCGGACAGGTTCGGGTCCCGCCAGCGCATCGACTTCTGGTCGTCGTCGAGCGGGCTCGCCATGCCCGGCACCACCGGGTGGCGCGATTGCAGCCGCTGCAGGTGCACCTCGTCCTCGAAGATGCCGGGCGGCACGGCCGACGTGAGGGGCACGCCCGGATGGCCCTCCTCGTAGCCGGGCACGTCGCTCGGCACCGGCCCGACCCCCACGGCGGGCCCGTACCCCACGGGCCCGTACGGCGACGGCGACACGTAGCCATAGGCGACTTTGCTCTCGTCTGAAACGGGATCCGGGCAGGCCATCGATTACTAATACTGTTACGATCCTAATGTCGTTCTTATCGAATTCACCCGTTCGACTGAGCCGGAGAGTCTCGTTCTCGCAGCCGCATAATTCACTTACGTTATCTTCAACGATAACTGCTTATCTTCGCTCCGCGATTCGAAGATATTAATGTTCTCCAGGATATTATATATATGCTTTGAAAAGATATATAACATCGTAAATATGACGTAACATCAGTACCGTTGATTATTTCTATACAAATCTTTAATAACTTTGAACAATTATTAATTGTAATTGCAAGCGGTACACTTCACTATTTCATTTTCATTTATCCCAGCCGGCAACGAAACGGACACCGAAAAGGCAATATCTGAATTAAAACCATGTGTACCATTGAAAATGGCATATCACGGGTACATCAGAATTAAAATATAATTTTATGTCGTATTACGTGGCAGTTTAAATGGTCTCTCGCATGTGCCGTGTCTATCCGACTTGACATATACATATAACGATCACGGGAAAAGGATAAACGTTACTTCTCAGTCAGCTTTAAATGAAATATGGATTGTCTTAATAAGTCACATAAAGTCATTAACGAGAGCTCGCACGGGGGACGGCGAGTACCAATTCGCGTTTCGATATCGAAGGAGCCGCTTGACGGATGGGAGGGGAAAGAGGGAGGCCGGAGGGTCGCGGGTTGGACAAATGGTGGATGCGACCTCCATCGCGAGAGGAGGCTGCCGAGGAAGGTACCATCCGTAGTCGCCGATTCGATTCTCGAGCGAGGTAACGCCAGGAGATAATCGAAGTGAGTTATACGGCGTTCCCTTTCCCCCCTTGCTTTGCCCTCCCCCTCCCCCATCGAAGGAGGGCGCGTTCTCGCACGTGACGCGGATCTAATCGCGCGACTCGCTCGGCGCACGATGCGCTAAAATCGAGTCGACCGGGCGCCGCCCCCGCGGCACACGAGACCCCTCGGCTCGCACTTGTTGGAGTCTCCCCGTTCACCTACCGTACTGATCTCCAGGACCACCTGGACTCGGAGTAATGCGATAATGGTCCTGCAAAGCGGGGTTTAAGCCGGGGTCGATGTCGTTATAGCTACCCTCCACGTAGGGCGCACCCTTGCGCATGTACTCTGCGGAAAACAGATCGCCGTGTTTATATTGTTATCGAAGATTCACTTGGCGCGCCGCCTCTCCCGCGAGAGACGTCTCAGAGACGAGGTGTAACGTCCTCGGAGCGCGTCGCGTCTAAAGCCAGCGCCACACTGTGTGTAATTTGTCATGCGCGATTCGTGATTCGCAGAAATTCGTTGGATATTCGTTATTACTCGCCACGCTATTCATAATTTGCAATTTATCATTCGTCATTTGACCGGCCAGTGTTTTAATACAGAAAATTGCGAAAAATATTACCCCAGCCAGGGTTTGAACCTGGACTTCCCTGCTCTCTGAGGCGCAATCGAGTGAGACGCTCGCTTACAGACCCTGACTGAGGTAATATTTGTCGCATTAAATTTTCTGTATTAAAACACTGGCCGGTTAATGCCGATTAAAAGGTTGATTATTGTTATTTATTACTGGTAACTTAAAGAGATTTCTACATTCGTAATTTGTTACTTGTCGTTTCGTTCGTGTTAACTTGGACAGCTTTTAACCTTTACCTGTTATTACAGGATTTGCTTCGTAAGTCTACAGTTAGTCAAGTTTCAATATTAGTCGAGAAACCACTATTTTCGTCAAGAAACCGCTCGGCTAGCGAATCACCGCGAGTGGCTAATCGCGCATAAAAAAAGACAGTTAGCAACCCATTTTGGGGCCCACAATTAGCAATCGAATTATTTGTGGCGCTGGCTTAATAATCTCCCGCGACGCGGAGCAAGAGTTTCGCGAGGAAACGATCATTTATCTTTCGCGACACCACTTGCCTAATTTTAAACCTTCAAAACATTTTGTATATTAGATAATATGTTAATTGAACTGAATATATTATTTATTACAATGTTGTATATTTTATTACCACGTTGCACGTTATATATATATTGTAATAAATAATATATTAAATTTAATTTCGACGCTTGATAAATGACCAGCTGCAAATTTACAATATTCAGATTAGTTTACGCATAATGAAAAATACACGGGGAGAATTTTCTCTCAACATTTATCCTGAAAATCACGTAATCGCGGGACAACGTGGCGTTTCGAACAACTTTATGAGAGTTTTTTCAAGTTTCACCATACTTTTTACTAGCAATCATACTTGGCGTACATTTTGCTGGTAAAACGTATGGTAAAATTTAAAAAAACTCTCATAAAGTTGTTCGAAATGCCGGGTTGTCCCACGATTTTCGGGGTGAGTTTTAAAAGAAAACTGCAGAAGTAGAATAAGAAAACGATCAAGTCGGACTAGAAGAGGCTACGTACCGTGTGGCGGAGAAGCACGACTGTGTTCCGACGGGCTGTGGGGGCTGTGGGGGGAGTGCGAGCGCGGCATGTAGATGCCGTGGGGCCCCGGGTAGCCCGGCTGCGGCGGGTAGCCCAGGTACGGATCGTAATGGTCGAAGCTGACCATGTACGGGTCCGCGGGGTAGCGTGGGTCCGCGTGCTGATAGTCCTGCGACATCAGCGGCACCGACATGTAGCTGACCGCGCCCGGATCCGGCTCCATGTGGGAAACCTCGCGCACGACTTTCGTCACGGTCGTCACCTGAGGAGGGAAGCGCGCGCCGTCACACACAATCGCATTCTCTCTCCCTGCCGCGCGTGCCCGTTGAACTGGGTTTTCCGCGCGACACGCAGTGTGTACGTTAACATCCGCACGGCATGCGAAATGCGATTACGTCGAACGGCGGGATTAGATTTCCGAAATGGAGCGCGACGAAAGTCCCGGTGATCTCGGGCAAAGTTAACCGGGCGGATTCGCTTTGTTTTTCCCCGTTTCACGCGTCACGTTTAGAAATTAGAGACTGCGCGATTAAATGGCAAAGTCGCACTTGAAACGAAAGTGTGTAAAAAAAACAAAAGGGACAGAAATATTATTACATTATTACATTATATTAAAAAATTTGAATAATTTGAAATTTCCTTGAGCGCTGCGCTGTGAGCCGCGCACTTGTAACTCGGCGACAACGTCGGGGGTGAGTGAACTTTCGAGAGAACGCGAGATCTCGGGCGGAAAAGTATCGGCAGGAGTCGGGTCTCACTTGTTGAGAAGTCTGTTGCTTGTGAGTCCGGATGAGCAGCGGATCCTCCTGGACGGACAGATGAGACGAGTGCAACGAGTGGGTGTCCGCCTGTCCATTACTCCCATGGTAATCCGTGTCGCCCTGTCCGCTACGGCAGGTGAATCAAAGAAATGAGAGATCGTCGGAAGCGCGTACATACGTGGCGTTGCGTGATATCGTAAATTACTGTGAGCGAGCTTACGTGTATTGCGGCATGTCGGGGGGTTTCTCCTGCAGGACGCGTCTGAAAACGAAACGTTTCTCTTTGAGACTCCGCTGTACGCGTATCGGCGCGCCGGTGGAAACGCTTTGTGAATTACTGACGTGTACTGTTTACGAGAGGAGGCAGCTAGAAGAAAGTGAAAGAGAAAGGGGGGAGATATCTTACGATAATTGACACTTTATGATACACTACGAAGCTCAATTCTACGGCGTGTCGTTTTCTGAGACGGGGGTGCAGCGACGCTTGACCGCCCAGCTGACCTCGACATCGAGCTCTTGGCAGGCCCGAAGTCGAGGAGTGCGCGGCTCAGGCACGTTGCAAAATTAAAATTACACCAGTAAATAAATATAAAAACAATATTAATATATTATGCTGTTTTTATTATTACACTTTTTTAATAATGTAATTGCTGATGGCGCGAATAAAACCGTCCCTCGCAAATCGAAATAACAGACGTCTCTGTGACTGAAATAAATGCAAGCGGAGAGATAAAAAAATGAATAGCTCTGTTTTTAACAATGCATCGTTTCGATACTTTGTTGTTTTTTTCATATATATATATATACATCAATATAATTTATATTACTTTTTAAATATCCTAAACACCCAGCGAACTCGTTCTTAATCACGAAAAACGAAACTGTCAAAATCCAACTGACGGAGTCCTCGCGGAAATTCACACGTCACTCAGGTATGGATGACGCGGCAGTCAAAGATGATAATTTTGCACGGCGGTATTTCATTCGCGTTCGAAATAATAAACTACCGATCGGAATGTAGCACACACAGACGTATAAACACGTAACAACGGGTTACCGAACTTCCAGCCGTATTCTTCGATCGATTCGAGGCCTCTCCTCCCTTTCACCAGGAACTATTTTGAGTCTCCTTCGAATTGATACCGAAGGAAGACTGACGAGAGCCGCCGAGATCCCTCGATATTTCCAGGCGAGATCGATCGAGGAGTACGCGAGTTACGTCACGAGATGCATCGTGAATTAAGTGACACGGGAGTTGTTTGCGCGGCGGCGAGCGCGCGTGATTGACGCGCGTAATGAAGGGCAAGTCAAGTGTACAAAACGAAGGGGTGCACACACAGCAGCTACTGGGCGCGACGGTGGATCCCGAGGAGAACGATACCAATTGCGCGGAGCATCCTTCTTCTCGGCCACGTCACTCCGGTCATGCTAAATGATTGCACGAACATGCGTCGATGGTGCCGGCGGTGTCACTCGCCCCGCAAGCGCTCGCGCGCAGCGTCTCAGTGGGATTTTAGCGGATTATTAGGAATTTACGCGACGATGTCGGGTCAATTAGCGCTAATTAGGCCGCGCCGCAATTTAGAGCGCGCTCGTAACGGTCTGCACGCGCGAGCGTTGTCCTCGCGGAGATCGCGCACGTGGAGATCGCCGCCGATAACGGGCCTCGTCAACCCCGTGCGAATTGGCATCCTTTTGCAGAGGCCTGTGACTATGTAAAGATACAAGGTGAAACATTGCGCATGTAAATTTTGGGGGCAAATTATTCATTGGTTTCTCCTGCATTCAACCGCAATGATTTGCAGTTTGAAGTTTGGGGCAAATTTCTCATTGGTCAATTCGGTAGTTTGGGCCACTTCTGATTGATTGACACTGCGTATCCACCAGATTGCTTCACCTGGTATCTTTACACCATGCCTGCGACCACGATGCTGGAACGTGGTCCAAGTTCTAGTCTCGAGAAATGTGTGGCCAATCAACTTGCAGCTATTCCATAAAAGCTGCAAGTTGATTGGCTACACATTTCTCGAGACTAGAACGTGGACCACGTTCCAGCATCGCGGACGCAGGTCTTAAGATTTTGTCGCGCTAATTGCGGCTTGGCCAGGATTACGCGCGCGCGTGTAAATCGACGGCGAGAGGTCGACCCAGAGGAGACCTCGTCTGCGTCGGTAATTGACCCGAGAAACATAACACATGTAATAACAATGCTTCGTACAGTACACTAATTCGGGTAACAATTGAGGACGGGCCAAAATTACTTGATTATTTAGGCAGTAAAACAATAATTTTTCTACGGCTCTATGTATCAAACATTAATTAAAAGAACGCAATGTAGGGGGCAATAAGAGCCAGACGCTAGATATTAGGTGCGGATATAACAAATTTATACTATTTATTTGAAATTAACAATGTCAAACGTTTCGATCAACTCATCACTTTATTACTCTAATTGCGGCCGTCACAACACACAATAATATGTTGACATGATAAGTTTTTTTCACCTTTTTCACTTTCGATCGTCACTGGAAAGGACCACACGAGTTGGTCGAAACGTTTGACATTGTTAACTTGAAATAAATAATATAAATTTGTTATATCCGCACCTAATATCTAGCGTCTGGCTTTTATTGCCCCCTACGTTGCGTTCTTTTAATTAACGTTCGATTATTTAGACATGGATAATCTTTGATGATACGAACCGAATTGATGCACCGCGCTGTACGATCCGCACCTTAGTATCTTTGCGTCGTTTCTTTTTTTAAACGCAGCAAACGATAACTTTCGGTCTCGAGGTTATCCGAGAGATAAAATTGATCGTGCGCTGCCGCGAGCTTCGGCGCGAGTGACTACCGCCGATGATTAATGGTATGTTAGTCACCTCTGCGTGATCTCAGTGCGAGTTATGTTGTGCTCCTGTCTCTGCTCGATGCGGCGATTCACCAGCCTAGTGGTCGATCATTCGCAGAATTAACAAAGGTCGTTTATTTCTCTCGTCGTCATTCTCGTCGTCTAGTGTCGTTGTAACTGTCTTTTTCGCCGGAGACGCACCATCGTGCGGTCTCGGGGACTCTTTACGTTCGCGATATTCCAAATGTGTGCGAGAGAGAGAGAAAGAACCCTCGCTCGCGAATTAAGACAACGCGGGGCCGAGTTTTAGCTGGCAATCCGCGGAGAAAGCGAGGCCACGTCGTTTATTTGCAAGCCCGAAGCTTAACGCGCCGAAACCTTTTTAATCCCTCACGTTAGATAACTTTGTAATTATGTCTGAATTATCGCAAAGGAAAGTTGACGTCAAAGTCGTCAGGGGGTAAGACCGAAGTTTACCGCGAGAGCCCGAGGAAGCGCGCCGCGAATTACTCGCGGAGTTTATTGCGAACCGGGGATTACAAATTGTTAGAAAGGATACAAGAAGAATAAAAAAAGAGTGAAGTGGAAACGCTCGGAATGAATGAATGAATCGCGGGTGACATTACGGCGAGACGCACAATGTTAATTCCTTGTCGATGATAGCCGGAGAAGCGGGTGTGAGAATTCTGCCGCGGTTTAATTTAACATAGAGAAAGACACTTACAGACAGGAGTCAACCAGCTGATTATTTGACATACCAGCTGATTTGCGTCTCGTGCTCCCGAGCAATGGATGGCGTCCCCTGAAAGAGAAAAAGAGAATGGAGATTCTCCGCTGTGCGTGTTAAAGCGGAAACTAATCTTATCCGCCGTCTCTATTTGCGCGTCGTCTTTCGCAAAAACGTGAATTTAGGAGGAAAGTCCCGTCTACTTATACACGGAAAATAAAGTGTAGCCCCCGCAGCTGAAAACTGCGCGTGGCAACTAACTTTCAGTTGTAAAATATGGACACCTAAGTCCACTTAGTTGCGATAGCTAATATTTTGCTACCGTGTCTATTGTATTAGGTGTGACGGCGAACCGTTTGCTGTACTTTAGCAATGTATAGTTACGGCAGCAAGATATTTTTAGCAGATCACGATTAGCTACGGTGGCGAACTTTTTGTTTCCAGCGTACGTGAGATTATTATTAGCTCACGCGGTTAAATATGGATCATACATTAACACGCGTCGATACAAGTATAATGCGCGTCGGGGGAATACCGTATTTCTCTCGCGGAGATAGATGTAATTTAAAATTGATAAATCACGTTTCAGCGTTAAACACGACGGTAGAGCGACGACGGCTGAATATCGGCCGGCGCTGTTATCTTGCCACTCGCCCGTTTATCGTAATTCTTCATTTGTATTATACCGCGCGAAGCCCCCGCGATTGATTCAGGCGCCGTAAGCCGTAATTAGTTGTTGGCCCGCCGTACAACGATATCTCGGCCATCGGCGGAGAGAGAGATCCTCTTAATTCATCGCTTAACACGTCCGAGACCTTCCGGGCTGCGATTAATTTCTCGCCCGGGCGCCCCTTTTTATCGCGCGTTTCGATTTACCGCGGATTTTCCGTGGCCGGCCACGAAAGCCTCGACGTAAATTAGCGTCCCATTGAGAAAGAAAGGTAGAAAAAGAGGGAGAGGCGGCTCTGGAAATCGCGTGTCGCTCGCAGCGCGAGATAACTCGCGATATTCGATCATCAAGGTGGAAAAAACGGACCGACGAAAGTAATCCGGTGTCTCTCTCCTCCTCTCTAAGTCTTAGTCGCAGTCTCTCTTCCAGTCTCAGTCTCAACCCCCTCTCTCAGTCCTAGTCTTTCTTCCAGTTTCAGTTTCAGCCCCCTCACCCCTCTCTCAGTCTTAGTCTTAGTCTCTTTTCCGGTCTCAGCCTCTCTCTCTCTCTCTCGATCTCAGTCTCAGCCCCCTTTCAGTTTAAGTCTTAGCCTCCTCTCTCAGTCTTAGGCTGAGTCTCAGCCCCCCCCCTCTCTCTCTCTCTCTCTCTCTCAAAACTGTTGATTCCGCAAGCGGACCGGTCGATTTCCGGAATAATCGAGCGGGCTACGACGAGGGGAAAACAAAACGGAAAGCTCGCCGCGCGAGAAGGCGGAGGGGGAGGGGAGACAGAAGCGAACCAGGCCGAGCCGGGACGATAATTAATTTATGCCCCAAATGCTTTATTAATGAGAGCACTTCATTGCCAGCGGCGAAATGAACACGGTGGAAAAATAACGAGTCCCATCCCGGTTTACCCTCTCGGCCAGGTACACCGTGTATGTATGAATTTGCGATCGCGATGCGTTCAATTTACGCGATGCCTCGCGAAAGTTAGACGCGGACGTGGTAGCGCAACGTTTTCGGGCAATTAGTTCGAGCCGTGTTTGCGATTCGCGATAACCGCTGATAATTTATACCCGCTTCTTTATTATCGTTTCACCTCACCTCATTTACATCGGCACACGCATTAATGTCTCCCACAGCCGTCCGTCGCAATTGCGAGCTGATAGTTTTCGCATTACGTGCCCTGTTTTACATTTTAAATCTTCTCAATTCTCTCCCCCCCCCCAACCCCTCAATTTTATCGCGTATATTATGTCGTAATTGCCTTGTTATTATTGATAAATTCGCAAGCCTCTGGAGGCCCATCGCAATTTCCGCGTGTCGATGCTTCCGCGAGAGAGGAAAATTCACTCTTAAAGATTCATCCCGTTGTTGCGGGGGGGGGGGGGAGAGAGAGAGTTACGAGAGGGCTCTCGCAGAGAGCGGTGACAATTCTCGTGAATTAATAAAACGGCGTATTAACAATCGTGCGCGGACGGCGCGCAGCGGAAGCGGAAGCGGAAGGGGCGAGGGGGGGGGGGGGGGGACGGGCCCGTCGTTTAACCCCGCCGCCCCCCGCGGGAGGGGAAAAACCGCGGGTCGTCCCGGCTCGTTGAACGATACCGAACGGGCGGCCCGTAATGCACCTCTGTGAAGTTGGCACCTCATGTCTCAAAAAATAATTTTTTTTTTACA
>NW_011967229.1:1810586-1897691 GCF_000949405.1 Vollenhovia emeryi | reverse complement strand
AGTGTTATCGCGATTTCGAGTTTTCATTTTGTGAAGTTAGCATCCCCAAGTTTCAAATTTAACTTTTTTAGGTTAATTCGCCAGAACTATGTTTAAAATTTATAAGGAACTCTAGAACTCTTCGGGGTGCATTCAGAACTGTAAAAAAAAAATTATTTTTTGAGACATGAGGTGCCAACTTCACAGAGGTCCGTAATGCGGAAATTTAATGTACATCCGAAAAAGATATTAATTACACGAGCAAATGGCGCCGCGCGGCGTCGCGTGCGCGCCCGTGAGAGATGGGGTCCCCCCTGTCGTCCCCTCCCCCCCCCCCCGTTCGGCAATATATATCCTGCAACGACGGTGGCTTGCGTCCCGCATTGAAACAGTTGAACCGTTAATTACGACGGATATCCACTCAGCGTTAATTTAAAATTGCCATTAACGCGCGCGCAATGATAGAAAACCAATTACTGTCGCATTTGGACGATAATGGGAAATAACGTATGGGGTAAAGAGGAGGGGCGCGGTCCTCTCCCCGGGGAGACGGATGATCCGTTGTTAATTCGTTTAATATGCAGTATTTTTTTTTATTTTTCGCGTAATCCGCCTTAAAGACGACGCGAGAGGGGAATTTAATCGCGTCGGGTCGCGCGGACGTAACTCACCGCGAATTAGCCGCGAATTTGTACAAGAGCGAGCCCGTGCGCGACACTCGAGCCGAAATAATGCGACGTGAAAAAAAATGAATTGCGGGGACCACGCAGTTTCGCCGTGAAACATTGATTGCCTTCGGCCGCGTTTGATCCGCTCTCGAACCGATCCCTCCTCGTCGCGCACGATAATCTACTTTCGGGCTAATAATGTCCGCGGCCGTGTTTGACGATTCGCGCCGCGCGGATCTTTTTTTCGCCCCCCCCCCTCTTTGCAGGATTTAACGGTCGATTTTCGCGCCGCGCGCACCATTTTCGTTCCGTCTGCCGATCCGCGCGGCGTGATTGATAACAAATTTTTTACCGCGCGTCTCCGATAATCCGCCCCCGGGGGATAATAGTGTCCGGGCGGGGGAACGGCACGCCTCGGATCGGGGGACAAATTTTTAAATCGGATTTAATAATCCACTTCGGCCGTCGATGTTCATTCCGTTCGCGGCGGCCTCTTTCTCTCTCTCTCTCTCTCTCGCTCTCTCGGGGCGATCGGGGCCGAGCTCGCTCCCGTTCCGTTTGACGATCCGCGTCGGATCGGTAATTCTCCGCCGCGCGCGCGGCCGGGAGCGCGGGACGGGAATGTAGGGCGACGCCGCCCGCGGGCGGATTTATCCCCCGTAATGGTGTCGGGCATATTAGATTTTTTCACACGTCACGACAGATTCACCGGCGTGTCCGCCTTCTCGCGGAGCGGCGGGAACCGCTACTCCGTTCGAGGACGAGGGCGAAAAATCGCCGCCGGCGACTCGGTCCCTCCGCGACGAGGATCTCTCCTTCGGAAGAGGGACTCGCCGTCGCTCTCCGCCGGAAAAAAATGTCTCGCGACCGGCAATCCGGGTCGCGGGTTTTTAATTAAATTCGTCGCATCGACCGCCTCGGCGAAAATATCAAACTCCGCATTAAATTTCTATTAAACCCGCCCGCGAAGCTCGAGAAATTTTTCATTAAAATTAATGCACGCCCGCGATCGAAATTTCCGCGACAATTCGAGAAGAGTTTTCTTAAATTTTCCTTACGCCCGTATAGGCGAGTGCTTACATCTGTCCATCTTATACATATATAATACGTATTCGATATTTCATCCAGAAATAAGACTTGAGATAATATTTTTACACCTGCAGTCTATTTCAGAACGTTACAAATCGTCACCGCGCGCCGCGCCGGCGAGATAGACCGAGCGGCTCCGGTAATTCTGGGTCAGTCTGCGTTTTCCCCGGCTTTTCTCACAGCGCTTTCGCTCCTTTATTACACTCGCGGACTTATTCACCGCCGTCGGCTCAACAATCGAGCCGCGCGCGTTACGAAATTCGTATTTTTCCGGCCTTTGTCCGGCCTCTCGCCGAGACGCCTCGAGGCCGACTCGCGGGTGCGTGCGTGCCGCGAGCGCTCGAATGCAAAATAAAGATCTCGCCGGGCGATAATGGTACGCGAGACGCGCGTATGTAAATACGATCGCGTAATTACACGTGAGGGGGAGGCCCCGGTACCCTCTCGGCGGGCCGTGCGCCGCCGTGTAATTTACCCTCCCGCTCCCCCGCCTCGGATCCCATTTGCGGAATAGTCCGCGGCGTCGATCCGCTCGCCGCTCGGACTCGCGCGCCTCCATCCCGCGGCGGGAAGTCCAGATGGCCGCGGAAAAGTCCGGGTGTCGCGCAGTCCCCCGCGTGACTTTTCTCCCCCACCCCTCATCCCGCTCCCGCCCCTTCGCGGAATCGAGTTAAATTCTCGTGACAACGTCGCATCTTGCACCGGCGCACGCAGGAAGTTCATTAATCCTCGTTTTACGCGGGACGCGGGGGGGGGGAAGGGATCTAGAATTGACCGTCGAAAACGAGTACTTTTCCGCGGACAAGCGGTCCCTGGGAGACCGCCACCTTAACGCAATTTCACGTTCCTCTTGAACGCGTGATCTGACTGCATGAAATTTCGTGGGGTCTCTCGCCCCGGTGGAAAAAATACTGTTATTAAAATATATATCTATTAAATCCGCCTCGATCCGATGGCCGGTCAGTTTCCCCCCTCGAGAAATTTCTAACCGGGTCGATATCTTTTCTTTCCGTTAAATTGAGCTTCTCTCAAAATGTGCCGCGGAGCACGTGGTTCGTGAACAATCGATTTTCTTCATTTGTTTGTTAATTATTTTTTTCATCGAAGTGCACGCGAATTAGTTGGCGTCGGGCAGAATGCGTAATTCCGTATGCGTGTTTCGTAGCGATTGCTGGCCAAATCGCACGGAAAAACACGAAAAATCTCGGCCCTTCGGTCCGAGAGACACAAAACGAGAGAGAGAGAGGGGGGGGGGAGAGGAGAGAGTCGAATCGGAAAACGTAAAAACGTGCCGACGTGCATTATATCGGTGATCGATGCAGCGCGAGAGCCCGCTCGATAAGAGCAATCTGTTCCGCTTCGAGCTATCCGTCACGGAGGGTGAAGGGTGAAGGGTGGCAAGGGTGTAGCTCGAAAATCCCCCCTCCCTCCTCTCTCTCTCTCTCTCTCTCTTTGCGCTCCGGTAAATCTCGTGCGATCAGCCGCGGGTGGACCCCGAAATTCGCGTCGCGATTATTCGCGCTTCCCCATAAATTTCCCCCTTGAAATTATGACGCGAGAAATCACCGCGCCGAAAACGAGCGCCGCGCGAGCGCATTATTATTATCTTTCCCTTTTCACCGGCGGTGTCGCGCGATTCTTCTTCATTATGCGCGAAAATATCCGTGTTGACGAATTCACGTCAGAGAGTAAATGTTTTTCCCGACGTGGCGTCTCGTCCCGCGCGCTAATGCAATTGACGTTTTCTCTACAGTTTCCGCCATTGTGTCCGGGTGCATAATTAAATTATTCGGCATCTTCCTGCCACGGCTAAGTTTAATTGGCGTGCGGTTAAAGAGTTGACTAAAGTCAACGGCACACGCAGCCATTTTCCCTACCGGATTGCTTACGAGAGCCAATCAGAATTTAGCCTTGAGAGTCACCTGATCTGAAACTCTGCATCCTTATTGGTTCACGCGAGGGGGAAAACCGCTGGCCAAGATCTTGTACACCGATGCCCGCTAATGCCCAGTGGGCATTACTTTATCTTATTATCTAATTTATCTTGTTTTATTTTATTTTATCTTTATAATGTCCCAGCAAGGCCTAATGCCCAAAAAATGGCTAGTAATGTCCAGTAATACCGCCAATCTGTACACCACAATGTCCTCAGCGATTTCCCCCTCGGGTTCACGTAAGCAATCCAGTAGGAAAAATATTATCGTGTGCCGTTGGCTTAATTAATCGAAAAGATGAGATCTGGCCGAGGAACTCACTCGCCCTTCCAAATGCGCGAGTAGACGCGATGATTGCGGTTTATGTGTCGAAGACTAAAACCAACGGCGCACGATACTATTTTCCTTACCGGAGAGCCAATCAGAATTTAAGCCAACGGCACATGATACTATTTTTCCTACTAGATTTCTTACGAGAGCCTATCAGGATTTAGCCTTAAGTTACCTGATCAAACCTTCTGCATCCCGATTGGCTCTCGTAGGCAATCCTGTATGAAAAATAGTATCGTATGCCGTTGGTTTTAGCCTCGAGAGTCACCTGATCTAAAACTCTGCATCCTTGTTGGTTCACACGAGAAGGAAACCGCTGACCAAAATCTTGTACACCAATGCCCACTGGGCATTACTTTATCTTACTATCTTATTTTATCTTATTTACCTTGTTTTATCTCATTTTATCTTTATAATGCCCCAAAAATGCCTAGTAATGTCCAGTAATGCCGCAAATCTGTACACCACAATGCCCTCAGCGGTTTTCCCCTCGGTTTCACGTAAGCAATCCAGTAGGAAAAATGTTATCGTGTACCGTTGGCTTAATTAATCGAAAAGATGAGGTCTGACTCGCTCTTCCAAATGCGCGAGTAGACGCAATGATTGCGGTTGATGTGTCGAAGACTAAGTCCCAGTCTACAATAGAGATTTAAGCCCTAAGCCTTAAGAAATTGACTAATCACAGTCGCGCATTCTACTCATACTTGACCGTGATTGGCCAATTTCTTAAAGCTTAGGGCTTAAATCATCTATTGTAGACTGGGACTAAAGCCAACGGCGCACGATACTATTTTCCCTACCAGATTGCTTGCGAGAGCCAATCAGGATTTGGCCTAGAGTCACCCGGTCTGAAACTCTGCATCCTTATTGGCTCTCGTAAGCAATCCGGTAGGGAAAATAGTATCGCGTGCCGGTGACTTAAATTCGTTACATGGTTTAAATCGCGTATCTCGACGGAGATACGTAGCTGCCTCGCGCGAGAAGGTCCATGCCGCTTTTTTATCCATTCGGACGCACGCTCCGCTTACGTCACTTCTAATTATCACTCTCGCTTTCGCGCCATTGCGCATCTTCATAACCGCGCGTTTATTTCGCCCCGCCGTCGCGCCGCTAATTCGAGCGCAGCTGTACCTCATCCTCCGGGGCCGCAGATGTGGGTCGGCTCGCGCTTATCCCAGGTGATCCGCCCCGACTTCGGCGGACCCCAGGCACCCGCGTCCGTCAATCCGCGACGCCCATAATTATCCCACGGAACCCGCGACGTCGCCTCTCCGCGCGGCGAAGGGGAGGAGGAGGTAGGCGCTCTGGAGAAAAGGGTTTTTCGCCGAGACAGAGCGAGAGAGTTTCTTCCTCCCGACGGGCGCGATTGAGTTCGCACGGCGCGCAACGGGGATGGGGGGATACCATCAATCAATCGCACGTTCTAGGAACTATCTCGCGATCGATGCCGGGGACCACCCTTCACTCCCCCCCCCTCCTCCTCTCAAGTCCGGTTCCCTCTCTCGCTCCGTCGCGTTCCTCGACAGCGTCGTCGTCGTCGTCGACGGTTGACGCCTACCTATCTACCTATCCACCTCGGGCGTTGTACGGTTTCGACACGTCCTCTCCCTCGCGCGTGCACGCGCCCCGTAACGCGGAATCGACGACGTCGGCTCACGACGCGACGTCCCGCTACGGATCCGGCGCGTCGCGCGGGTGCGGACGCTCGTGTACGAATTTCTCGCAGATCTCTCTCGAGCCTCAGCTCCCTCCTCCCCTTCGCCCCGCGCGGCTGTCGAGATGTAAATCCCGGAGAACGAAGGAGGATCGAAGAGCCTCGCGCTCCCGCCGTCGACGGGCTCTTTTTCCGCGTTTCTTTTATTTAAAGCACCTCGAAGCGCCCGGGCGCCTTAATCCTCCGGGGGATTCGCCGGCGATCTCGCGACGACGTCCTTTGACGACGTCTCCGCGCTTTGTGTAAACGTCGGATCGTTTCAAGTCCCCTCTATTTTCCTTTTCTCTCTCGCTCGCTCCCTCCTTCCGACAACTTTCTAACGTTTGTCTTCAAATTAAGGACTGTTGATTTAAAGTCGGACTAAAATTACATCAAGAGCGGGATTTCCTCGCTCGCAACCGCCGCGGGACTCAATTCGCGAATCTCTCCCCCCGGCCGTCTACACCGCATACCCGAAAATTATTGACGCGCCGCATCATACCGTTCCCGTTCGCTTCCGCGCTTTTATGCTCACGCTCGCGAGAACGAAAGCGCCGTCGATCGTTTAATAAAAAAGTTTTCGCTGAAAAAGTTCTCGACGAGAACAATGATATTCATCCGACAGAAGGCACATTAGACCCGCGGAGACGCGGGTTCTCCTCGCCCCGCGATATCTTGGCGCAATAGCGAGAGCTTTATATCGCCTTCACCCCTTACTGCAAACGAGCGGGCGGTGTTCTCTTGTAAGAGCGGAGGAGGCGGAGGTGAGCCGGGAAAAAGGGACGCGCGCGCACGCCGGAAGTACGAGCGCGAGAAGCGTGCGTTGAGAAGCGGAGAGCTGTGCGAGGCTGAAGGGTGACGAAGAATACCATGGGGAGAAGAAGAGGCCCCGCACGTACACGCGCGCGCAGAAGAGAGGGCGAGCGGGAGGGGGAGCGGGAGGGGAAGAGCAGACGACGGTATCGCGAGGGAATGAGGACTCCGCCGCAACCTCGTTCTCTATTCCCTGGCACTGGCGCGTTGTTGAAAAGCTGCTCTCGCCCTTTCTGAACTTCCGTCCCCCCCTCCCCCCTCTCTCTCTCTCCCTAGGACCCTTTCGTTGCCGGAAAACGGGACGATCGTGACTGCGACGTGTGCGCCGGCGCTCGGCAACGTTCATGCGACGATCTCGGTTGACTCTCGCAGGATCTACGACACGCGCGGGACGTCTTCCTTCCTTTTTTTTTTATATTTTCATTCTCTTCCTCCTCTTTAAGGAAATGAGTCCAGAAATGAGAGCGAGAAGTAAGCGAGAGAAATTGAATATAACGGCGGGGAGATGAGAAAGCGAGGACGGAAGGCGAAATTTATATGAATATCGCGTCTCTTCAGGTGTCACGCTGACATTACGGCGAGAGAACGGTTTTTCGGTGGGAGTCGACGCTATTGAAAAGTTGGAATAAAAATGGCATTAATCCCACGTCAACTTATCACGTATAGATGTGGATAATTTTATAACAAGAGGTACGGTCCGTAATACGTTTGCTTTATTTCAGAATAAAACGAGGATGGTGTGGAGAGAGAGAGAGAGAGAGAGAGAGAGAGAGAGAGAGAGAGAGAGAGAGAGAGAGAGAGAGAGAGAGAGAGAGAATCGATATGAAAAATTTATCAGGAATAAGAGATTAAAAAAAACCTCATTTAAATCGATTTCAATCGGTACACGTGAAATCTGACAACTTCAGAAATAGGATATTGGCTTCGCGCTGTACCGCTCGAAATCCGAGCCGTTCCTCATTATTAAAATACGATGACTCCGCTGGCGTACCGCTGGTGACGCGTTTAAATTTCATGACATTGTCGATATTGCACCTGCAAATGGCTACGGCGTAAGAAAACGCTCGCGCGCGCGCGCGCGCGCGTATGTGAACGCTCTCCCGGCTAAAAAGTCGCGATACGCGGCCCCACGTCCGTGAGCCTCGAACGCCGGTGAACGAACCGAACGAATGAATGGAAGGCAATAACGTATCGATAATAACCCACGGGATTATACCGTTATTATTAAATACACGTCGTTCTCCCTTTATTAATTCTTCCGCGTCGCAGTCGATCGATCGATTGATGCGAGGCGGTAATAAGGGGAGTGTCACGGGCGTCGATGCGGATGTTCTCCGACGTTCCCTGCCGGAGGATTCCGTCATCGGTCGTTAAATGATCGACGATACACACAGCCGCGCGCGAATCATCCTCGCCGCGAATCGCTCGTCCGTGTAAAGATCCGCGAGGGGAGAAGCGACGCGATCGTTCCCCGCCCGGTAGAGAAAAATGACGGGGGTCCGGGGGAGAGAGGGGGGGCCCCTTGTCTCTCTCTCTCTCTCTTTCGTCCCTCGGCGCAGTCCCCCCGGTCGTCTCTTCGCTCCCTCCGCTAATCTTTCCGCCGTCTCTCGGTTCCCCCGCCGCCTCCCCCGACCCCCTTCCGACTGCACGCTGTCGTGTGTCCCCCCCTTCTCGCCGTCCTCGCTGCGGCGTACAACTCGAGGTCGATGTGTGCCTGAATGAATGAACGTAGGGACACGGGAACGCACGCATGTGCGTGGCGGCCGTGCCCCAGCCGGAACGTACGCACGATACGCCGTGTTATACCGGCGTATACCGGGTGTACCGATGGCTTTTTCTCGCTCTCTCTCTCGCCCTGGCGGGCGACCGCGTCGACGAGACACGCCGTGCGGAAGCCGTGAGGGTCCTCAACTCCGCGCTGAGGAAAAAAGGGGTTGAACCAAGAAATGCTTCTCGATTCAACTACGCGCGATCACCGCCAGGCAAATATCGCGTCGGTGTTTTCTCGACCACACCTGGCATTTTTAATAATACAGAAAATTTATTGCGCACGTAGCCTCGGCGGTCGAATTGGTGAGACGCCCGCCTAGAGTGTAGGGAGGTCCAGGTTGAAACCCTGGCTGAGGTAATACTTTTCGCAATAAATTTTCTGCATTATTAAAGATGTCAGGTTATGGTCAAGAAAACACTGACGTTGTTAATTATCGCTGGCGACATTGGAGAATTCTTAATTGGTCAAATATTAATCAGTTCCCCGAAAATTCGCCAATTGAAAAAACAATATATATAATGTTTCGATAAGTGACCGTATGTTCGACTTAAAAACGTACTCGGACCAGGGAAATACTGCCGACTAAACGTATTCGAGTCATTTCAACAGCTTGTTTTCTCAGCGTGCGTAAAATTCCTCCGTAAAATTCCGTTCGAGCAGATTCCTGAGGATTAGCCGGAAAACGCGATTCCGCTTGTTTTCTTTCTCTTATTCCTCCGCCCCTCCCCCCTCCTGGGAATTCCCTAGAGAAGGATCCTTCGGAGGTCCATTATTTCCGGTGATGTATCGTTACGAAACACTGGAAGGACGTCCTCGACCTCCTCGGCGGGAAAAGGGCATGCATTCAGTTTGGAACATCCCGTGCGCGCGCGTGCCGGCTTCTATGCCGGCGCACGAGGGTGCCGGGGTCGAAGAATGGATAGGGCAGAAAATCTCAGGGTCCCGCATTGACGGCGGGTCATGTCGGTCGGGACGCCGCCGAAATATACAGAGGACTCGAGAGAGCCAATGGAAAAGGAGGAGTACATTAGGCTCGGACAAACCGACAGGAGTCTGGGCGAGGGTCATTTCTGCTCCGTCACGGAGAATCGGGCCTCTCGTGGGACGCGTGAAACATTTGCATCCTGCCAAACTGATCGGTGGCAGCGACACTTTTAAGCGCCGCGATGATCTGCGTGATGACTTGCGCGTGAAAATTTCCCATTCGAAGCCTTCTCTCGGGAAAATTTATAACAAATAGTACACGGAGAGACCGATATGGTTACCACATGTCTAATTAGGGCTGGCACGACCCCCAATAAATAGTGATATTTGGGACAGCTATGTCTGTGGTTTACATACTCACATTGGTATGGTAAGTAGTGGAGACATATATGCGTTTTGTGCAGCAAACTTACGGCGAATTCGGTTGCTTGCACCAGTGCGCACCGAGTGCGCACTAAGGCTTGTTTGTAGTCAGTTCTTATATTTAACTTCGTCATGTTCAAGAGTATTTAGTAAAAAAATGATCGGTGTAAACGTTGCACCGGCCATTTTTCTGGATAAGAAATATTGCAAGAGGTACTTAAGACGATCTTTAGATATAAGAATTGACTGGAAACAAGGCTTAGTGTGCACTCAGTGCGCACTAGTGCAACCAACCGAATTCGCTGTTAGTGAATGCTGCACCGCAAAACAATGTATGCCCCTACTATTTATACGGTAACATTTTAATTTTAGTTATTTTTGCCTTAGCCGGCTCTTTCCGTGTATAGTACGATATTTCGCGCTATATTATGAAATAATATCCATTGTCGAGACCCATAATTGCGAAATGCCTGTGCCTCTTGCGCGCGTCGCAATGAAAGCCCGCGTACAGCACGCTCGTTGTGAAAAAGGAAGAAAAAGCGCGTGGAAAATCGCAAAACGATTCGGCGCTACGGATTTATGCTATATTATATTATATGCCCCGCCAGTGGGGCTACATTTCCGTAATTAATATTCGCGAATCAAATAATTCCGGAGACGCGTGTGCGAGAGACGGTTACGAGATCCCTGAATTAATTCCCTCCCTTCCCTCCCGGGAGAGTCCACCCCCAACCCCGTTCCGCATAAATCCCACCCGCGTATCCATCCATCAATCTTCATCTTTCATCGTCGGCGTGAAAAATGTCGAACCACTTATCTCGCCGTCGCGATTAACGGCTCCGGGAATCATCGCCCGCTCGCACGTCGCGTTTAGCGCGGATTAACACCGCGAGCGGAACGCGACGCGCGTCCTCCCCGCGTCCCCGACTTCCGGCCTCGAGCGGCGAAACGATCCGCATTCCGCTGGTCGCGTCTCGAGTGCGTCGCGACGCACCACGGGAACAAAAGCGCCCGGGGGAGGAGGTGAGGGGATGACGACGGATGCAAAGGGAACGGCAGGGACGACGGGAGACCTGCGCGCGAGCGCGTTCTTTTTGTCATAGGGCAGGAAGCCATCGAAGATGAGAGCCATTTCCCGGCCCCTAGGAGGAATTCCGATGACATATAGAGAGAGAGAGAGAGTCCTTTGCCCTTTTTTTACCTCTCTCTCTCTCTCTCTCTCTCTCTCTCTCTCTCTCTCTCTCTCTCTTTTTCTCTCTCTCTCTCGGCGGCGTCCGAAGATGGTAAAAACGGACGTACGTTTCGTCTGGTGAGATATTGGACGGCGAGCCGCGGGACAAAAGTGCTGAGCGGACACGGGGGAGACGGACGGCCGTGGTTAATTAACGATTATCGCACGACTGTCGTTAAGACTCGCTCGTTAGCTCGAGTTATCTTTAAAAGCGTAGAAATATACGCGTCCGTCCGGCTTCCGTTCGTCACCCGGTAGCGCGACGCGTAGTTCGCAAGGGGTTTATCGCACCTCGCAACAGTGTACAACGAAAATGGCCATTTTTCTGCAGTTATTATCTTTATATCTCACATCGTGTATGCAGATCAGTACTTGCTTCGTTTAGAACAGTTCGGGATTATGAAGTTTTTTGTCAGGCGAAACTTATTTCCAATATTACCTGAGTTATTGCCTCGTTGGTGCCGTTTATTGCCAAAAATTTGTACATTACAGAGTGCGGCAGACCCCTTGGTAATTTGTATTATACGAAATTGTACGACCGTGTAATAAGTCTTTTAGACCGATTCTCTCACGCGGAGAGAAGTTTCTCTTAAAATTTATCCTGAAAATCGTGGGACAACGCGGCATTTCGAACAGTTTTATGAGAATTTTCTGAAATTTTACCGTACATTTTAGTAATACTATACTCACAATCAGTGTACATTTCACTACTCTCTAAAAGTCAATCAGTGGATTGTCACTGAAAACAGTGAATATTCCCTGATTTGCAGTTATAAATATACCACTGAAAATCGCAGTGGTATACTTATAACTGAAAATCAGCGACTGTTTCACTGTTTTCAGTGAAAATCCACCGATTTGACTTTTAGAGAGTAGTAAAATTTCAAAAAGGCTCTCGCAATAAAGTTTCCCAAAGTGCCACGTTGTCCCTCGGTCGCGTGACTTTCAAGGTAGAGGAATGTCCCCTATTATGAGATAGGTTTCTAATATGAGACAGCAGGTTTTCGACACCCAAATTCAATCTCAAGTCGTTTCTCGCAACGATTACAAAATCTAACAATGAATTTTCCAAATAGGTTGAATAATCCGACACAACTGGCAACAGGAAACTTCCTTTATTCGCACGTTTCGGCCATGTGTTTTGGCCCTTTTCAAGTGCAATCAATTCATGATGGAATCGACTGACGATGCCTATTAATTTAACAGAAACTCCCCACTATCCCATATTAGGATCCTGTTTTATAATGACAGGGGACTTTCCTCTAAACTTTGAAAGAACATCCTCTCCGCGTAGGTTCGCGCAACAAATTGCAGCATGACGCAATTCCTCGTAATAATATATTCCCCCCCCCCCCCCGAGAATTATCGCGTCCGATTTACAGCGGTGTCGTAATTGTCTCGGTGCCGCGCTGCGTAATGTCCAATTATCTAATCATTTTCCCCACGCCCGGCACCCGCGAAAATACGGACGCTCCTCGTGAAATTAGCTCGCTTACGCGGCGCGCCGTTTCGGGCGACGCGCCTTTCCGCGACTCGCCGCCGACATTTCGGCATTTGCAATTCCAGCGGAGCGCGGGTGTCGCACAATAGCGGCCGGCGTGGTAGGGCGTTAAGGAGTCGTCCCGATCCAAGGCTGCGTTCAGAAACACCGCCCCCGAGTACCACAGCGTATCATTCTATCCTTGTTGCACGAAGGAGCGGTTAGTGGGTGCTTTGTTGGGGCCCCTTTGATTTTTATAAATTCATGACTTTTTCCATAAAAAAATATCACTTAATGCATTGTCAAGTCTCAAAGAGCTGTCAAATTTCCTCAAAACACTGTATCTTTTGACTTTACTAATAAGTATTCGCTTGCAGGGGTCGGCGACCTCGTATACTTAATAACACATTTGAAGCCTTGCGACATTTATTGTGTTCATTTCGATTTTTGTTAAGATCTACTTTTTCTATAAAATAATATTAAGCCTCAAACTGCGAGCGATCGGCCTATAACTCCTATTCTAGTGAACACCAAGTAATAGTTACATAATATCAATATTATAATTTCCTACTTAACAATGTAAATGTAACATAACATGTGGGTATTATAATATATTTATCTCGTTGAGTAGGAAATTATAATATTGATGTTATGTAACTGTTACTTGGTGTTTACTGGAACGTTAACAAATACAACTTTAATATTTTCTCTTTATTTTATTTCATCGGCGAGCGGATCTGAAATTTCGCGTACCGATAGATAAAATTTACAACTACCACATACTTAAATTTCAATTTTTTTTCCACTCTTGGCCAGTTTATACAGAAGCCACCTTAAGGTAATTAGGTCAAAAGTGATGAAGTTACAGATTTTCTTTAAACTTGCAGCAAAACTAATTTAGATATCAATACGTATGTGTGTAAAATTTGGGTCTGATTTACCGTGTAGTTTCCGAGATATGATCACTTAAAATTAACTGTTTTTAACATTTCGCTTATCGCCATTGGCTGCTGAGGGTAGAAAACCTGACACTTGGACATGTATTTGTCAGTTGCAAAGAAACTATAATAAGGATTGAAGCAAAAAATCGAGCAGGATTCACCTTAAACAGGGATAAAATGACACGCTGGGGCATTCGGGTGATGTTTCTGAACGCAGGCCAATGTGCTCGCGTCGGTGAAAGCGCGGCGCATCAGCGGCGACGAGCGACTCGGTTCGCGTTAATCGCGCGCGGTTTTGTTCCCCGGTTTTTAATTCGCGATCGTCCTTTCGGCGAACGCCGTTAATCGCCGAATCGCGCGGGGGGACTTGGCCGCGAGCCTGCGCGGCCATTTCCGAAATTGAGCGGCGCGGTGTTTTGCACGCTCTCTCGTCCATTTCGGGATTGCTTAATTAATATAATCCCGGTTATCGGCGACGGCGAGAACGTGCCGGTTCATCCGAGAATATTACTAAAAACTGCCGACCGCGCGACGGCCCCGGAGCCCCAGAACTCCGGAAATGAGCTCGGGCGTAAGATTTTATCCGTTCACCGGCAAGTTTTATTATTATCCAACGGTGCGTTTCGCGCGCGGCGACTCCCCCTGAAAGTCAATCAGTGGGATTATCACTGAAAGCAGCGAACAGTCGCCAGTTCGCAGTTGTAAGTATACCACTGAAAATCGCAGCGGTACACCCGGAAGCAACATTTATTTATAGCGAATTCGGTTGCTCGCACTAGTGCGCACTGAGTGCACACTAAGCCTTAGGTTTGTTTTCTGTTCCTGCACTGGTGAACTAGTGCATTAAGCTAGAATGAGAAAATATATTCCTGTCTTACTCTAATTTGTTGCAATAGTTCACCAGTGTAGGAACAGAAAACAAACCTATTGTTTCCAGTCAATTCTTATATTTAAAGATCATCTTAAATACCTCTTGCAATATTTCTTATTCAGAAAAATGATCTGTATAACGTTTATACGGATCATTTTTTTTATTAAATGCTCTTTGAACATGTATTTAAGACAACGTTAAATGTAAGAGCTGACTATAAACAACCCTTAGTCTGCACTCAGTGCGCACTAGTGCAAGCAACCGAATTCGCTATTAGGTTCAACAAATGAGGTACGTCGAAATCGTGTTTCTTGAAATCTGAGTTACACTAAATTATATTATTTAATTCTACTGAAATATCTGCTAAATTGGAAGAAGTAGATCTGAATCCCTTTAGAAATTCTCGTCTCCGTCAAATAAAATTTTGATTAAGGTAAAGCAGCCATTTCTTTGAAATTAAATGAAAGTCTAGCGAGGTCAAAATTCAAAGAAAATTTTTTTCATTTCGAAGAAACTGGGTGCATGTACTTATAACTGTGAGTGTTCACTGTTTTCAGTGATAATCCACTGATTGTTTTGTAGCGAGGAGTAAACCTGCTGAGAGCATTGTGGTGTCCAGATTTCGGGCATCACCAGGCATTCTTTGGGCATTAGTTTGGTGTTGTTCGGCCTTCCTGGGGCGTCATAAGGAACCTCAAGAGCAAAACAAGATAAGATAATACGATAAAGTAATGCCCACCGGGCATTAGCAGGCATTGGTGTACAAGATTTTGGTCAGCGGTTTACCCGTCGACTTTTAGGGAATCGGCGCCCCTGGAACACCTCGTTGTCCGTCCCGGGGCTCGGAGCCTAAGTGGATATCGACGAAACGCGCGTCCGAATTCGAGATTCCCCGTGGACGTAGGCTCAAAATTAGCCGGACAAATTCGGGAATGTGGACAGGGCGGGAGCAGGGGGGCAGGGAGGGACGCGGGGGCGGGGGAAGAAAGTGCGACATCCTCTCTCTCCGAGTCGCTCTGATAAATTCATTCGGGTCAGTCGGGGGTCGGGCGAAGCCGCTAGTATTCAGCATGCGGCTGAATCAGCGCTAATGGGTCGGCGAGGGGACGGCGGGGAGGGAGGAGGGGGTCGAGCTGCAATCTTGGGCTGAATTTCAGCGACGCAGCTCAGGTATTTCCGATTACGCGCTACTTGAGAATTCCGCTTGATTGCCCTAATCGGCGGCCGCGTGTCGATTTCCTGTGCTCGCCGCGCCCGTCGTTTTTCCCGGTCCCTCGCGCCTCGTATCACCACAGTACTAGCTAGCGGGTCCGCTCCGTCATTTGTTTCGTTTTGCGTCGGTCCCTCCTGCGCATCCGACATTTTGTTGGTCCAGCGAGAAAAGTTGTACGTGCGGTAGTGCAGCTTTGATACACATACAATTACAGTGCGTACAGTAATGGGCAGATTGGTTCCGACACTTTTTTTCTAGTGAGTTGAGAAACGCGCGTTTAGATTCGGGTTTGCGTTCCGAGACATTTTCTCTGAGGAAAATTTCACTTGAGGAATAGATTGAAAACGCTCAAAATGGTTTTGGAATGGCCGTCGAGTAAACTATTCGGAGAGGAAGATTTTGGAACGCAACGTAAAAAAAGTGTCGCAACCATTCTGTCCATCACTGTGCACACTCATACGCCGTTGGATTTGGACCGGCGACATGGCGGAATACCACGTGATCGGGACCGAAAGGATCAAAGGGCCGACAGAGAGTGGACCTACTATACGTACGTTCAATGACGTTGCGCCGATCGCGGGGTGTTTAAATCTACACGGAGAGGATTTTCTCTTCAAATTATGTGATCGTGGGACAACGCGGCATTTTGAAGAACTTTATGAGAGTTTTTCGAAATTTACACCACTGCAATTTTCAGTGATATATTTACAACTGCAAATCAGCAACTGTTCTGTTTTCTCTTCAAATTTATCCTGAAAATCACGTAATCGTGGGGCAACGCGGCATTTCGAAGAATTTTAGGAGATTCTTCTGAAATTTTATCATGCATTTTACTAGTAACTATATTTAGTACACTCTCTAAAAGTCTATCAGTGGTTTATCGCTGAAAACAGTTCTAGCACTGAATTATTCAGCGCTATACTAATAACTGCAAATCAGTGACTATTCACTGTTTTCAGTAATAATTCACCGAGGGGGAAACCGCTGACCAAAATCTTGTACACCAATGCCCACTAATGCCCGGTGGGCATTACTTTATCTTATTATCTTATTTTATCTTATTTAATCTTTATAACGCCTTATAACATAGACTTTTAGCGAGTATACTAAAAATAATTACTGGCAAAATGCATGGTAAAATTTCGGAAAACTCTTCTAAAATTCTTCGAAATGCCGCGTTGTCCCACGATTACATGATTTTCGGGGTAAATTTGAAGAGAAAACTCTCCCCCCCCCCGTGTACTCTCTAAAAGTCTATCAGTGGTATATACTAAAAACAGTTGAATTATTCAGTGTTATACTAATAACTGTGAATCAGTGAATATTCACTGTTTTTAATAATAATCCACCGATTGACTTTTAGAGAGTATACTGTGAATCAGCGAGTATTCACTGTTTCCAGTGATAAATCCACCGATTGACTTTTAGAGAGTAAAAAAAAAAATAAATACACGCACACACTTGTAATATCGAAACGACTGCGCGTTATCGTGGTTAATGCTCGTTTCGGGCTCGTTGCGTTATCGCTCGCCATTAACTTACACGCGCGATTTGGTTAGCGCAATATCGGCATTAGTATCGTAACACACCGCTGCAAAACACGGCCCGGCGTACGTTGCGCAAATACACCCCGCGATTTCGCTAATAATTTAGACTGCGTAAATGCGCATTTAAATTTCAGATTAATTATTTGTAATTCACACATGTATAATTGCACGACGGCGGCGGCGGCGGCAGCAGCGGCGGCGGCATTTCGATAAATTTATACGCGATTTTATCGGTATACCTGTAGACGAGCGACGGTAATATACTGCAATTACGCTCAAACAGGTGCACACACGCTCCATGTTATTTTACATATAATTTAATTCCAGCGGATTTAATTGTACACGAGCGCATTCCTGCGCAAAACTACATTTACGTCACTCTCGCTATTTTCCCTCCCCGGCGACGCGGAGCTTCCCGTCTCTTTTCCCTACGTCCGCGGCCGCACACGCTCGCTCCCTTTATTTATTCCAGTGGAATTCCGGTTGAATTATAGATTCGGTCATTGCCATCGCGGAGAAACGGCGGCGCGTCGGGGATTGCGTTTAGCGCGCGATCGAGACCTAATCGCATGAATGATTGAAGACACCGCGACGTACGGGATGTGGAGCGGCAACGCCACGCGCGCGCACGCCCCGGCCCTCCTTTCGCAGAGGAAAGTACTCCGGGCTCCTCGGAGAGAGAGGAGCCCGATAGTGGCTCTCCTTTATTATTAATCCTAAACGCGCCATCGGACCGCAGGAATGCGGGACGGGGCGGAAATGAACTCGGAGAATCCCGGGAATCTTGGCGTTTATCACGCCGGATTAACCAGGTCTTGTTTCGAATTTAACTGCTGCATTATTTCGGCCAGTTAAAACTGGCTCCGCGAATGTAATCACGTTGCTACTCCGTTTCCATTACCGAAGTCTTCGATTATCGCGTGTTCCCGCTGCTCTGAGCTATCAGTTGTATTTAACAACAGAGAAGTATTAATTTATTAATAATACTAATATTTTTCTATTGTTAAATATAATTAAATGGCATTTATTTATATTTGAAAGCCCCTTTCCCGTTAAAATTGAACGGATTAGTGGAACAAAAACCGTTAAACAACAGATAAAATGCGAGTATTGTATGTAAGTTGTATGTACATATCGCAAATATTAATATGCAACACAAAATCCCACTCGTTCTCGTACTATTTCTCACGCGTCTTTCCTTTCTCGAGCAATATATACGTTCTCTTGTAAAAAAAGGAACAATTCGATCGTATCTGGAGTGTCAGACGCGAGGAGAACAAATTGGTCCGTGGACGCGGTTTGTCTAGCAAACTCCGGCTTGGCGTAAGATTAACGTCGCACGCATCTCTCGCGCTCGCACGTGCTAATTGCCAAAGTTAACGATAACATTAAGTTATCCGGGGGATGAAGGAGCGATGCGGGATAACGAAACTAAACGGCGGCGTATCGCGCCGCTTGCTGTTTAATCTATCAAATAGCGCGTGTGCAATTCTTGCTACAGACGCAAGACGGATGGAAGATAACGCCCGCGGCGTAAACGCGAGAACGCGCCACGTCACACCGCCGTTACTTCCCCGACAAGGATCTCTAGCTCGGAAATGTTAAAAAAAATGACGAAACTTCAGCGATACTTCTCGTGCATTTCATCTGGCGCTTGTAACGTGAGCGTCGTTCGTCTTTATTTTAACATTCGTTAGACAGAAACAAAACGAGTTCTAACAATTAGAGAATATCCCGATACGCCTGATACTTTTTGTTGCCCGAAATCATCCCGAAGGAATAAAATCAACCCTTGAAGATTGATGCACTTTGCGTTTTTGTTTCAGAAAATTATATAAAACACAGATTTATATAGTAGGTACAGTATTTTTATATCACATCCACCTGTAATATGTTCATGTAACGTTCACATGTTTATTCATTTGTGAGTATTTATACATTAACATACTCTGTGAAAGTAAATTAGTGGATTATCACTGAAAACAGTGAATATTCACTGATTCACAGTTATTAGTATAGCACTGAATAATTCGGTGTTAAAACTGTTTTCAGTGATAAACCACTGATAGACTTTTAGAGAGTACACGGAGAGAATTCTCCCTTCAAATTTACCCTGAAAATCATGTAATCGTGGGACAACGCGGGATTCCGCAGAATTTTAGGTGAGTTTTTGAAATTTTACCACGCATTTTACTAGCACTTATATTTAGTATACTCTCTAAAAGTCAATCGGTGGATTATCACTGAAAACAGTGAATAGTCATTGATTTGCAGTTACAAATATACCACTGAAACTCGCAGTGGTGTACTTAGAGCTGTAAATCAGTGACTATTCACTGTTTTCAGTGATATAATCCACTGCTTGATTTTCAGAGAGTAATTTTATATATTTCTTACAAGTAAACGAAAGTTAAGTAAAACACGTATTAATGTGTAATTATATAATTATAATGTATTACAAAGTATCACAAAAGAGCCGTGTGTCGCAAATGTAATATTTAAAATTTATTCCTCACTTTCGCCCCTATGTATTTTTCCATAATTCTCCAAACCATCAATCGGTTTTCTAATCGATAAATTTCATTAAGAGAGTTCTCTACAAGTTGTCTCCCGGCTCCTTTTGTCGGGGGTGGACAAAAAGACCAAAACGGAAAATGGAGGCAATTTCTAAGGATTGATTTTAATTCTTTCGGACCGATTCTCGGAGCAGCAAGAAAATAGCGGCAAAAAAGTTGTACACGTTAACGGAATGTCCTCTGTGTATTGCCAAAGTTTCATCAATTTTTGGAATTTCCGAGCCGGGTATCTTCCCTCGTGCGCGATGCACTCTAACGTACGCCGACAAGACGTTCCCTTCGTGAGATAAAAATGATAACCGATACCAACGGCCGCTCCTACGGCGACATTGGTATATTTTTATTGAGATGTTGGCGATAAAATAGTTCGCTAAAACTGTTGCGCTTTTCCTGTTATATTCTCGCGCGCGTCGGAAAAAAAATCTCCATCAATGTATTATATATAACACACGCACAGTGCTCGTGTGTGTCAATGATATTTTACCTGTTATAAAAATAACTCTTTTCACTCTAATAATCCGTGCACTTTTAATTTTGAAATGAAAAAAATGCTTTCAAAAAATACGGGAACGGGAACCGTTAGTTAGATTTAATAATTGATAAACATGTAATATGTCAAATATTAACGTTAATATTTTACGTATGCTAACGTTGATATCGCAAATGTTGTACGGTATGAAACTGTAAGGTATATTTTCAACGGGCATCTTCTTTTTCAGCGGGATACAACGGGAGCGAGCGATGGACGGGATACTTTCGATTCTAGCGGACTAGAATCTCTTTCTGGCTCGCGTTCTCTTCTACTTCCAGCAAAAAGAATTTCTATAATAGAAGAGATCCCTCGGGGGGGGGGGGGGGCGGCGCCTGCTCGCCGGTTTAGGCGGAATTAACGCGCATTAATTAACGTAAACCGCGATTAGCATTCCTCTCGTTTCGAGCGTTGACATTTCGGATAAAGCGCCCGGCCGTGTTTTGAATAAAAATCAGCATAATTCAAAGGGGTTAGTGTAGCCGGGGTAGTTTACCGTGCCAGCGATCGCGCGATCGCCGGGTGGCATGTGACACTGACAGCGCTATTTCCGCGGTTAACAATCGTGGCGGTCGTCGGCATCCCCAGTCATTATGAACGTTAAATATGTCGGTTCAATAAAGTCAGTTGCAGCAGAGAGCGCGGAACGTTGGCTGTCACTCCAGCCATTAGACAGACTTCACGGCTACATCCCGAAGAAGCCCCCCCTCCCCCTACCCTTGTTGCGGAAAAGAAAATCGTATTGCGGGCCAATGGAAAACGTTTTACCGCAAAAAAAGTGTGACAATTATTTTCCGTGTACTTTCACCGAAATAAACAATCTGTGCGCCCTCGCGTTAGGAAAAAAATATACATTTTTATTGTCCCTACAAAAGTAATGATATATCATCAAATTGCGCCAACTAAAATGGATATTTATACGAACTAGATACTTAATTATATTTTATATTAAAATGTTATGTCTAAACAACCGAGCATAAGATTTTGCCGGAGGAAATGAAGGAGATAATAATATTAATGGGACAAATTTTTGATACTTATTCAATGCAAGCAACTTTAATACAAATACATATTTCATTAAAAGATGGCCTCTTCTAATTTAATTGTTGGATACGTATCGGGCCTGATTCGCGACACTATTGTTTATTTGAAAAACTTGCTACGTGTAAATTGTACAAATATAATATTTGTAATTTATGTAAATGCTCTATACAGGAATTTGGAAAGTATTGTTTTAAATTGACAGTAAATTGATTGAATCACTTTATTAGAGTATTAAATCAATAGTTAAGTAACTTTCGTGTAGCGCAGGTAAATGTAACTGTAATTCGTTTACCTCACGTCGCGTTTCGCAGTTCTTTCACGTTACACGGGTAAATATAATTATAAATAATACTTTGGCATAAATTTACATAAATTTCATTTATGCTAAAGCATTATGTATAATTATATTTACATGCGTAACGTGAAAGAATTGCGAGACGCGAATTAAGCGGGCAAATTAATTACGTTAATGGAACTCGACTATCAAAGATTTTACGGTTCAAACGAGGGCAAGTTTCTATTCCCGGAACAGTCGTCGCGGAGGCGAAACGTTACGTTGTTACATTGATAATAATAATAATAATTGAAAAAAAGAACCATTTCTCGGGAGCCACGCAAGAAGCCTTCGGGTGGGCTCTCGATCGGCGGGAGTAACACTCAGGCGCGACTAATCACGTTAATTAGCAATTAGGCGAGATAGAGGGACGCGCGCGGATTATTCGCGCTTTTTGCGCGGGTCTGCGAAATCCCGAATTGCGAGAGGGGACGTAATTCGAGCCGGGGCGGCCGGGATGCCGTTCGCGTCAGCAAGCCTTATTTTCCGCGCGGCGACGTAACGGGGGGGGGGGGAGGGGATGGCTGCGACCCCCTTACGTCGACGGTATCCTCGACGGGGCCGTAGGTCACGACGTGCGCGTCGTCCGCTCGAAATTACGCGGCCGCGATATCGAGTGATATCGAGCGCGTGCATAGCGGCGTCCGTCGGCGGGAGTGGGTGGTGACATTGTTTCGCGAGCGACGAACATAGTAGGAGTCGCCGCGAGTCGGGAAAAGTCGGGGGAAATTGAAAGCGAGCCGGATCGCGGCGAGTTTCCACCGCGACGATTGGCGACGACGCGACGGAGGATCGTTTGATCGACGACATCGTCACCGGTGTCTCGATCGTTATATCGAGCTGTCGGACTCGAGCTGCTTATCGATGTGAATGTTAAATCGGAGAAAACAGTCGAGTTTTCTAATAACGAATTCGATTGCTCGCACTAGTGCACACTAAGGCCAGTTTATAGTCAATTTTTATACTTCACTTTGTCTTAAGTACACGTTCGAAGAGTGTTTAGCCGAAAAATTATCCGCGTGGATGCTGCACAGATCATTTTACTGGCTGCGAAATATTTCGAGAAATTTACAAGACGATTCTCAAATGTAAGAATTGACTGTAAACAAGCCTTAGTGTGCACTCAGTGCGCACTAGTGCAAGCAACCAAATTCGCTGTAAGTCAAAGTCGCGAAACCCTTTTTGCGGAAACAGAGTAATAAAACGTGGGGTGTATAATAGGAGAATGTACAAGACTTGGGAGGAATAAAGTAACACGAAAAGAATAAAATGTAGCGAGATGTAGGATTACTGGCGTGTTATCTACTCGCACTTTACTTGTAATTTTTTGGTGTCGCGGAAAATAATACACGCAGCAACAGGCGTGCAAGGTGTTTTTCTAATAGTTGTTGGAATTGACTTTCAGAGGCATTTTATGAACAAGAGAAATATGCTCGCAATTTTCTTTGTAAAGAGACGTTCGAGCATCAGTTCCTAAAGTGTTGGACGGCCCGTGGAAACGTATAGGGGACGATCTACAAGTTTTGTGTCACAAAATCGCGAGGGAAGATCCCATAGGTCTCACGCGGTCTTTAGACATCTTTGAGAAATATGCTCAATAAAAAAAAATTGCTCAATTAAAATACGGATTTTACGCAGTATATAACTTTCACACATTTTGTAAAATAATTCCACAATATCGTATATCGTAGTATTGTTTAGACAGAATGCCACAACTTTTAACGAAATATTCACGTTACGGTGAAAACGCGTGCTTTTCCGTTCTTTAATAATTTGTCTGACCGACCACTGTGCTCGCGCAATGGGGTTCGCTTGAAACCGTTCAATTCGACATCATATTTGTCGGGTCTGCCTCTTTTGGCTCGCGAGATAAAAGGAGACGGTCGCTCACGTGACACTCTGTATAAAGCCTTGTGTCCACGATCCAACAACTGCGTCCAGGTGATGCGCTTTTTATTTGGGATTCGATTCAAGGGGCGGTGTTCATGGGCCCAATTGTTCGTTTTCTGGTTAAATGTTAACCAGAAAATGAAAAACCGCGCCCCACAGTCAGATCTTGGGTGCTTTCCAGCAAGAGACACGAGAGCGTCAATTCTGTATCTCATGATATAGCGAAAATGCTCAAAGTGTGCGGCTTTGTCTCTTTCTAAAGGCCTGTGTCCACGATGCTGGAACTCGGTCCAAGTTCTATTCGAGAAATGCGTAGCCAATCGACTTGCAGCTCTTCCGTAAACACATTTCTCGGAACTAGAACTTGGACGCAGTTCTTGGGAACGTGGACACGAGGCTTAACGTAGGTTTCACACATTTCAAGACTCCAATTCCAAGATATCCCTGCACCCGTTCTATCTTGGCGTTAGATTCCTCCCGTATTCTCCGTCGACCTTCCGGCGGCTTTTTGACACGCACGGCGACGGCGGCGGGCTTTCGAATCCGGAAAAGGGGTCTCAAATCCCCGCGCGGCCGCACGGCACGACGCTCTAATTTTCTATTTCCGGCTTGTACTTCTCTCGGCGCGACCGCGCGGCTTAATTAGAGGCACGAAAAGTGGGAAGCAGACTAGACGGAGAGAGAGAGAGAGAGAGAGAGAGGGCCTCGCTCTCTTCCCGAGATAAAAGATACCAACTTCCGAGCTTTACCGCGCCACGCCGGGCCCGGGGACCCGCTCTCGGGGATAAATACGCCCGGCGTCGTTATCGATCCCCGCGACGACGCACCGCGTCTGATAACGCGCGGAAGACGAGCTCGGTTCTCCTCGCGGACTCTCACGGGCGTCGTCTCCGTCGGCCCCGCGGACTCCTCTCTCTCTCTCTCGCGCGCACCGGCCGTGGGAAACCGCGACGCGCGGCTGACGTCCGCTTGAATTTGATCGCGTGCTGCGCGTGTGTGTTCGTTGATTCAATTGAGCGTAATTGATAAGTCTATGAATCGCGATTCTTCGCGTCGCGTAATCTTTTATGTATAATTGGACGGCAAGTTAACCCGCGGAAAGAAAAATGTAGCTGCCGTAGCTGAAAACTGTGGCAACTAAATTTCAGTTGTAAAATATGGACAGCTAATATTAAGCTGCGGCAGCTAAATATTTCGCTACTGTTGCCTGTTGCATTAGGTGCGACGGCAAACCGTTTGCTGTGCTTCAGAAAATTTATAGCCACGGCGGCAAAATATTTTTAGGGAACCATTAGCTACGGCAGCGAATTTTTTTTTCAGTGCCGCTGAGGGCATTGTAGTCTGCAGATTTCGGGCATTACTGCACGGAGAGACCGATATGGTTACCACATGTCTAATTAGGGTTGGCACAACCCCGATAAATAGTAATACTTATGAAAGTAGCGGAGACAACTATGTATATGCGTTTTGTGCAGCAAACTTAGCGAATGTTGCAACGCAAAACAATGTAGACGCCCCTACTATTTACACGGCAGCATTTTCATTTTAGTTATCTTTTCCTTAGCCGGTCTTTCCGTGTAGGCATTTTTTTTCGGCATTAGTGGGTGTTACTTGGCCTTGCTGGGACATTATGAGGAATGTAAAAAGATCAAATGAGATAAAAGGGAGGCAGCTGACGCAGGAGTACAAAGGTGTAATCGACTAACAAGAATATTCTTCATGTCGCCAGCAGTAATTAACAACTTCAGTGTTTTTATTGCCTCAGTGGTCGAATTGGTGGGACGCCCGTCTAGAGAGTAGGGAGGTCCAGGCTCAAACCCTGGCTGAGGTAATATTTTTCGCAATAAATTTTCTGTATTATTAAAAATGCCAGATACAGTCAACAAAAGTTTACTGTATAATAAATAGCATTCATTACAGTCGAACGTTTCGATCAACCGACGTGATCCTTTTCAATGACACGTATATAAAAAAATATTGATTACATCACAACGTCAATTGTTGAATTTTTAAAATAAACAATAATGTCGTGAATCAGGACCGATATGTATTCAACAATTAAATTAGAAAAGGCCATCTTTTAACAAAATGTTCATTTGTATTGAAGTTGTTTGCATTATATTTTTATTGAGTAAGTATTAAAAATTTATCTCACTAACGTTATCGTCTCCTTGATTTCCTTCGGTAAAATCTTACGCTCGATTGTTTGGAGATAACGTTTTAAAATAATTAAGTATCTAGTTTGTATAAATATCCATTTTAGTTGGCGCAATTTGATGATATCATTACTTTTGTAGAGAGGATAAAAATGTTTTTTTTCTTCTAATAAAATATATCCAAATAATTAAATTGTATAATTCTCGATTGGATGGCGCTTATATTTGGCGTCTTTTTTTACCTTTTTTTTTTTAAATTTGAATCAACTCGCGTAATCTACACGGTCGGTCTCGCGCGCGCGCGGTTCTGTGCTTATACTTGGCGCTACCGTGTCTCGTGATGTAAAATTAAGTGTACAAGGCAAAATAAGACAAAGTAATGTCCACTGGGCCTCGGCAGGCATTGGTGTACGTGATTTCGGTCAGTTTACCCCTCGTTGGGCGGAACGCGTGATTTGTGCGCGAATTTTACTGTCGCTCGATTAATCGACTACGTTGACACACGAGGACGTATAAGCCAGGAGTTATTTTAGAAATCATCGAATTTCATTTTGTCCGAAATACATTTTCCGCGAGTTACGAAGCGTTCCGACGAATTGGCGCTTTCTCACTCCGCCCCGTTATCACCGTATTGAATTTTTATTCCATATAATGTCCCGCCGCCGGGAACAAACGGCGCGAGCAAACGAAACCTTTCGAGGTTCCCTTTACTCCGTCGCGAAAGCGCTGATATAGACCTGTTTAAAAATATTCGATTAAAACCGTCGGTTCCTCCGTTCCTGCCGGCGTATCGCAGAATCCCCTTTCCCGGACAAAAACGTAAATAGACCCCGCGTGCTTTATTCATACGCGTTCTTTCCTTTATCCCCCACAACATTCGCCGGTTATTAATCCCCGAGCCCGCGGCCGCACGTGCGTGTGCCGTCCGTCCGTCCGCGCGGCGAAACGGCGCGATCGTAATTTACCCCCTTTGAAAATCCGAAACTCCGCTCGGCCCCGGCATTCGATTATTCGTCTGCGCATAACGCCGGCGTAGATCTAATTCGAGAATGATAACGCGGGGAGTTCAAAGACCTGTCCCTTCCCCGCGGCCCCGCGGAGAGTCGATCGCGGGGAGCCCCGAATAGCGTCGCCGCGCGGCGTAACACAATCAACCGGGTCGGCCGCCCGCCGCGATTGGCCGCGGATTCGCAAACGGACAAATGCCAAATAACGCCGAGATCATTCATGGGAGCCGACACGAGGCGCGGCGCGGCGTGGCGCGGCGCGCCGCGCCGCGGGGGGTCGCGGCCGCGTGAAATCCACGTGAATAATCAATCGACGAGTACGGGCACTATTTTCGAAACGCTCGTACGCTCCAGTTTTATAACTGGAAAGGGGGATATCCAGGCCGGCCGGTCGCGGGCGAAACGCCGACGGAGAGAGAGGCGGGGCGGACGGGAGGGAGGGGAGCGCATGTGTCTCAGCTCCGGGTTTAACGTTGCACGATGGATCCTTATTTAATTTGGGAGGACTCAAAGGCCAGAGTGATCGAAGCGTTCGGAGACTCGAATATCCGCGAGGATGGAGAAGAGAGCGAGAGAGAGAGAGAGAGGGAGAGATGCGAAGAGGATTTAAGATTTTAAATATGCAAGAATTCGCGGGGACCGGGGGTCTAAGAGGATTCTAACGCGTTTAAAAGATGTAAGACTCGAGGACGTTCTTAAAGGACGTCGCCGGCGATTAAGACGAGTTTCCGTCGCAATTTCGACGGGAGAGCAAAACTACCCACGTCGCAGCCGAATCCGAGCGGAGAAGCTCCGTCGACCAACGTTCCGCGCGGTCCAGAGGCGCAACATTAAACGTCCGCGCGAACACATTGATCCTCCCCGTCGTCGTCGTCGGGCCCGAGGTCTCTTCTCCAAGAGCGTAATTAAGATTCCGTTGAATTAAAGATCGCGCGACGTCGGCTAGGAGACCCGAGGTCCTCGAGGACGCTCATTATTAAACGGAGAACGCGGCCGCGTGGCTCGATACCGAGGGAGGCCGGCCGGTCGCTCCACGCGCTCCGCTCGTCATCAAAGGGAATACACGAGCGCGTAACCGCGGGTGCGACCCCCGGAACCGGAGCGGTCGCGCAGCGGGGACGAGGGGGCGCCTTACCTTTTCTACGACTCGCTGGCTCCGCGCGCGAGGACGTCTCCCGTCACATTCCACGTATCAGCCGGCGCGACACCCGTTACCGCCGCAGGAAACACGATCCGCCGCCTCGTGGCTGCCTCCTCCTCGTCGGCGCTGCCTCGTGTGGTGGTGCGGTGGGCCCCGCGCGTCGCTATCATCCACGCCTTTGTCCGGCCGGGGACGCGGTGCGTGCGTGTCCGACGACCGGCAGGGGAGGGGGGGGGGGCGCGCGGGGAGCCGGCGAAACGCGAGTCCGACGGTCTCGGGCGGGAGGCGGGGACGATTCGATCGGAGCGCGGCCGGCGCGCGCGCGCTTCCTCAGGACGTCGGTGCGCACGTGGAGTGAGGCCACCGGCTGTGTCGCCGCTTCGGGTCCTCCGGGATGCGTCTCCGTCGAGGTTAATCGCTCCTTCTATCTCACCTTCGCAGAGGCGGCACACGACGACCGTCAGGACCGTCCGTTCGCGCTCGGCCGGGAGAAGCGCAGGATGCGGCGAGACGAGGCGCCGCCGCGCCGAGGCATGCACCGCAACTAGCCGCCCGCTTCGCCGGTCGTCGGATCTCCCCTCGGAGCGCCGAACATCGCAGGATGCTGCGTGCGTCTTCCTCCTTCTCTTCCTCCTCCTCCTCTTCTTCTTCTTCTTCTTGCGGGAGACCCTTCAGCGTCCCTTCGACGGAAACATGCCGCGTCTTCCCGCCGGCCCCGGTCTCTCTCGCTCGCTCTCAGGCGTTCCCTTCTTTCGGTCCCCGCGGGACTCCGAGATAAAATGGACCTCCGCGGCGAAGGGACGGCGAGACGACGTCGTCGGCTAATGGACCCACGCTCCGGGGGGACGAGTCGGGTAACCCGTCGGCGAGTGTCACGAGGATCGCGAAGAGAGAACCGTCCTGCTGCTGCTGCTCCTGTAGTCCCGCTCGCCGCGCGGCGAGGAACGCGGTCAGCACGCCTTTCTCGCGGTGCTCCGTTCTCGCGAGAGCACTCGTACTCGCTCTCTCCTACTCTGTCTCTCTCTCTTTCTCTCCTTTCTCTCCGGAAGTCACGACCTCTACGCCAGCGAGAGCGAGGGAGAGAGAGAGGGAGATATCGCGAGGAGAGCGACGTGCGCGACTCCGAAACGTCGTTACTCCGAAACGACGTGGCCGAAGGACGATGCTGCTGCTGCTGCGGCGGCGGCGGCGGCGGCGAGGACGGACGTCGTCGACGCCCCCGTGCCTTCCGTCCCGTCCGTTCCCCTTTCTTTCGCGACGCGACGGCGACCACGGGAACGCCGTTCGCACGAGGGGGGGAGGCGTTGGCGGCGACCTTCCCCCGAACCACCACTCGCGGAGTAACAATAATCACCCGAGGCACCCGCGTTCCGTCGGCGGAGACACGCGGAGGGAGACCTGGGGCCCCCGCGCCGAGGACGGACGAGGGCTCTAGAGGCACACGGAGCGCGCCAAGACGGGCAGCGGGGCGGAGGGTGGAGAGAGAGGCGTTAGAGCCGTTTCTCTCGGGGGTCCGCGGCTACGCGGAGGATCTTCCCTCGGCGCGACGCACGTGCGGTCCAACGCGGCACCGGGGCTGCCGTGCACGGGCGCGCGTTGTCCCCTGCTTTCTTCACCTCACACGGACGACACGTACCCCGAGAGTGCGGGCGAGCGAGCGAGCGGCGGTCTCGCGGCTCTCGCCTCCTTCCTCGCCAACGCCTACACGATACACATTGCACGCAGTAGCAACGACGCCCCTACACGCCGAGCGTCAGTGGCGCTCAGCGAGCGGCGTCCGCCGCCCGCGGCGCCGGGACGCTGAGAGCCCCGTTTCCGCCGACGCCGGAGTCACTTTTGCGCGCGCGATCGACCGCACTTTCTTACGCGCGCGTCCGACGGTCTTGCGAAATTTTATTGTCGTTCGAATCCGCCGCTTCGATTGTTTATTTAACGTTTTTTTCCCGCGAGACTGGAGAAACGACGCGCGCAGGGATATTTCGGGCGCGCGCTCGTCACGTTGGTCGTCGTGAAGTGCCTAGCGGCGCTGCGCGTCTAGGAATATACGCGTGTCCCTAGACGAAGAGACTAGACGCGCTGGTTACTTTTCAGTTAACTTTGATTCCCTAGTTGCAAATTTTTGCCTAGCACGGTAGGGACTCGATCACGAACCTTTTCCTCTAGCGTAAACTTGTTTAAAAAATTTATAAATGCAATACTTGTCAATGAAAATTTTCACTTTTTATGAGTTCATGTGCAAGGAAAAAAATTTATGATCGAGTCTTAGAATTATTTTCCTCGAAACAGAATTTTTTAATATTTGTTAATATCTTAATATTCTTCATTTTTATATTCTATCCTGTATTCTCCTATGTAAAAAAAAGTGTTAAGTCGATAGTCGAAAGTCTCGAAGTATTGTCGCTTCTCCGAGATGCCGATTGGCTGTCTCGCTTGTGCGATACGACATGCTTCAGTCGTGTTATTTGCAGCTGTCAAACCATGCCAATTTTTAGATAGAGCAAATGACGCGCGCAAAGCGCGCGCTTGTGTTGTCTAGTAAGAACTTAAAAAGTTAATAAATAAATCAATACTACCGTGATGTGGGGTCTACAATGCAAGTCTCAGTCGTAGCAGTGACTAGTCTTCTACGATTGGTCACTTCTTATGTGCCTCACTGAACTGACCAATTACAGTCTCGGTTATCCTGATTTCACGAAAATATATAAAATCCTTATATTATTCATACTGTAAATCTACAAATATAAATACAACACTGAGGCGAGTGAAGTTTCTTTAAGACTTCAACGCCATCAAGATAGTAGAAAACAAGTTTAGAAGCTGCAGATACTCGTCGCTTCCTTCTGTTAATCTGAAATCACATTTCTAAAGAGGAAAATTTTCCTCAGTTACATTCAGTTTACATTGTTCTTTTGGCGTATATGTAAAAAAAGTAAAAAAAAATACTTACCCCAAGTACATCGCCAATAATCGCTTTTTGTTTGTCAGTAAGTTCGTCGGAGAAGATAATTTTCTCGTTCAATTGTTCAATTACCTAAAATCCAACGTAACGAAAATTAAATAAATTTCATCCAATTAACGCGCGCTAAAAGTACTGTCATTATTGAAAACATTTTTCAGATTACAAAAACAACGAACGCGATACCTGCGAACCCGGATATCCTTCAAGTAGCAAATTCTCAAGTAACTTCTGCATATCAATGTATTTCCTCTTGTTACAAGCCTCCCACAGCGCATTAATTTGATCGTCGGGAACCAACTGAAACGACAAATGCATAGCACAATTCGAAACGATTCCATTTCATCAGAATCTTTTTACGAGAACGTAGAGGAAAGTCCCCTGTTGCGAGATAGCGGGGCTTCTGTTAAATTGATGGACATCATCGGTTAATTCCACCATGAATTTATTGCCCTTGGAGCGAAATCTGTGTGGTGGAAAACTCATAGCTAGATCGTGTAATCGTTGCGAAAGATTTGCGATTGAATTTCGGCGTTGAAAACCTGCTATCTCACATTAGAAACGTGTCTTGTAATCAGGGTTGTAAACCGGAGCAAAAATACGTTCTTTGGAGCGGTTTTGAACCGGTTGGAATTTAAAAACCGCTCCGAAAACCGGATGAATTTACGGAGTAAATTATTTGGAACTTGGGACGTAAACCGAACCGGAGCGAATAAGATTGTAAACCGGAGCATAAATACGTTCTTTGGAGCGGTTTTGAACCGGTTCGAGTTTAAAAACCGCCCCGAAAACCGAATGAATGAAGTAAATTATTTAGAACTTGGAATGTGTGTGTGCAAATCGAACCGAACTGGTGAAATTTGCACATTTACCACCTTTCCAGCTATGTAGCAAAGATTCAAACGTGGTAAATCTTTTTAAATAAATTAAATCCTTTTTAGATAAAGAAACCGCTCCAAAACCGGTTTTTCATGCTCCGGTTCAAAACCGGAGCGTTTGAAATCATAATCAAAAATGGTTCGCTCCGGATCGGAACGATTTTATAATTGAAATTTTGATCCGTTCTCTCGGAGCGGATACACTTCAATGGTTCGGTTCGGTTTACAACTCTGCTTGTAATAGAGGACTCTCCCATAGATTTACCCCGATAACGTCGAGCGCGTCGTCCACGGTGATCTCGTACTCCTTTCCCTTTAGTCGCGTGATCGATTGCAGGCACATGACGGCCTGTCTCAGATCGCCGCCCGACGCCTCGACGATCCTCTCCAAGACCTTCCTGTCGGCCTTTAGATTTTCCTCGTTGCATATGTACTCGAGCCTGGCGATACTCTTCTCGTCGCTCAGCGGCTTGAACCGGAATTTGGTGCAGCGCGACGCTATCGGCTTGATGATCCGCGACAGGTAATTGCACACCAAGCAGAAGCGCGTGCTGTGCGACTCTTTCTCTATGATTCGACGGAGCGCCGTTTGCGCGGCGCCGGTCATACTGTCCGCCTCGTCCAGTATGATGATCTTGAATGGCGGACATTTTCTCCCGCTGTAGATATAAAACAATACCTTCGTTATTCTATTTCATCGTTCCATCTTTAAGTCTTAATTAACAATTATATTATGCCTCAGATTGTGCCGTTTTGATCACTGGCTGCAGTACGGCGCGAAAGACGTTCGAGACAATCAGTTTTCAAGTGTTTGCGTCAGATTTAATCGTACAATTCCTGTAACCCGTCCGCGAAATAAATTCGTTCGTGAAACACATTCAAAACTGAATTATCACAAGTATAAAGTAATAAAGAATATAATAGCCAAGACAGGACGTTTTAGTGTCTAAATGATTGCAATTTTTACATTTATTGCGAAAAATTGATTTCGCAATAAATTTAAAAATTAAAGTCATTAAGACGCCAACATCACAATGTGAAATAAGGTTAATACAAGTGTAAAATTTAATTAAATTCCCCTCTGGGAGAAATACAACTGACAATATCTTTCCGCGCGACTCACGCAAATATTTGAAAAGTGAAACTGTTTGCTCGTGCTTCTCAGAAATTCACCAGTCTCATAGTTCTTTCTGTCCCGTTTGAGCACTTCAAGCATCTTTCTGTGCTGTTGCTAATAAGAGGCACCTAGAACGCTTCACTAGACCTCCTGATAACAACAAGATGTGCCATTGTCTCGAACAATCCTTCGCACCGCGTTTCCGCAGCCGTCAGACCTTTTACTGGTTCATCATTGGCATCGATCGCCGATAATCTCCGATGTCTCGATACAAGCAAATTACATTTATATCACTCGCTAATAGAACATCAGAGGCAACGGCCTTTCGTAGCAAAAGCGTTAAGCAGAGCCGGGACCAGGGCGAGGCGAACGAGGCACTTGCCTCGTATAAAAGATTCGGAGCGCAAAAATAGCAATACAAATTTTTATATACCTGGACACACGACAGTCAGATGTTGTAATAAAATTAATAGAGGAAAGTCCTCTATTATGAGATAGGATTCTAATACGAGACAGCAGGTTTTTTCAAAATCCAAATTCAATCGCAAATATTTTCTCGCAACGATTATACGATCTAACAATGAATTCTCCACTAAACAGATTTTACTCCAAAGGTAATAAATCCATGGTAGAATCAACCGATGACGCTTATTAATTTAACAGAAACCCCGCTATCCTGTATTAGAATCCTGTCTCATAACAGGGGACTTTCCTATATTAATATAATAAATGAAACTAACTAAAATTATCTTTATATTTTATACGCCACGAAAGAAATATTTTTGTAACCAAGGGGCGCACTTTTTTCTCTTGCCTCGAGCGCCAAATGTCTAGTCCCGGTTCTGGGGCTCGATCATAAATCCTTTTTCTCCAGCGTCAACTCACAAAAAGTGACAAATTTCATTAACAAATGCCAAAATTCACTTTTCACGAGTTCATGCCAGAGAAAAGGACGATTGAGTCACTGGGGCGAAGACAAGTTTCAACTCACTCCGGCCCGTTAGGATTGGCCTTGCGCAGCGCAAAGGACTTGATCTTGTCCCTCACAACCTGAATGCCCCTGTCGTCGGAGGCGTTGAGCTCCAGTATCCTCTCTTTGTAGATGCTGCCGAACATCTGCCTCGCGGCCGCGTGGATGATGCTGGTCTTGCCGGTGCCCGGCGGCCCGTAGAACAGCATGTTGGGAAAATCCCCGTGCTCCATGGCCTGCCGTATCACGTTCACCACCTCCGTCTGCTCCACAATGTCGTCGACGCTTTTCGGTCGGCTGCGAACGAAATACAAGAATATTAACATCCTCAGTTCCTTCCCTCGGCGATAATTTCTAGACACAAAGGTCCGTATTCGGGACCCTTTGATCGATAAAGGCGCCTCTAAAAGTGGCCAACGAGTGTTCTCATTGGCTGCGAACTACTTTTATGCATCGTCTACAATGCGTGGAGAAAGCCAAGGAGTAAGGAAACAAATCAATTTTAATAAACTTTCAAGTAAGACCCCTATCTAAAACTAAACAATATATAGGAACACGCCAATGTGGGTGACAAGGCGAGACGTAGGTAGCCCAACTTGCAAATCTTGTATCTTTCTGAAAAATGGTGAATCGTAAGTCAATTTTATTTCTCACTCCTACTTGAGCTCCCGCGCTTACTCTCGGCGAGTCGGGACGCCATCGGTCAGCGTGAAAATCTTGTGAAAAGTACGCCTGTATCTCCTCACGCCAAAAGCTAAAGGTTATGGTTCTCTCTTACTCCTTACGCCAGGCTTACTCCACGCATCGTAGGCGCGTCGGAGGTGCTTTCGTCGATAAAAGAGGACTCAGAATACGGGCCGAGGGAGAAGCTCCCGGGGAAAAGGACGAAGGGCCGAGCGGATGGTTCTCTCGCGCGAAGGTCGGCGAGAGGTTAATCCCGCCGGTTGGCGCGCACTCACTATTTCTCCACCCATGGCGTCAGGTTCTTCCTGTCGTCCTTGGCCCGGGAAGTCGAGGGTTTCTTGGCCTCCGCCGGAGCGCCCAGCTTCCCGGTCTTGAGGAAAGCGTGCATGATCCCTCCGGTCGATCTGGCCGCGCGCTGACCTCGCGTGAGCTTTCCCGCTTATTCGCCGCCATGTTTCATTTCAACTCGCTCTGCGCTCAACGTAGTTTGCGCCAAGTCAACCTGGCGACTGACAAGTTGATGCGCGAGGGTGTACAAGCGCGCAAGCATCATATTGCGCAAATATAATTTGTTTTTTTTTATAATATACATTTGTCCGCGTCTCTCGTTGCAGAATTGCAGAATGCGAGGAAGATTCTTTTGTTGTCCCCAGAATGGTGACGACAAATGGCTGCGCTGAGCGGAGGAACCGGCTCGGTGATACTTCAACAGGATTGGTTCTGTGCTTCAGCTCTTCGTTGGATCCAAATGTAGGAACCAATCAGCGACTTGAATCTTTTTTTCTAAAAAGCACAGGAGTTTAACATCCGTTTTTTTTACATCAACTTTTATAGCGTTTTCGATTTTCTGACTCGACCTGACTCCGAGTCAGAAAAGTTTGATCAAAAGCAAGATTTGAACCACAATTTCTGTAAAAATCTTACTTTTGATCAAACTTTTTTGACTCGGGGTCGGGTCGAGTCAGAAAATCGAAAACGCTATTAGTTTAACGTCAACGATTACTCCCGTTACGAAAGATCAATAACACTCTCGTGTTGGCGACATTTCATTCATTCAGCACGGAACCCAACCAAAAGTGAGCGCTGCATAAAGCCCGTATCAGACTACGGATTGAGATTGGGATTAGATTGAAATTTGACCAATTAGAGTAAAGGTTACTAAACTCGAGATTAGTAAACTTTACTGCGATTGGTCAAATTTCAGTCTAATCCCAATCTCAATCCGTAGTCTGATACGGGCTTTAAGTTTACTAATCTCAAGTTTAGTAAAGCCCGTATCAGACTACGGATTGGGATTAGATTGAAATTTGACCAATCAGAGTAAAAGTTACTGAACTTGAGATTAGTAAATTTTACTGTGATTGGTTAAATTTCAATCTAATCCCAATCCCAATCCGTAGTCTGATACGGGCTTGACTCTAATTGGTCAAATTTCAATCTAATCTCAATCTCAATCCGTAGTCTGATACGAACTTTACTCGCTTGAAAAATGGGCGCAGAACCGGACACGCGCCAAATGGCGACTTTATCGGCAGTGCTTGAAAATGGGTGTAGCGGAATAGTTGCAAGAATGAAAATGGGCGCAAGGCGCTGGAATCGGCCGAGCGAAAACGGTGTCGAGTAAAAGGCCGGGGTGGCCGCTCTCAGGTTTCTCTCTGCTTCTATGTAGACGAGGCTTTAAAAAGAACGGACTCGTGATAAGACAAAGTTGACCGCCAGCGTAGTCAGTGGTCAGTGGTGTTGCGGCTGTGTCACTTTTGATCGCTGATATTATTTGACACCCGGGACAAATCATGACTACGCTCCTCGCGCCGGAAGTCCCACTGCCGGGTTTCTCCTTCGATCTCTGCCAAAGGTGAGGGTTTGTCTTCGGTTCTCGTAGATGTTTCGCTCCGAGAATAATCCGGAGTTGTTCCAGCTAACCTCTATACTGCTGTGTCACACGTCGGTTTTGCAACGAGTTCTCGCGGTATAACTGTCGTGTGCAGATTATTTTCCCAATCTCCCGTTTTTGCGAAAGAACAATTTCCAAGACAGAATTTCGGAGACGTGAAGGCGACGGTAAATGCGCGAGCTGCTGCCTTCTGCAATTTTCTGTAACAACGCGAACAATTCCTACTTAATACAAGTATCAAATTAATGAACGATTTCTAACGTTCTAAAAAAAAAGTCCTGCGAAACAATGATCAAGATTCGTTACCACCGTTTTAACGTGTATCTTGAAAACATCGACCGTCTTTGGTCACTTTGGTTTTCTTGTATACTCGATTTTTTCAATTAACTTCGGACACGTCGATCCTGCTCACGTTTTGCTTGTTTCGCGCAGGAACAATGCCTTGGTCAAGAAGGGCTTCGCCGCTCCGAAGGCGGTCAAGACTGGCACCACCATCGCTGGCATCGTGTACAAGGACGGCGTTATCCTCGGCGGCGACACGCGAGCCACCGAGGACACCATCGTGGCCGACAAGTACAGCCTGAAGATCCATTATCTCGCTCCTAATATGTAGTGCGTGTCGCAGCGTCCCATTGTCACAAGTTCGGCCCGCAGCACGAAGCAACGTAATAGCTTACGACTTGTGTCGTACTTATCCTCCAGTCACACATGACACCACGAGACACGGTAGTGTCTCGCGTCAAGTACACAGTGTATTCAAAAAGTTCCAGGACTGGTCGCACACAGATCAAACAACGCCATGTATTGACTCCTCTTTAATATCAAGCTTCTATATAGTCTCCCGCCAATTCGATACAACGCTTGGAACGAGTCTTCAGGTCCATCATCGCCTTCTGGAACGCCTCCACTGGAATACTGTTCAGTTTGTCACCACCTTTTCAATCGCCTCTACTGACTCATATCGGTGTCCCTTCATCTTCAATTTTAGCTTGGAAACAAAAAATAGTCTGGGGGGACAGATCAGGTGAGTTTTGGAACGACTTTTAAAACGAATGCGGCGTGTGAGGCCGAAAGTGTTGGAGAGCAGAGAGTGGTGGCTGTTGCATGACAATGCACCGGCTCACAGGTCCATTGTTGTACAGGAGTGTTTGATGAAAAGGCAAGTTGTGAGCATCAACCACCCTGCGTACTCACCTGATCTGTCCCCCCAGACTATTTTTTGTTTCCCAAGCTAAAATTGAAGATGAAGGGACACCGATATGAGTCAGTAGAGGCGATTGAAAAGGCGGTGACAAAGGAACTGAACAGTATTCCAGTGGAGGCGTTCCAGAAGGCGATGATGGACCTGAAGACTCGTTCCAAGCGTTGTATCGAATTGGCGGGAGACTATGTAGAAGCTTGATATTAAATAGGAGTCAATACATGGCGTTGTTTGATCTGTGTGCGACCAGTCCTGGAACTTTTTGAATACACTGTGTATAAGCGTAGCTTGTAGTTTACGCGAGTTGACGGACCCTCTGATTTTCGGATCTCAACAACGGCTGACCCGACGCCACTCGAAGTGCGCTCAATCGATAGCTCGGGTTCGATTTGCATAATAAATTCAGTCGCGAGCGTATTACGTTGCTTGGTGCTCCGTCCCTCGGTTTCACGGGCGACACACTGAGAGGAACGCAAATGATTTTCAGCTGTTGCGGCGCCGGCACAGCGGCCGACACCGAGATGACCACCGAGATGATAGCCAGCCAATTGGAGCTGCATCGCCTGAATACCGGCCGCGTCGTGCCCGTGTGCACCGCCAATACTCTGATAAAGCAGATGCTGTTCCGTTATCAGGGTCACATCGGCGCCGCGCTCATCCTGGGCGGTCACGACCTCGACGGGCCCCAGTTGTACTGCATTTATCCGCACGGCTCGACCGAGAAGCTGAAGTACACCACCATGGGTTCTGGCTCGCTGGCCGCTATGGCGGTCTTCGAGAGCAGATGGAAGCCCGACATGGAGGTGAGGAGCGCTTTTTCGTCAGTGATAATCTAGAATAATCGCTGGCTCCTTTGAGACTTCGACTGCGGAGGCAGCCGAGTACACGAATGAATGTGCGCGACAAATCTAGAGTCTAAAATAAAGTTTATTTTAACTGTGTGTGTAAACAGTGAGAAACTTGTCGCGTTATAATCTATCGATTCGTGTGTTGATGTTAACGTACTTATACCTGTGTATGCATTAATTTAATTTCGATTTATCTTTTTATATTAAATAATGCACTAAAACTATTTCGTATATCAAAAGCTACGTGTTCTTAAGTCGAAAACTGGATGCCTTTTTAGGAAGAGGACGCGAAGCGGCTGGTGGCGGACGCCATTCGCGCGGGCGTGTTCAACGATCTTGCGTCGGGATCCAACGTGGATCTCTGCGTCATTCGCAAGAACAACGTCGAGTACTTGCGGCCGTACGACACCGCCTGCGTGAAGGGCGAGCGGCAGTTCAGCTATCGTTACAAGTCCGGCACGACGTCGGTGCTCACGAAGACAGTACAACCGATCGTCGTGGAAGAGGAGACTGTGCGCGCGATTGTGTCCGAAGCGATGGACACGTCCTCATGAAACCCCGTTAATTAATCTAGCGTTCTACGTAAGCTTCAAATAATAATGAAAATTTTTTCCAAGCAATGCTCGTTGATTATAAATCGGTTCAATGTTTGTAATAAAGGTATTACCGGGATTGCGCAAGGACAAGTGTATCATTTCTAAATTCTGACTCCGAAAAGGGAGGGAATAATATTTAGATTGGGATCAAAGTAAGCAAGGAAAAATTAGAAGAGCCCGGCGGCTTGCTTGAGGCGCTGTTTCTTCCAGGTCGGTAATTTCTCGAACTCCGCGGGCTCCATTTTGAAGATCGCGATGAAATTGTCGTAGGTCAGGTGCATTTCCTTGCGTCTGACGTCCACGCCGGCCGGCAGGTTCTCCGGCTCGCTTTTCAGCACCATCGGCGGGTACTTGATGTAATTGTCGAAGTCCGTGGTGGCCTTCGAGGTCGTCTGCGTCCTCGTCGATTGATCTCTGTCCTCCAGCAGGGCGCAGAATATGTCGAACGGCTTGTAATCCCTCAGCAGATTATGATTCCAATTGTCAAACAGTCCGATAAAAGTGGCTGGCTCTAAGCCTGAGAAGCGACAAAAGTAAAATCGACTTGTGGACAAAGCAAAAAGTATGAAATATATTTTAAGGATCTTTCGCGGAAGAAAGATCTTGAAAAAAAAAGACTGATTTTTACTCGAAACTTGCTAGGGAAGACATCGTTGATCGTCAGAACAAATCTTTTCGACTTTGCATTGCCTGGAACTCACCTTGTTTGATCACGGAAATGGCCGTGTTGCGATTTCGACCAGCGGGATGAGTGTAGAGGTATATAGTGGCGTCTTCGACGCACTCTTGCAGCGTCCTCGGGCTGGAGAACTTGCCTATCCATATCCAGATTACACTGCCGGCGTCCAGCAGCCAGACAGCTTCCGGTATCAGAGAGTTCTGTCGGAATCCAAGGATCTGCTCGCCCACGAAGAGGCCGTTCTCGGTGCGGCATTGAAACAGGTGCTTATCCAGCTCCTCGCCGATCTCTTCGGTCTCCGTGCCGTAGGCGCCTCTGCCTGAGGAGCACAAAAAGCAACGACGATTGTGACGCCAAGCGTGATCTTAGAGATGCTCGAGCCGCTTCATAGTTTTTGCTCGGTTCATCAGTTACCTCCTAGCTCGGTCCAGAAGTCGTCGCTCTCCTTACCCTCAGCAACGAGGGGCGCGTTTCTGGGCGCGAGGCGTCGCGACGTCTGTCTCGCGTCGCCGGTGCTCTTGCCGCCGCACCAGACGATCGGCGCGCCGGAGAAGAGGATGAACACCGCGCTGGAGTCCAGGCTGCTCGCCCGTAACGGACGTTCCACGGCTTTCGAGGTGTACGGCGTTGAGCCGAACACTCTGACCAGATACTTTTTGGGCGCTACAAATTGAGAATCTTTATTGTAGAAGATGGAAAGATGCACCCTTCGCGTTCCCTGTGATATCTTCAAAACGTGAAACGTTTCCTTTACGTATAAATTTAAATATTCCATTTTTTCTTCGTGCAATACATGCATGTTACAACTTCTCTTGATATGTTATCACAGTGAGTCTGGAGTAGACGAGCGCAAACAAGAACATTCAAACCGTGAATTAGTCTGTCAAGTCGAACAACTTTCTGCATTTCGATCCAAATTGGACATTCTCTCGAGACGAAAGTTCTTGTTGCCAAAACTATTTCAAGCTCACGATTAACACCTTACTAATTGTTATCTTTTATTTATTGATGTAACATGCGTATATTATTTCTTTATGCTTTTATCGAGCCGAATAACAGGAGAGAGACGCTTTACGAGAATCACGGTGACGTCCGGCGAGAATCTTGAGCTTCCCGTCGTAGATCTGCAATAGATGAGGCGGTTCTCTGCCCTGGGACGCCTTCACCAATTGCGCGTTCGTCTCTTCAGACAGACGGCAAGCCACTGTCAAAGCCGCATCTCGATCCAGTTTGACCGAGTGAACACCCTCCCAACAGTAAACCTGGAAATACCACAGTCGTTCCCGTTTGAATCTTCCACGATGACTGCAACAGCCACGAGATGAAAATGTCACGCCAACATTTATACGCTTCACAAAATCGCACGCGCTAACAGAAAAATTCTCCCCTTTTCCTGGCTCGTTTAATCTTTGCGGGAATTTTTATTTTTTTCGCGATGCTCAAAAAGTTACGAACGATATTAAATTCCTTTAGCAATTGTCGACGCGACTAAAAGAAGATTCACCGGACTTTATTGACAAATTAAATAGTTAGTAGTGATTTGAAGATAAAAACGGCAGATTACATTTAACAGACTTTTTCGAAAGGAGCCAAGCTAAGCTCCGAGAGTTCCATACGTACAATACTTCGACACCTTCGTCCCTGTCCGTACTTGTACAGCATCACGTAGCAGGCTTCCGCGTAATAGATTCCCCTGTCGTCCTCCACCTGGACCATGCCCTCCTTCAGCTCGACCCTCCACAGGGTCCGCTCGCCGGACCCGTCGTCCACCAGCTGGCACTCGGCCGCCATCCTGGGCCTCTCGTTCATGTAATCGGGCTCGAAGCTCGCCGGCAACGTCAACGGCCTCGTCTTCGAGGGCTCCCAGCCCCTCAACAGCGCCTTCATCTCCGCCGGCTCGTGACCTTCGTTTCGTTTCATTCATTTTTATTTCCGCCTGACTGTTGCACCGCGCTATGTCAACGCTACGATCTCAAAATTCTAAAAGTTCTCGCGACCCGAAGGTTGTCAGTCTATTTCAGCCGTTTTACTTTTCAATCACTGGCTTGATTTCAATTTTTATACATGCATACGATCGTTCCCCCATTTCCTTTCTTTCGTTACAATTAAGATACTGATAAAGAGAATTGTTAGACGACTTTAGGCCGGCAGATGGCTTATTTATTTAAATCCGACGTTTCGACCATACGGCTTGTGGTTCTTTTCAAGGAATTCAATTTTGTATCGTTAATCAACTACCGGCGACTCACATTCTTTCGTTGTTAAGATACCGATGTTCCTTTTATCGGCGTGCATTCTCAAGAGATTTTCAAATAATAAAATGTATAATATGCTTCCGAATGAGAAGATTGTATTATCGCGCGACAAAGCAACTCTCTCTACCTTCCGTCGTCCTGGCCACCGGCACGCCGTCGCTGTAATCCTTCTTCTTGACGAAGCCGCGCGCGTTTCTCACGGCCTCCAGTCTCTCCCGCGCGTTGACGTCGCGGCCCACCCAGGCCCAGACGCCGGCCTCGCCCCGGTCCACCAGGTACACGGAACCGGAGGTCAGGTCGCCCCGTAGAATCGGCCCGGACTTGACTTCGGCGACCTTGTACTTGCCCGACTGCTCGCTGCACTTGTAAAGCTTGATCGGGCTGGGCGGGTTGACGCGGTGCTGGCGATCGGGCGCCACCACCCTCGCCGAGGAATCGAGCACGCTGCTGAAGAGCTCCCTGTCGTCCGCGGGCAAGGTCTGCTCGTAGCCGTCCTCGACCACCGCTACACGGCCGTTGTTGTTCTCCTTGCGGGACTCCAGCAGACTGGCGGCGTGACGTTTGTGCAGTGGATCTGACAGCGAGCCCAGCCACAGGAAGACGACACCCCTGAGGACCAAGGAGAGATTAACTATCTACTCTTGTCAAACTCGTGGTTACCCGGGACAAAATTTGTATTAAATCAATAGACGAAAATGGAATTGTTTTGTGAAATTGAGAAAACGACGAAAACCAATTTCGTCTAATCGAGGTGGTATAGTTGACTCCTGCCGTCTTATCAATAGAGGAAAGTCCCCTATTACCAGACCGGCTCCTAATATGAGATAGCGGGGTTTCTGCTAAATTAATAGACATCTTCTGTTGATTCCACCATGAACTTTTTGCCCTCGGAGTGAAGTCTGTTTAGTGGAAAATTAATTGGTAGATCGTTGCAAAAGGAAGATTTGTGATTTAATTTGAAAACCTGCTGTCTCACGTTAGAATCCTGTCTTACGACAGAGGACTTTCCTCTGTACGAATTAACGCGCTTTTCTATTGCGGAAGAATTTATAAAAGTCTAAATAGAAAAGAAGATACCGTGTACTAATGACGCAAAGCTTGTCAGGAATTAAAACTTACTCATTACATTATGAAGTTAAAAAGTGAAGCCATAAATATACAAAGAGACAAAAGGTAAAACCGACATGATCACGCGATAATTTTTCTAAACGCGCTAAACTTCGTCTAGGCGTTAAAGGGATCATTTGTTCAGTCCTCAGGAAGGCACGTGCGTTGTTTTTTTGCAGGCGAGAACTTTCACCGGCGGATTTCGACATCGTCCGCGGCGATTACGTAAAAATTATCCGCGTCGCGTGGTACGCGATTGCCCCGGACTGTCACGCACTTTGCGCAGACGTCCACCAGGATGACGTCGCGGCAGCTGAAGCGATCCCAGTGGACCCTCTCCAGCTCGGTCAGGATCGGCACGGCGACGCCGGAGACGCGGTGGAGGGCGCAGCCGGGCGGCTCCTGGTGCAGGTTCTCCACCATCAGCCGTTGCCGGAAGTAGGCGAGGAACCGGGGGCTCTCGCGGCCCTGCGCCTCGCGCGTTAAAATCATCGCCGACGTCTGCGAGTCGAGCTCGGCGGCGCGGAGCGCCGCGGCGCCGGACGCCGTCGAGTCGCAGTTGGCGCCGATCCAGAAGTGGATGGCGCGCACCACCGCGGTGTCCTTCAGGTCCTTGATCTACAGAAGGAACAATCGGCAACACGTATTAGCGAAATGATAAAGCGAACGAAAGCGAAAAGAAGAGGAGCAGGCCGATGTCTTCATTAATGCCAATCTTTGTGACCCAGATTCGCTCAGTCATCCTCTTACAAAGACATTTGCGTTCTTTTCTTATATTTTTCGTCACGTTACATGTATTTGCCCAACATCCTTCTAGAAGATTACATTATTTCAAAGACAGTAACAATTTTCTTCTACCATATAAGCTTTTCTCGCATTTACATCAATAAGAAACATTTTCAAAATGAAATATCTCTGTTTTTTCTTTTCCAGGCATGTCTGTTAAACGTCGGCGGCTTCTCTTCTTTCGATTGCAGCACCAATCTTTAATAAACGTAAACGTCTCCGCGAGAGAAATTCAGTTTCCTCGCGGGGGAAGCGCTGGCAAGCTCGAAGAGTAGATCTGCAGGAGTAAAATCACGCCAGAGCGAGGGCGCGAATTTCGTTATTAGGCGTGGCGGTGCTCGCGCTTTCGTGTGCGGTTTCTCTCACGGCGACGCAACACAATGGAAGTAAAAGTATACCGGCATGCCCGGGTAAGGAAGTGCGCCGTCCTTTGCGGACACGGCGTAGACGATGTACGCCGACTCGGAGAGGAAGAGGCCCATGTTGCTGCTGCTCACGACCGTCGCTCGTAGACCCTGCTCGACAAAAGCGAGTAACGTAATATCCCAAGTAGAACATATCGGTCACGAAAACATCAAGATGACGTCATTTTTTTCATCATTTTTTCATGCGTCGCGGTGACGTCAAAATAGCCCACCGAGAGCACCTACTCAGAACGTTGTAAAAATGATCTTGTTTTACACAGAGAAGCTAATTAAGTATTGTACATTAAAAATAAACTGCAGTAATGCAAGATAAACTGACTGATCGTGTAATTTGTAATAATATATTATTGTACACATCGCGAATATCATGAAACATCGTGTCATAAATCAGTCGTTGCAAAGTAAATCTTGATGTCGATCATTTTATGGCGTAAAATTGATCGTTTTAATGTCACATTGACGTTTTTGTGATTAACTTGTTCTACTTGGGTGCCTGAGTAAAACGCGACGCGGAGCAAATAATTAAATGTAAGTTGGAGGAGACAAATAATCATTTACACGATAGCTGAACATAGTTCATAAACAATAGTTAGGAATAGAAGTAAATAAAAATGTAACATTAATTGGAGCATTTAAAAAAGAGACGTAATTTCCTGTCTGACCATCGTAAGGAAGACTACTATTATTTTTTGTATATCCATGACGATTGCTGTGGCCCGTGAATTTCTGAGGTCCGGTTTCGCCGACGCTGTTTAACTTTAAGCTTAGCTTACCTCGCTCTTTGCCTTCTTCCAACTGTTGCTTGAGACACAAACGTGAATTAAACTGAGATCAAAGTTAAGCGACGTTCGGCGAAACTGGGCCTAAAACTTTGTACGTTAATCTTCCAATAGAATTATTTTTGTACTGCAATGCGTATGTTTTATCGTTGAAAAAGACTTCGATGTCGTAGGATCATACACAGTCGCTCACAATCAGCATCGTAATTATCTTTATTGATAGCTACCTCGATCTTCCAGACACGGAAGATGCTGCTGTTCTTCGGGATGTTTCGGAAGACCTCGCCGCCGGAGTCATCGCTGCGACAGCTCCTGTCGTCCTGCGGGACGGCGTTTAAAACTTCAGGATACAGCACGCTCGTCATGTTCGCCCGTGATAAATAATCGAAACCCGGCCCCTTCGGAAATTCCTCTCCTCCCGGCGATTCAGGGCTTTTCTCTTTCTCCTCGCGCTCAAAAGTGATATATTGTCGTCGCAAAACGACGGACAAAGCAAGTTTTCGCGTATCCCGCGAAGAGTCGCCGGAAAATTCGAAAAAAAAACCGGATTCTAAGGTGGACAGGTGGGCGCACGCGTGCGGTAATTAATGGTAATTAATTGCGTGCGCGACTACATCGCCGGTGTTACATTCGTAGGCGCGCGAGCGAGCCGAGGTTTCGCAACGGACGCGCTTCGCGAGCGGACTGGAAACTGGGATACCGGAGCTCGCGAGAGGATCCTCGGCCTCGCAGGTGCACTCGAGTGCGTGCTCGACGCACATGCACGCAGCCTTGGCCGGAAGAGCGTTTAGCACATTAAATAAGTTTACCTTAATTTAGCTCACGTGCAAGATCGATGTAAGTGCGATGTAACTTCAACGTGAAAGCCGAGTATCATTGTTTCGCGTGATTATTTTGCCTATCGTTAATTGACGAGTGAATTATTCATTTGGCGATGCACAAAACGACGTGAATTATTGCTCGTCGCTGCGTGAAAAAAGCATGTCGCTATCTAGAAACATTAGAAATATTTTTGAGAGACTCCGGCTTCCCTCCGGGCATTTCTGCGATGCTTTTGTTAGACGTTCGCGTCGTCAAAGTAGTCGCGCGCAAATAACAAAGGGGGCGAATCTTTCGACGCTACACACGAATTTTAGTTTATTTATTTCAATTAAGTGAATTATTCTACTAAATTTAGCGAATTTAATTATTTGACGGGACAGCTCGAATTGCCGGGGGTTTAAAAGAGAATAGTCGCCGTCTGAAAGGAATATCTGAGAGACCGCGGACGTTTCTCCCGGACATTTCCACGACGCTCTCAGACGTTCGCGTCGTCAAAGCGGTCGTCCCCGACGGATTACGAGAGGGGGGAGGAATTTTCGAAAGATCTCTCATTGCGACTAGCAATTGTCATTGTTCTCGGGAAAACGAGTACGGCTTTTGTGCCGCTCGCTTTCGGCTCGAGTTGATTGACCTGTAACCACATCGGATCCCGGTAAGACGGGGGCCCATTATGCCTCGGCCGACCACCGTCGCATTGTGCTGGTTTCGTTCCCCAGCGTGTGTGCGTGGCGTGCGTGCGTGCGTATACCCGCGGTTCATTCATACACGAGGCCCGCGCCTCGCATTCACGCACACGCACGCACGCGCGCACGCGCACGCGCGTCCTGCGACCATCATCCGCGACGATCATCGTCGCGCGACCGGGCAGGAAGTCACAACTGTCGCCCACATCTCTGCGAGGAAATCGCGGTAAAAGGTGAGAATTCGCGGCCGTCCGGCCGCGGGTCTCCCTCGCTCTCGTAGCCGAGAATCGTTCGCTCGACAATGGTGGCGCAAGGGCGGAAGCGCGAGATAAGATTTCGGTGGCGTCGATCTTTGCCTCCCTCTTCAAGGGAGTCGCTTGTCCCTCGATTCGCGCCGGGTGTTTTTTTTTATATTATACGCGGTTGAGAGTCGCGTAAATGCGCGGAAAAGAGAATATTCTTCTTTTGAAAATATGTTTAGTGCCCAACGTGAAAATCTTGAAGTAAGATCGTATTGCGAGAGGAAAAACTTGAACGAGGCAATTTTATATAATTCAATCAAGCAAACTATTTGCTTATTATTTAAGAATCACTGTCTTGAATGGAAAGGAAATAATATTGGATAGAAAATAACATATTGTCGAATCGAAGATTATAATAATTAAAATGATTTTATTAGCAACATAATTATATGTATTCTTGAAGTGGCAATTATAGTATTTAAATGGGATTGTGATATTGTTGGAATGTAAGATTATTAAATGCTTCTAAAAAGATTATAAATTGTTGCGTATATACAAAGTAATAGACGTGTTAACTCGAGTACAGAAGAGTTGATCTAACACTTTTTTCTGCGTGGAGTTTGTCAGTATTAAAAAAAAAGAGAAATGCCTGCTGTAAAAAGATTTAGTTCACACATTTGCACGAAAGGAATAATAATGAAAGCGGTAAGATAAATTTGTGTCCTCACTGTGCAGATGCGCTTAATGTGCTCTCCACAGGTCAACAAAAAAAAAGGTCAGAATCATGTAACGAGTGCAGACAGGAAAGACTTTTCAGTCTACTGATGTATAATAATTCTAATGAATACCACACATGGAGAGATATGTTTTCTCCGACCGCGTAAAATAAGATCGTGTAAAACCGAGGCGTATGAAAAGTATCGCGTAAATCGAGAGCCGAGTGTCTTCGGTTGTGAGATACTCGAAACGACTGTACGAGTTAGAGAAACACAAAGGACAAGTTAATTGATCCTAGCATAATTTCTTCGGGCGGTTAAAATTACAACGAGATTAAAATTACACCGAAATAATCTCCTTTCGTTTTATTGATTTTCATTAAATTCCGTTGTTCTCTGCAACGGTGTATCTTATAGTCACGAATCTGACTTTTTATTTACTTAAACTTATCACGCGAGCATTAAACAGAGCGGAAATAAGAACGGGAGGAGGAAATTTAATAATTCATTAATTAAAAACTTATATATATATATATAAAAAAAGGAAGTGGTAGGATCTCTCAGAAGGCTTTCAGAAACGCGAGGCTGAAGAAAATGCGTCCGTTAATTAAAACTTTTAGTGAGTAAAAAGAAGTGTAACAAAGATCAGAAATATCTTCTCGAACGTAAACATTGCTAATAAAGAACACAAAAGTCTCTCGCAACTGACGCAATTAATATTATTAATTATGCATATTCTTCAGAATTGCCTCCAAATTCGTCACATTCGGCTCACTCTCTCTCTCTCTCTCTCTCTCTCTCTCTCTAATTTTTTCCCTCTCTCTGTTTATCAGAAATTCAATCGGAGGACCGAGGAACGTCCGGCTCCGCCCGCTCGAAGGGCCTCTTCAAGGGCCCATTCGAAGACGTCGCGCCCCCGCGATCTCTCCGGCGGTCATCGGGCGATTCGCGAACGGAACGAATCTCTCTCTCACTCACCCGCCTGGGGAAGTCCATTGTTCTCCGGGTATCTCGCGGCTCGCGGTGAGGCCGGGGCCCATTTAAACCGCCTCTCTCTCTACCTCGCGGAGGGACACGCGCTAAGGAGCAGGACCGGAGCTCCGCGTGTGATGCGCGGCGGCTAACTGTACACTGCACGGAACGACTGATATCCCCCGGCTGAAAACGAGACCGCACCGGTGTGCCGCGCGCGCGGAGTGTCCGGAAGTGGGCCCCGGAACTCCGGCCGGCCAGCCGTGACCGGCAACGGCAGCAGGCGGCCCGGGACGAGCTGTGCGGGCCTCACGAGTGCGTGCGAGCGCGCGCGCGCGCTCGGGGCCCGGGGGGCCCCGTTGCGATCTCTCGCCTGCGAGCAACGCGCGACGCACACACGCGCACACCTGCTCCGAGGTCCGCTGCCTTTCCAACGTTACCTCGCCACGGATAGATAGAGCACGGCGGTTTATTACACGTCCTAGAACACGTAATGGGCCCCTCGCGCGCGGCCCGTTCCGCTCCTACGTGCGTTAAATGCGCTCCGTAAGAATGTAAGAAACTGAGAAGGATCCGAGTCGATGGGTACCGGATAAGGAACCGATCGTGGCGATCGGATAAAGACATGGAGAACGGGCTCGCCTTATCATGGAAATGTGCGGAACGGATTCCGATCGGAATTATTCCGTTTTTTCCCCCTAGAAAGCACAATAGAAATCTAGGAAATAACTGAACAGTTCCGAACATTTCCATGACAGGCACCCAGGTTGAGATAAGGAAAAAAAAAGAATTGAAAAGTAGCACGGGCTGACGTTATTTACCGTCGTTTTGACGTCAGGAAGACATTTTTTCGTAACATTTCGACGTCGAAATGACGACAAATAACGTTAGGTATCCGGGACGAGGATAAATACAATTTGCGGATTCATATATTGAAGCTATCTCGATGCAGATATGATATTTCGTAAGGTTCAATCCGCGTTGACGCAAGACTCGCCGCGACGCGCTCGCACGTGCAACGTATAAATCCCGCAAACACCAACCAGCAGTAACATAACGTCGATATTATTTCCCGCTCTCGAAGGTATTTAAGTGTAACACATGTTGCACACAACAGTTGCATTGTTGAGTGGAAAATGGCTGCTTTCCTTTTAGGAGACACATTAACAAACTCGAGCACAGTTTCCCACTGTGAAGTGGCAAAGATTTTAGAGAACAAGACTTTAAGAGGAGGTTCCCTAGTAACACAGTGCGTTGGCTAAACATTGGCGAAACATTGGTCCAATGTTGATTATATTGAAAATGTATTGGCCGATATTGTCCAACGTAAAGCCAATATTGGCCATTCAATAAATGTAAATGTTGCACAATGTTAACTATATAATATTAGATTTATATTGGAAGTGCATTGCTTAATATTTACCAATGTAATAAGAATATTGAATAAATATTACACCAATATTGCTAAATAGACATGTTGGCAAAATAAGAGAAGACGTCCATCTTACAATATTGGAGCAATACTGGGAATACTATAGATTAACATTATTTTCCAATATTGCGCCAATATATTGTGCTAGGGGTTTGTCGACAAAATATTCTATCGAAATATTTGGAGCGGAAGTGTTCTTCTTTCGGATGTGAGTCAAAAAGTCGATTGAGCTTGAATCGATTGAGTTTGAATTAAATTCTAAATGGAAAGCGACATACATAGTCTAAAAGTGGGCTTTAAATTCGTAACTTTGCTGACACGCGTGTACCGATCTGTCATTTATTGTCCATCGATCAATTTCGTAACAATTAAATAAAATGAAGTATCGCGCACTTACCTCTGGTGGCTCTGCCGTCATCCATTGATGATCACCTCAGAGCCCGTTCTTTCTCCCTTCGTCCGCTCTTCCGTTGTTGCTTCTTGGTAACGCACACACAACACTCGCTTGTGAATTTCTATTAAATTACGATCATGATATTTAATTACAGCTGAATAACAAAGTACGGCGATTCCGTGGCACATTTCCCATATTTATCGCATTTTATTAGATACATCGTAATCGAAGGAACGCGAAGTATTCGTCCGCTGTCTCGTAAATTAACGTAACGAACAATTGAATGTCGTTATCCAATAGGGAATTAACCAATGCTATTTTCGTCATTTTCAATTTTATATTCAACTCTTATCTGTAGAAAGAACCGTGTAACACTCAGAATTTGAAAAGGATTACAGGTCGGTCATGCACATTTCACGTATAACGTTAGCACAGAAATTTATTTCTAATATTTCACGAAATTTGTTCTATCAGAAGAGTGAAGTATTAGAGTTAGTTTCGCATTGCAGACCTGCGTTCAATTGAATCAGGATTTAAACTCACCGAGAATGGAAACTTTGTTATAACGCGCAATTTGTACGTGTAAATGTTAGAAAGATTATTACATCTGGACAAGCGATTGATATATTACAATTTCTCGTTATCATTTCACCCGGCGATTCGTGTATTACTTTGCGCGCGGAAAGTGACAAATGTTTAACTTGAACCGGCGAAAATTTTCAAAGCGTGAGAGAGACTCGTCCGAGTTCGATCGTTAAGAAAGGCGTCGCCGCCGTGGATTGTCGAAATTAAAATAATTTATATAATTCCCTTGTCGCATTTCCACTCGAAATTACGCGCGACATTCACCTCGACAAATCGCCGCGGAGCAATCAGATTACGGATCGCGACAATTAAACGCGATTGATAAATGTTAATAACGCAGGGGACGATCGCGTTGTGAGAAGCGACGTAAAGACACGCGGGACACCCGACTCGCTCGACTAGGCCGCGCCGAATGATTCGGCACAATAAGACTTGTTTTTGACCGAGGTGTTTACGACGCTACGTAGTTTCTTGGAATCAGAGCTCGGTCGCTCGGCAAAAACAATAGGTCACGCCGTACGCACGATCATTCACGCGGCGACAGTCGAACGAGACGGTTTGCGGTGCTCCTCAATGTCGTATTATTCTTCCTCGATACGCGTTCGCGACAACCGTGGCCGGAAATAATTCTACAAGATTCTACAAAACTATAAAGTATAACTGCCAGAATCTAACAGATTCTACGTAAATTTGCAAAGTGTTATGAAAATCAGCATTGAAAATGCTAGAATTGGAACGCTTTTGTAATATTCCACAAGTAAGCAGACGTTTTAATTCTTTAAGATTTTGTTGTTTCTCAAATTTTTCAAACTAGCAAAGTTTTGCATAGATTACATTTTCATGAAACGCTACTTGCGATAATTTCTTGATTTGAGAACATTGTAATTTGTGATACTATTTCGTAGATATTTTTACAAACAATAAACGTTTCAGCGAGGACATAAAAATTTCTACAAATTTCAAGTAAATTTTTTGTAGTTATTTATAGAAATTTTTTCCGCTAGGGAAGTACGGGAAGAAAACCGCGATCGCTCGCTGCGAATAATCGGCGATCGATATTAAAATGTATAATTTTCAAGTTTTTCGTTTAATAACGGAAACGTATAATCTCCAATTTTTTTTTCTTTGGTTAGCAGAATCAATGCTGGCCAGAATGCAGAAGTTTCAAAACGTCGACGGCGTTTTCTAAAAGAAAAGCAACCAACATTGACGCCGTGTAACTGCTGGTTGGTGTTTCTTAATCGTTTGTATATTTACAATTTAATTATCGCCGTAATAATGAGAGGAGAGGCGCGGGAGCGATCGACTTTTGAGGGAAGCGGCGGTTCTTGGGGTTCGATCCCGAACTCTCAGCTCGTGTTCCCCTCGGCGGAGAAGCCGGAAAACCGGCAATAATCTCCGGTTATTGCTTCCCAGGATGGCCATTCTATAAAGAGAGAAACCTAAAACAAAAGGGCCCTTCGTTCCGGGCTTGCTCTTTGGCGGTCGAGTCACGTAATTACGGAACAGCTCTCTCTAGAGTGATATGGCACTCAAGGAGACACATATAATTACGGGGACGATTATACAGTCCTTGCGCAGTTTTAGACTTTCATTAAAACTTACGTTATTTTTATATACGTGATAAAATTAAATTTTCTGAAAAAGAAACACGGAAAGAATTTGTAGCTTAACGAGATTAAATGTTAAAACTAATTTGTTTGCATTGAAAAAATTTCCAGCAGATTGGGAGACGCAGATCGATCCTTTCGCAACTATGCCCTTACAGAAATGTGACAACTGGGAACGAAAAAAAAGGCACTGAACAATTACTCGAGTTCCGCAATTGAATTGTTAGAAATTACTGATGTACAGCAATTTTCTTATAATTATTTCGTTTACGTTATTCTGTAAGGGCGTTCACCAGATTCGAGTCCAGTGGACATTTTTGTAGACACGGCTGTTGCTGTCCCACAAAATTTCGCTCTTCGGACAATGCGCGGACTAGGAGATTTAATACGATTCCAGATATTACTGTAAATCAACCGCAAGATGTGTTATGTATATTAGTTTTTATAATTATTCTTTGTCTTATTCCAGCACGACGGAGGGTCCCTTTTAATCGGGTGTCGAGTTTCCCGAAGCCGTAGAAATTCGATTCGACTCGGTCCTTGAAACAAAGTGCGCTCGCCGCGCATTTTTTCCCCTGACAGGAGGCGACAAGCGAGGGATGCGGGTCTCGTCGACAAATGTCAGGGAGTCTCCGTCTTACCGTCCTTCGACGGCGCGAGGATGGATTGGCGAAACGAGGAGTCGTCTGATCAGTCGAGCGGTATAACATCGAGGTAGAGGTACGCTCGTTGTGAGCTTCTTAATGTTACAACGTGCGCTTTCTCTTTCTGGACAGTCGAGAACCTGAAGTGGGATGAGAACGATCATCCTGCGGCCAGGACGAAGGATCCTGCCGCCGTCGCCGCAGCCGCTCTGAACCGCGACGTTTGCTCTCAAGGAGTTCAGGTTCATCGGAACAGTAAAACTAACATTATGCAAATTTCTAAAAGCAGTTTAATTCCATCCAGAATTATAGTGGTCGGATTTAATTGTTCTTATTTAGTTTCAACGTTTGAGCTGAAGAAATTTGATATTCCATTTTGAATTGAAACTATCCAATTTTTCATCCACAACAATCCAAGCCACGAAAAAAACGAAATGTCCAATTTCGAATTAAAACTAACGGCCGTGTAGACAAATTTTAATTGATTGGCAAATGAATTCAAGAAATACGAATAATTAAGAATTAAAGGGCGAGGAATTAATGAAGAATGTATTAAGAAATGTGAAAATTATGTTATTGCATTGAAGTGTACACGAATTACGAATGTATTTTTTTAAGATTACGAGAGTCGATGTACATTTTAATCAGTTTTACAGTCTAGTGCAAGTTGAATATTTCAATTTAAAAACTGTCGCGTTTTCTCGATGAATTTATTTGATTTAGGTTGGAATTGGAATTTGCAAGGACATCGGGAATTTTACGTCCGCTTTGGAAAACCTGGAGCTCGGGACGCGGAATCACCCGGGATTTAGAACAAGTGACGTGCAGACAGATTACTTCAATGATTCGGAGCAGGAGGAAACCGGGCCGGTCTTCAAGACGAGAGAAAAATCTACCTTTCAATTGGTGGTTCAGGGACCAGAGATTTTAATTTTCCAGGTACGATTGTCCACGACTATTTGATCCTGATTGGGAAGCAAATTGACTTTGCAAAACTCGGGACTTATATTAAACCTATTAGCAGAGAAATTCAAAGAGACGTTAAACAAGTTACTCACGATATTCAGGATGTTAAAAGGATAACAGGATATGCGGTGTAAGGAGAATTTAAAATGGTTCTCTGGAATATTTAATTTAAAAATTGTAATTGTAGGGAAAAGAATTCAATATTAAGGATCGTAGGAAATTATTAACATTTCTTTTTCTGCCCGCAGGGCATCAGGCATTCCCCCGCGGATATCGCGCCCTATTGGAAGAAGGACTCTCGGATGTGGCTGTGGAAGTCGATCAGGCTCGCGAGAAGACTGAAAAGAACCAAACCGAATACTACTGCGGGCGTTTTGTATCGCAGGGATCTTTCGTAGCATAGATTTTATTCGATCGTGTACATACGAGTTTTTGAATCATAATTTAATTTTTTTTTTATATTCGAATACATTTTAACATTGAAATAATGTTAGCGACGCGTATGAAGTATTCTTTTGTATTCATCGCAAAATCAATATAAAATGGGGATATTGAAGAGGACGTAGAGTGCAAGAGAAAGAACGTGCATGATTTTTTCGCGATTCTGATACAACGGTACAGGTTCTGTGGCTGCGGGAGGCAAAAGCCGTAAGATTCGTTAAGAGAATAATCGAGATAACGATATAAATTTCACGCTAGATTATCACTTTATTACAGTAACACAATACACTGTACACAGCAGTAAGACTGAGAGACATTAATCCGTTTCCTTCAAACGTTCCTTTTTAAATACTCTCTCTCTGCTCCTTTGATGTCATAACAAAAGTAATGGCTATCGTGTAAATAAATCGTATTATCGTGAAAATAATATTAACGGTAATTAAAAAAACGAGCGTCTACGGAGGTCGCGATCCAACGTCAGCCGCAAGTCTTGGCGCTCTTCAGCGCCGACTCCTCGTCGAGCTCCTCGCCGATCTCGAAACGCGCGAAGTCGACGATCTCGGCACGCGCCTCCGCCAGCAGCTGCTGCACAGAGAGACTAGGATCGAGCAGGAATTCCTGGTAGATCATGCACGGCTCCTCGTCCACGTTGTTGTGCGGCTCGTCTACCCGCGGGTTCCCGATCTTCTGCGGGTCCATGCCTGGAAAAAAAAAGAGAAAAGAAAGAGAAACGGCGTCGCGAGTGTCACTCCTTTTCTTCTCCAGCTGCATCCGAGTATCTTTGCCAGATGAGACCTACCGATGATATGTTGGCAGAGCTGGGTACCCAGCATACCGTCGGTTTCCTTGCACTTGATGGCCACAAGGGCGCCGTATTTGCCGAAGGACACGGGTATGGGATTCATCGGCGCCGGATGCGTGCAACCGAACAGCGTCACGTTGTCCGGCGACTGTACGCTGATGGCGAGAGCGCGTCTCAGACTGATGTTCTCGCCTACGTTGCCGATAGTCATGGCGGAATGATCGCTCAGGGGCGTGCCGTCCGCTGCGATCAGGTCTTTAAGACTGCCCGCGTGAAAGAGAGTGCGCTGCGCCTCGCTCTGAGTCTCCTGAGACCTCGCTTGGCTCAGCACGGCGGAGACCACCGTCTCCGCGAGGCTGTGAAACTTCTTGTTCCGCGCCACGAAGTCGGTCTCGCAGTTGATCTCGGCAAGCGCCGCGTGAGGCCCGTCCACCATCACCGTGATCAGGCCCTGGCTGGTGCTGCGGCCTATGAGCTTGGCCGCCTGGGTCCAGCCGTACTGCTGCGCCTGTTCTCTCAGCCACTTCTCAGCCTGGAGCAAGCAAGAACTAAGAGATTCCGCCGTAAGTCAATTAGAGCTGCAGGATGTAACGTTCAGGAGGTGTCGCGGACGCGCCCCGTACCTTGTCCACGTCGTTCTCGTGCAGCTCCAGGGCCTTCTTGCAGTTGGTGAAGGTGTAGCCGGTCTTCTTCCGCAGCTTGGCCAGCAGGGAGCTGTTGGTGGCCTGCCAGACCAGGCGCTCCGTGTGAATCAGCCGGAGTATCTGGGCCGGGATCATCTGCGGAATACATCACGTCAGCGCCGAATTCTGAGACGACGGAGCAACTCGGCGGGATGGAAACGCGCTAATTTCACCGGCCGCGTCCTGGGGCCTGCGGCAAACCGGCTTCGTTCGACGCGGGTTTAGAATGACAGGGTGGAGAACGTCGCGCAGGCAAAACCGGATCGCGAATCCTCGCGAGACAGCGTCGCGACGCCGGCGTAGTCCCCGGGTCCCGGTGGCTACGAACAATCGACGCGCAGGTGGTTCCCGGCACCCTAACCTAAAAGGGGACGCCCGCACGCGAGAGATCGGCGGCCGCCGGGGGGGGCGAAGGGGAGGCACATGCGAGAATCGTCCTCTCGCCGATTCCGCCGAGGTTCGCGGGATTCGTTAATCCTGCCGAATCGATCGGCCACGTTGCCTAGAGACTGCCGATCCGTGGGTGCCAGTTTGCGAATCTCACGGACGACACGAGGGCACGGGGCGCGGCACGTGCGAACGCGAATCGCGATTTTAGCGTTGATCGCGCGAGACGCGTGCATATTCGCGGTGGACCGGGCCGGTCTAGCGAATCTAAGAGCTATACCGCGGCGGCTCGACGACGCAAAACGCTCACCGTGCTCGAAGGTTAGAGTACAACGCAGGTCCGTAATCGTCCCTCCACCGAGAGGGGCGTTTTCGGGCCCCCTCCCCTCCCCCCCAACTCGACACTTGCAGATATTGCAGATATATTGTTTAAATTTGACGGAAATGTCAGTACGGTATATTCCGCAACGAGATTATTGCGATAATAACGATGGATAAGTGTGCGGAGTAATAAGTATACATAACCTAGCGGAAAAAATTTCTACAAGTAACTAAAAACAAAAAGAATGACCAGCTGGAATAGAAATTTGTCGAAATTTTTATATCTTCGTTGAGACGTTAATTTTTTTTGTAGAAATGTCTACGAAATAGCACCACAAATTACAATGTTCTCGTGAAAATCGGTACAAAACTTTGCTGGTTTAAAAAATTTGAGAGGCAACAAAATCTTACAGAATTAAAACATCTGCTTACTTGTAGAATATTACGAAAATTAAGAAAAGTGTTGCAATTCTAGCATTTTCATGTTGATTTTTATAACACTTTTTAAATTTACGTAGAACTATTTAGATTCTGGCAGTTGAATTTAATTTTTTTGTAAACTTTTGTAGAATTATTTCCGGGTGTTTAGGTGACATCAAGTATTGCGTGCTTTCCGGCAACAGATTGTCATCTCGTTTTTGTTTAAAGGTGGTTGTACGCTAAACTGAGAGTCTCAAAGTCTTCTGAAAATTTAAAACAAAATTAATTCAAGTATTGTAGCACGTCTGTGTTAAATCTCAAGTCGATCCACCATATAGACTTTGAGATATAGCCGTTTAAACTTTACGATTTTTAGTATCATTTAACATTACAGTAATGGCGAACAGAACTTCACGAGTGGGCAACGAATTTCGCTCTAGCAATTGAATCGGTCTCAAAACATGTAGAAAAATCTGAGAAAAATTAGTTGAAACACTTTTGAAGCACGTGTATCAATTTGGAGAACTTTGACCATACGTTAGTGAAGTAATTTTAATCTAAATAAAGTTCTTGAAAATGCCACGTTGTCCCACGATTACATGATTTTCAGGATAAATTTTAAGAGAAAATCCTCAGTAATTATGCTTAGTATACGTTTTACTAGTAAATCGTGTGGTAAAATTTAAAAAACTCACATAATGCTTTTCAAAATTCCATGCTGTCCGACGATTACATAATTTTCAGGGTAAATTTGAAGAGAAAATTGTCTCCGCGTAGATTTACATTATTTCCCAATATTGCGCCAATAAATTGTGCTACTAAGGAAAGTATTTAATTCCAGAGAGGTCGCGAGCAACTAAAATCGTTTTGCAGTTTTATATTTTACATAGTTATATTTTTCAGGGATTTAATGCAAGTCTGTCAAACGTCGCTCTGTGTCATTAATAATCGTGACTGAGATTGAACATGGAAAGTTCTCGCTCCGAGGAAACGAAGGTACGAAAGTCCAGGGATGCGATTCGAATACCAAGGATCCTCGACACGAAGGTGGAGCCGTTGTTTTCCTTGCCGTTGGACTTGACGAGTCCTAAAAGATATAAGAGAAAAGGAGGGGCGTTAATTAAGAAAATGGGGAAGATGCAAAGATTTCGTGACGCGCCTCACGTAGCAGAACGTCTTCGCGAGGAGAAGTTTCGCAGGTACGAAGGGCAAGAGGGAGCCCGAAGCCTGTAATAGCGATGGTATAAGAATTTATTTGTTGCTCTCGAGGGTTGTTATTTAGAATTGGTGTAGCCCTCTTTGAAAAATGACGTTCCGCTAAAGGGAGACCAAGTTAGCGGAATATTATGTACACACGTAAACGGAATTCCAAGTGACTCCGAATTTACTTAGCGATCAAAGTCAGTAATTAAACTCTCAAGTAACATCAGATCTAGAACCTCTGCAACTACCGTAAATTTATATTAACTAACTTATTTAATTAATATAAATTTACTCCATTACCTTAATTTAACAAGATTATTAAATTGAATCAATTAGCAAAATTGAGTGAAGCTCATTGTCGCCAGTGGTAATTAAACAAAGGGAAAATTTTTTTAAAAGTCGACCAGACTTGCCAGTCTCTTTTAAACAAAATTTCCCTTTGTTGAATTAATTAGAGCAAAAAGGGTAATTGTGATAAAATATAATTTTTCAGTACGTTTAATGTTACTTTTCCCTGAAAGGGAAGCTCTTTAAATCGAGGGGCTGTTTTATTAAAGAAATTTTGTTAAATAGATGCGCCTGTCGAGCAAGGATCCATTAACTCAATATTCCAAATCTTACGTGTCCCCTTTCTGTTCTCGCTTGTTTAATTAATTAAGTACATTTATCATTGCATGTATAAAATTTTAAACGTACGAGAATATTAAGAGTTAAATGTTAGGCTGAAACTGACTCAAATAATACAATAATCTGTTTAATTACATTAATTTTATAAAATTATAAAATCAAATTGTTATACAATATCAAACGTGTAAGCATGTTAAGAGGCAAATGTAAGGCTAACTTGATATAAAGTATTAATAATTGATTATTAATAATGCGAATTAAAATAATAATAATAAACAAAAATCGTGGATCTTTTTCGGAAGAAGTTAAAGCCGTAACAAATCTTCTTGCAATTAGATTTATGGTGGGTTTGGTAGTGAAACCAGAGCTGCCAGAGAAGGATGTAGATCTGAGCGACGACAAGGACGTCAATAGATATTATTATTATATTTGCAACGGAGTCGATACAATTCACACGGTGAGCATCGAGGACGTCTTCGTCGAGGCGATACTCGATCTGGTTCCCAGCAGCCTGCGCGATAAATTTCCCGATTTTGCCAATGATCTGATCCTTGAAATCAAGGAAGACTTCGCGAAGAACATGAAGAAAGCCATCGTCGAGTTTGCGCTCGCGGATCCTTTCGAGGAACATCCCTCAGAGGTTGGCCATCGGAAAAAGACACTGAATTACAAAAAGGACTTCTTTTTTTCTCAATTTCAGAATCAATTCAGATCGGAGATAACTGAATCATTTATTGACAAGAGTTCAAGTAAACGGGAAAAATGCTCCAACATAAAAATTCAAGGCTCAACATTTTTTAAAAATCTAAATTTAAATTGGGACGAAAACTTTGAGTTGTAGACATTCAGTAGGAAAAGAGATGTTTCGTTTTTCATCTACGTAATTGTTGTGTAGCGACAGTGCGTTGAATAGTTTATTTTGCTTCTTCAGCGTTTCGTAAGCTGCGATAGAATAAAGATCGGAGCTTTTGTCACGAGCGATTTAATTCTTACCGATCGCATTGCAGCTCGACGCGGTCCAGGAGGACGAGCGGCGCATCCAGCCGAGCTCGCGGAAACATATAGAGCACTGCCGCGAAATTTTGTACACCGATCTGTATTTAATAAATCCATGCATGCGAATGACTCTGGAGCAGTGGGTTCGCGATTACAGGTATCAATACGAATTACGAATTACTTCGCGCTGCGAATCGTTCGAGCGAAAACCGTCGATTCTTTCAGTCAATTTCGGCTCATCAATTTGGAGTACATCGCCGCGCACGAGGAGAGCTGGGAGCTGACGAATTTTCATACTTTAATCACCCGTCAGATCGACGCCAATCGACGGATACTGAAGAAAGACTGGTACAACGGGATTCAAGAGATATTTCTCGTGGTAAAGCATCGGGAAAGGAATAATATTAATGACGCGGATAAAAAGACGTTGCGCTGGAAAGAAACATCAGACGAATTAACAATTTTGTTTTGTATTCCATGCTTTTTGATTGAAGCCTTTATCAACTTTCTTCTTAATTCATTTTTTACTTAAGCATTTACTTCGCACTCTCGACAGCCGAATGAAAATTAATTAACAGTCAATCCTTACGCACTTTAACTCTTTATCTTCCTCATTTGTTCGTCCGCTAATTTTGCTCATTGCATGTTAAATTTGTTTACGAGCCTGAAATATTTCTCACCGATTCCTTATGGCTTATCCTATTGCAGAACAATAGGAAGAAGCTAGTGCCCAGCCCGCTGCGGCGCAAGCAGTTCAAACGATTCTTCGACTGCGCCGGCAAGCTGATGGAGTCGCAGCTTTTAAGGACCTGCAAGCGCTCTCTGCGGGATTTCGTTAATTACGTCGCGGACGGCAAGGTGAATATACATATCTGCCTTCCGCAATCGATCGACGTGAAATCATTTCCAGACGGGGAAACACGCACGCGTTCGGCGTTTCCTTCCTCCGCTTATCCACTGTCGCGCGCGTTATTGGAACGCTCCGAGACACAATTTCCATCAATTTCTGCTTATCAAGCCTTTTCAAGGCTCGCCCGCTCGTTTGCCTTCGAGCCCCTATCGCGCCCGTAACCCAAATGTTACGACAATCAATTGATGCTTTAAAAATAAACGATAGACGACAGCTGGCGAAAGTTACAAATCACCCCCGTCCTTCATCTTCCGCAGATTATAAACGAGTAGTCGGGAAAGAAATAGTTTTTCTTAACGTGGATTTTGAACCTCCGGGCTTCACCTTTATTTTTCGTTTTTGCACACGAATAGATATTGCGACGATTGAGTTTTCCTAGGATCCCCATTTTTGCCTTCATCTCACGCAAAGTCTTTGATTGACGTTTATTCCGTTTTCATTTTCCGCAGACTTTATGAGCGAACAACCTTCCCTTCAGCTTTCTTCGAGTTTTCGAGCCCTTGATCTCGATTTTGTCTGATTTTTGCAGATCAGCAATTTTTCTTAGGATTTCAATTTTTGTCTTCACTCACATTCCCGCGAAAAGTCCTCGATGGAACGTGTGTTTGCGCGGAGCGCATTATTTCTTTCATGTTTCTCCACAGCCCGCAGCCTGTCGCTTCAAGGTGAGCATCGCCGTGGTCTCCAAGGAGCTCGCTTTTCAGCCGTCCTTCGACAAATTTAAGAAATCACTTTGCGACGTTCTCGAGGCGATATGCGGCGCCGTGAAGAATTTTGAAAGATTGGAGACGCAGCTCTATCTCGATTGGGCGGGACCCCAAGAATTTCTCAAGGTTTCGCATCATAAAATATGGGTGACCAAGTGGAGAACCGAATCTGCTGTTTTTAAACGTTTCACCGTAAAATGAGGATTGCGAAATATAGTTATTTTTCTCCCCGCTGCTTCATTATTAACTGCTCGGAATATATTAATAACAATTAAAATCACCGTTTACACATATATATATATAATAAAACTGTCATTAATAATTTTAATTTAAATGTTGTAACAATTTAATTAAATATTATAATTATTGTGTAACATGTAAAAAGCACACTTTTGTAAATTCACGCGACACGGCACTCGTGTACGCGTATGTATAATTGTATCGTTTACATAATTCGTGAATTGCCACTCGTCTTTTAAAGTATTACTGCTAACAGCTGTCTGTGCGCTTCGCAGCCGCAGATATCGCAGCCCATCGTGGAGCAGCTGAAGAGACGGATAAATCAACTGATCGATCGCGAGAGAATAATCCCGGAGCGTAAGATGGCAGAATTGAGAAAGTGTTTATCGATCTTATTGTCGTAGGCGGCTATGATAAACCGCTCGATAACGGCGGCTCCTCCCCCGGTTTTTTGCAGATACGCGCACCTCTACAACGACGAGGAACTCGGCCGGACGGAGGCTTTCTTGCTGAACGAGAGGATGGGGCTGGAGGAGTACGAAAAGATAATTAAACTCTATCACGATCTCGCCGGAAGAATACCGATCGAGATCGAGGGGACGGTCTTCGCGGGATTCTACCAAGTTTCTCACGCGCCCTTCGTTAGGGCCGTGGTGGAGAATGTCGAGCGTTTCAAAGGGCTTCTAATTCACCGCCTCGTCGACCGATACCAGAATACGACGAAGAAGTGAATGTTAAATATTACTTTTTAAGGCTTTCAATTAAGCGCTAAACACTTTTCGTTGATCGCATTTAATCCCCTGCGATTTATCGTTGCGATCAGTTCCCAACCAATTTATACGTGGCGGGTCTCAAAATTATTTTGATCAATTGTTACTTAGGGCGGGTGACCGTAACAATTGTGTAAAATTTGAACTTCGCGCACGAGCTATTTTGCTTTCCATTCGCGCGCAATACTTAGTGGAATGAAACGTGCGCGGGGTGTGATTTTTTTTGCATTCAGCGCGCGGGATTAATTGCCGCGGGGAGTAACTCCGGAGTTATTCTCTGCGTAAAGCTAATATCAGCCTCGCCGACTATTTTCTATTTCGAAACGTTATATGGAGTTCAATTCTCTCAAACTAACTCTGTACCCAGTGTCATAGCGGAATATGAAGCTATATCCGAGCGAGTCCTAACCCCGCCCCCCAATACCGCGGCTCTGATGGAACTCATCAAGTTCGTCCGAACTACCAGTGACGTCACCCTAAAGAGCCTGGAGCTCAGGCTGCTGGACGTGATCGAGCACATCGCGTTTCTGTCGAATTACTGGCTGCTAACGGAGAGCGAGATAAGTAACAACAGCGTGGCTTTCCAGTGGTATCACAGAATGCCCCAGATCTTCGAGGACAATCGCGTGATCGTTGAGAACAAGACGCAGGAGTACCAAGACGCGCTGAAAGGTTGACCCCACGATACCCCGATCTGGATAAATAATAATCTTGATTAATCAATCGAATCCTTTTTAACAATTGACATTGAGGCACGTAGGATTTTGTTGTAAGAGAATCAACTCGATTCCTCCTAAAGTCGCGTGTACTAAAAATTCGAATGTCCGCCTTTTCAGAGTAACAGTTGATCGATGATCGATCGCGAATTCGTTGAAAATTGTATCTATGCGCGGTTCGCATCTGCGCTCTTCCAAGTTCGCTTTCGGTATTACAGTCAGATATCACAAGTTCGAGGAGGAATTGGAATCGTATGCGAAACAAGTGGAGGAGATACAATATTGGGGCGACATCGAGGAGGTGTATCGGTATCAGCGTAGGGCGCAAAATTTGGAGAACCGGCTGGTCACGGCGATGGACAAGATCGACAAGTTTAACGAGGAGGAGGCCGCCTTCGGCTGGGAGATCACGCAGTATCCTCTGCGCAAACGGATTGCCGATCGTTTGCAGCCCCTCAAGAAGCTCTTCGACAGCGTCTGCGAGTATTTGACTAAATACGACAAGTGGATAAACAGTACGATCGGCACCTATAATCCCGAAGACATCGACAACGACGTAGGAACGTATTACAGGTCGATATCTGAAAAGTTACAATAGAATTATGAAACATTAATAAGAATTAAAATAAGAAGCCTTGATGAAATGGGAGATAAAAATGAGAATAGTGATTAGAAAATTCTGCTGTGGCAAAATCGTATATTTTCGACACAACTGTAACAGTTTAAAATTTATCTAGTTTTGTCAAATAATTATTTAACGTGATGTTATTGTTACGCTGCGCCTGTCACTTTAGTTTTTTGACGATGAAATCGGATTCAGGACGATCTACAAGCTGGAGAAAGCGTTGCAGGAACCGGACGTGCGCGAGCTGGCGGCCGCGGTTCGCGAGAGAATCGAGGAGTTCAAGGATCGGATGCCAGCGGTGATGACCCTGGGCAATCCCGGGATGAAGACGCGGCATTGGGAACAGGTCTCGACGATCGCGGGCATTCCCATCAAGTTCGATGCCGATCTGACGCTGGGCAAGGTCCTGGCTATGGGTCTGGACGCTTATATCGCGCAGTTCGAGGGTGTCTCCGAGGCCGCCACGAAGGAGGACACCCTGGAGAAGGGCATGGACAGGATGCAGCGGGAATGGACCGATCTGACCTTCACCGTGAACCTTTACAAGGACACCGGCACCTACGTCATCGCCGGCGTCGACGAGATACAGCTTTTGCTGGATGATCACATAACGAAGGCGGTGACCATCAAGAACTCGCCTCACATTAAACCTTTTGAGGCCAGAATAATGTGGGTTTTACTGCAAGATTTTGGCGCTGAATACGAATTTACGTTTACCAAAGAATATTAAATTTTATTTTCCGGTTTCGTGTTCTGTTTCTAGAAAAATTATATTTTTATATTTTATACTTCCATTATTTATCGTATGTTCATGTGTAATCTTATTTATACAATTACTTGTGTCCTGTCATTATAAATTAGTATTTCGCTAACTTTACCTTTATGAAACTTTTAATATATGTGTATACAAAAGAATTTTTATTATACACATATATTATAGGGATTTTATATACACATATAGAGAGGGGAGGGGACAGGAATACTTAAAAATCGCGTATCGACAACCCTTATCGGCGCGCAGTTCTAAAAAGTCGAAATAGACGCGTAGAGAACATCTTTATACTGTTATTGCGACTAATATTATCATATGCCTCAGTGGTCGAATTGGTGAGACGCCCGCCTAGAGTGTAGGGAAGTCCAGGTTCAAACCCTGGCTGAGGTAATATTTTTCGCAATAAATTTTCTGTATTATTAAAATTGCCAGATACGGTCAAGGAGACGCCGATGTTGTTAATTATTGCTGGCGACATTTAAGAATATTCTTATTAGTTCTTTTATATTGTTACGCAATGCTTTTCGATTGCAGTAAATGGGAGAAGACGTTGCACCTGCTGGAGGATATTTTGGATCAGTGGCTGAAGGTGCAGGGCACGTGGATGTACTTGGAACCAATCTTCACCTCGCCGGATATCCAGCAGCAGATGCCGGAAGAAGGAAGGAAGTTTGCACAGGTTGACAAGATATGGCGGGACATCATGAAGAACGTTTACGGCGAGCCGCATGTTCTCGCTATCGTCGAGATCGAAAAGATGCTGGAACGGCTGAAGAAGAGCTTCGGGCTGTTAGAACTAATTCAAAAAGGTCTGAACGAATACTTGGAGAAGAAGAGGCTCTTCTTCCCCAGATTTTTCTTTCTTTCCAACGACGAGCTGCTGGAGATCCTCTCCGAGACTAAGGATCCTACGCGGTAAGTCATTTATGATACATCAAGTTGAAAAGGTATCAAGAGTAATAGCAAGGTTTAGTTTCTAATTTTACACATTTATAAACTTTACAATAATTTGTGATATCTAAGATCTTTTGAGATTTGGAGGCTGAGACCCCGGGAAACAAGAATTGGATCTGACCTGATCAAATTAGATCTCGGCAGTTGTACTTATATCTGGTCAGATATGCTTAGATATGATTTCCGCATGTCCAAGCAGATGTGATCGTACATGTCCACATATAAGCTGCTTTACAACTGTTGTAAAATTCGTGAATCTGATTGGCGTATTCTCTTAATCTTGAGTGAATTTAAGAGCGTACGCCAATCGGATTCATGAATTTTGCAACAGTTGCAAAGCAGCTTTTTCTACTGAACGTAGCTATTGTAACGAAAGACGCTAGTTTTCGTTAAACAGCGTATAAAGAGCGGCAAATTTTAAATACTTACCGTAACCACCCGGGGAAAAAGGCTATGTATCCAAATTTATCTAATTGTATCAAATAATGTCAGATATGATAAAATTTGATCAGATTTTACCCAATTTTAATGCATCCATTTATAAACATATCAAATCAAATGTGGTCAGATATAGTCAGATGTTTATACCGTTTCATCTGACTATATCTGACCACATTTGATTTGCTATACTTATAAATGGATGCATTAAAATTTGGATATAATCTGATTAAATTTTATCATATCTGACATTATTTGATACAATTAGATAAAATTGGATATATGGCTTTTTCTCCCGGGACATTATTCATGGAATAAAATTGCTCTTTAGCGTGCAACCGCACTTGAAGAAATGCTTCGAGGGCATAGCTCGACTGAAGTTCAACGAGGACCTCGAGGTGTTGGCGATGCGATCGACGGAAGGCGAGGAGGTTGATATCCTAGAAATCATATCCACTTCCATCGCTAGAGGACAAGTCGAGAAATGGCTGATCGAGCTCGAGACAGAGATGCGGAAGAGCGTGCGCCACATGGTGCACCAAGCGATCGTGGCGTATCACACGAAGGCGAGGACGGTTTGGGTCCTCGAATGGCCCGGCCAGACCGTTCTCTGCGTCGATCAGACATATTGGACGCAACAAGTCGAGGAGGCCATGCTGAAGGGAGTGGCCGGTTTGAAGAGATACTTGGACCAGTGCCAAGAGGAGCTAAACGATGTTATTCTGCTTATCAGGGGAACTCTCTCGAAGCAGAATCGCATTACCTTGGGTATCGTAATTAAACGACGATGGTCGCGGGCACTTTTAAAACTTTCCGTAGTACCTTTAATAATTTCTTCCATTAATTGAACGTTCGTTGACGTTTGCTTTTTTCAGAGGCGCTAGTTACTTTGGACGTTCACAGCAAGGACGTCCTCGCGGAGCTGTACAAGGAGCAAGTTGTAAAAAATACCGACTTCAGATGGCTGTGCCAACTCAGATACTATTGGCTGGTGCGACTATTTAATTAATACTAAAGTCGTATTTAATAACGATTTAAGTGCGTTGCAAAATCTTAGTTTTAGAATCTGTAACTCTGATGTATCTTCTATTATTTTTTATAATGTAGAGAGAGTTTCACTTTCCTACAAGTCTTTCTGTTAAGCTACTTTATTTTTATTCTTCAAATTCGTAATTTACTAATTAAGAATTAATTGAATTAAATTTTATTACATCTTTGTAACTAAATTAAATTTGTACAATTGGTGTACTGCAATTACGTTCTGTTTGCTCGAACAGGAAGACAACATGTGGGCGTATATGATCAACTCGTACATACGTTACGGTTGCGAGTACCTCGGCAATACATCTCGCCTGGTGATTACCCCTCTGACGGATCGATGCTACCGCACCCTCTTCGGCGCCCTGAGCCTTCATCTGGGCGGCGCGCCCGAGGGACCGGCTGGCACCGGCAAAACGGAGACCACGAAGGACCTGGCGAAGGCGGTCGCCAAACAGTGCGTGGTCTTCAACTGCTCCGAGGGCCTCGACTACATCGCGCTAGGCAAGTTCTTCAAGGGCCTCGCCTCGTGCGGCGCCTGGTCCTGCTTCGACGAATTCAATCGGATCGACCTGGAGGTCCTGTCGGTCGTGGCGCAGCAGATCCTCACGATCCAGTGCGCGATCAATGCCGGCACCGAGAAGATGATCTTCGAGGGCACGGAGATCTACCTCGACCCCACCTGCGCCATATTCATCACCATGAATCCGGGCTACGCCGGCAGAACCGAGCTGCCGGACAATCTCAAGGCTCTCTTCCGCCCGGTGGCGATGATGGTGCCTGATTACGCTCTCATCGCGGAGAATACCCTGTATTCTTACGGCTTCTACAACGGCAGACCGTTAGCCGTAAAGATTGTCACCGCTTATAAACTCTGCTCGGAGCAGCTCAGCAGTCAACATCATTATGATTACGGCATGAGGGCGGTTAAATCCGTGCTGATCGCTGCCGGCAACCTGAAGCTTCGCTACCCCGACGAGTCCGAGGATATCCTGATGCTGAGAAGCATTCTGGACGTTAATCTGCCGAAGTTCCTGGTCCACGATCTGCCGCTCTTCGAGGGTACGTTTTTCTCTTGCAATGTTTTTCATCTCGAAGCGAAATTATTTCTCCGATCGTTTGACTCTCTTTGCGAGTAAATTTTTGGCTGAAACATGTGTATTGTACACGAAAGACATATAGAAATTAGTTAAAAATTACATATATTATACATGAATTGTTTAATTAACTTTAAATTATATTACATATACATTAAAAATCAAATTTAAATATGTGTAAAAATTTGAATAATGTGTTTTTAACTTTGCTGCTTTAGTTAAATTTGAGTGTGAGCAAAATTAACTTTCAACAGAAATACAATTAACATATTTCCACCATTTAAATATAATATATATATATTTTTGAAAGGAGGAGGAAAAGGGAAAATAAATTGAAAATAAATTTCATATTGTACTTACACGTTGTAGTAAAAATCACGGAAAATCTCAGGAAATATATTGTTCTTTTGATAAAAAATTACGAACCAGTCTCGTTTCGACTGTCCGCGTAACTCCAGCGTTAATATTACGGATTTCTTTTGATGTCAGGGATAGCTTCGGATTTGTTTCCCGGAGTCGTACTGCCGACGCCGGATTACACGCACGTCAACGTGTGCACGCGGGATGCGTGCGCGGCGGCGAATCTGCAGTGCACGGACCACTTTTTAGAGAAGATCCATCAGATCTACGAGATGATGATCGTGCGCCACGGCTTCATGATTGTCGGACTGCCGTTCGGCGGCAAGACCTCGGCCTACAGGATGCTGGCGGAGTGCCTCGGCCTTTTGGAGGAGAGGAGACTGATGGATGAGCATCGCGTCGAGATCACCGTCCTCAATCCCAAAGCCATCACGATGGGCCAATTGTATGGTCAATTCGATCCTGCGTCGCACGAGTGGAGCGACGGTGTCCTGGCGGTGTCCTACCGCGCCTTCGCCACTTCCGTTAATCTGAATAGGAAGTGGCTGGTCTTCGACGGCCCGGTGGATGCACTTTGGATCGAGAACATGAACACGGTATTGGACGACAACAAGAAGCTCTGCCTCACGTCTGGAGAGATCATTCAGCTCGCGCCTACAACGAATCTAATTTTCGAGCCCATGGATTTGGAGGTAAGCCACGGGATCTTTCGGAACTTTTAACACTTTACTAAAGTTTCGTTCGTAAGAAATGGCCATCTTTGGAATTTGGCGTTTGCAGAAAATTATTTATAAGACGAGAGGCTGAATTTTATCGCTTGAAATTTATAGAAAAGTACTTTCAAACTGCATTACGATCTCGAATTCAATAAGTGTAAGATATTCGTGTCTACAAGTTTGAAATTTGAAATAGAAATTTTACATTCAGAACTTAAAATTTAGATATTTAGAATTTTATTAAAAAAAATAAATAGGTCAGATCTAAAAAATTCATATTTGAACCTTAAACTTTAACTAGGAGGGGGCTTAGAAGAAATGAGATAGAATTTAAAAATCGCAATTCAGAATAATAGGATTTGGAATGTATGGTCTTCTTAATATAAAAATTTCATATCTAAAACAAATGTAATGCAAATTTTAAATGTTCTCTCTTCTTGCTCAATATTTTTTAAGTTTTACGGCGTTGTGTCGTGCTCAAATTTTCTAATTGTGAGAATGTGACATTTGTCGGCAATAAGCCACCAATATCTGGAATAAACGCGTGTCCGAACACTTTATTAGAACGTCTCTGTCAGGTTGCATCACCTGCCACGGTGTCGCGGTGTGGTATGATCTACATGGAGCCGGTGAGTCTGGGCTGGACGCCACTGTTGATATCGTGGCTGAATACATTACCGCCCAGTTTCACGGAGGAAATTAAGAGCCATTTGAAGGACATGTATTTGCGCTTCTGCCCGCCTCTGTTGCATCTGATTCGCCGTTGCGGCGCAAAGGTGAGCCGCCTCGTTAAAAGTGACTCTTTCCCGCAGAATCCCCGGCGTTCAGATTCCTCCCAATCTTCCCGTCCACGATCCGTCTTTCCGGATTTATTGCGTAACGCCGGGGAATATTTGTTGTTAGGATAAGAATGAACAAATAAACTTGGCGTATTTGCGTACCTCGAAGAAACTTTTCTCGTTTCCGTCGGAAATTACGCGTTCTCACGGTCCCTCCACCCGCAGGAAATGATAACGATGCCGGATGCTAATCTAACGCGCTCGGTTATGTACCTGTACGACTGCTTCCTGGACGATTTTCGCGACGAGAAGTACGTGAGCGCGCTCTCCGATTTGGACATGAGAGCGCAAGTGGAAGTGAGTTTACATTATACTAACATAAATTGCGAACCTCCCTCCCCATTGAGTATTTCTTCGCTGTATAGCTACTTTAATTGTTTGAAGGAATAAAGGACTAAGAGCCGTGACAGGGTGTTAGTGTCTAAATATTTTCACGTCACGACTCTTAGTCCTTTGTTCCTTCGAATTTGCGTTTATCACATTTGAGCCATACGAATTTTACTAATACTTTGATTGTGTTGAAATTCAAATTGACGGAAAAACTTATTAACAATAAGGTTCTAAAAAAATATGTTTTACTTTTCGTTTATCTTATCTATAATAATAAGTTAACCGAAAGAAAAAAAATAATGGGTATAATTAAGCTCAATTTATACAGTTATTTCAATTCTGTTCAATTTTATGTCGACAGAAAGCATTTTAATTAGATGCGTTTCTTATAGAAAACGCAGTGTACTATTTTTTATTTGTCTTATCAATAATAATGATTTAAACACGACAAGAGTAAGCGGGCACAAGTTTTTTCTGCCAATTAAGGATTGAACGGAACTAAAACAAGTGTATAAATTAAAATTATTTATTATTATTGATGAAATAAATACCTACATAATATAATTAGTTGTATTAAATTAATGACTAGTATTTACTGATTCCATGTTTGTAAATTACCCACTGAGTCCATCAACATTTGAATTATTTTCATGAAACGCCAAGTTTAATTTCAGCGAGGCAACATTTAAAGCGAGAGATATCGATGTTTAGGGTTGCTTCTTTTTCGCGTGCATCTGGGCGATGGGTGTCACGCTGCTGGCCAACTACCGCGAGTGGTTTAATATGCTCTTCAGGGCGCTGGCGGAACGCGAGTTTCCGCAGGAAGTGCGCCAACGCTTCGGCATATCGCCGGAAATTGGCGAACTGAAGAAACCCTACTTGGTCCTTCTACCGAGCACCGGCTCGGTCTTCGACTATAAGTTCGTCAAGGAGGGTAAAGGCAGATGGAAACTCTGGCTGGAGGATCTGAAGGACGTTCCGCCAATCCCCAGGGACATGCCGGTGAACCAGATTATTGTCTCCACGGTTGAGACCGTTCGATACTTCCACCTCTTCTGGTACCTCGTACGCCATCACAAACCGGTCCTCTTGGTCGGGCCGACGGGCACCGGGAAGTCTGTCTACATCATGGAGTTTCTGCTGAAGAAGAACAATCCCGAGATCTTCAAGCCGCTCTTCGTAATATTCTCGGCGCAGACCACTGCCAATCAGACGCAGGATATCATAATGAGCAAGCTGGACAGAAGAAAGAAAGGTGCGTCGATTTAGCTTGTTTTAATTTTATGGAAATTACTATGTGGTTGGGCCACAAAGTGTGCGCGAGACAAAAGGAAAATTGTTATTGGCAGATTACAATATTATTTTATTTTACAATGTAGAAGAATTGCATTGACGACCAATGGCTGGCAAATTCTAATTAAAGAAATTCATTGCGAAAAATATTACCTCAGCCAGGGCCTGAACCTGAAACGCGAAGATGCCATCAGTAGTACTGTTTATTGCGACTAATATTACCACATGCCTCAGTGGTCGAATTGGTGAGACGCCCGCCTAGAGTGTAGGGAGGTCCAGGATCAAACTCTGGCTGACGTTAATATTTTTCACAATGAATTTCTTTAATTAGAATTTGCCAGTCGTTGGTTGTCATGCAATTCTTCTACATTGTTTAATCAATTACTGGCGTTAAATAATTCTTTACGTTATTTTATTTTGCTTAAATATTTCAATATCTCATTTAAATATATATAAATAAGAGAAAAAAAAAGTTTAATTAAAAGCAATTAATGGGACTGCAACGAAGTTAAAAATCATTTTCGGGCCATAAATTTCTATAACGTTGCGAAAGATAGTCATAGAGTCATTTTGCAGAAAGCACTTTAAAGTATGAGATTAAAATCTCGTTAAGTTTCCTCTTCGTAAAAAAGAAAGTTGTTTTCAACTTCGCTCAAGGGTATTTTAAAGAAGAGACTTTAAGCTTTCAAGAGGTCTCGGGGCGAAGTTAGAAACAAATTTTTTTCAGCTCCGTGCGTGATCTAGAAGCTGAAGTTTTTTTTTTCGTCAGGTTGCACTTAGAAATGCGGCCGCTTGAAGCGTCGCCGAAAGAAACCTGACAGGTTTCAAAAGTAGAAAGCTCCAAGGCAAAAAATCGTTCTGAAAATAGCTGTATAAATGATCGTTGAGTTACGTTCCCTTAATTTGCGCCATTAGCTCAAAATCTTTTCCATTTTATCGCGAACTGCGTTCGTCTTATTATTAATATTCAGCAATTATATCCGATAAGGTCTGTATGGTGCGCCGCCCGGCCAACACTGGGTGATTTTCGTGGACGACGTGTCGATGCCGCAGAAGGAAGAGTACGGGGCGCAGCCCCCCATCGAGCTCCTGCGCCAATGGCTCGACCACTGGACCTGGTACGACCGGAAGGAGGTGGTGCCCATCAAGCTCGTGGACGTCCAGCTGATGTGCGCGATGGGTCCGCCCGCGGGCGGACGTGACGTCACGCCGAGGTTCAAGCGGCACTTCGTCACCCTGGCAATCTCCGAGTTCGACGACGACGTCCTGGTTACCATATTCGGCAGGATCACCGCTTGGCACTTTGCCACCCGCGGCTTCCCGGAGTTCTTCGAGCCGTGTATCGATCACGTGGTCCACGCCACACTGGACGTGTACAAGGAGACCAGGAGGCACCTCCTGCCGACCCCGGCGAAATCGCATTATCTGTTCAATCTGCGAGACTTCTCGCGGGTCATTCAGGGCGTACTACTCTCCACTCCCGAAGCCATTACCGATCTGGTACGGGGTGGTATTGATTATTAGAATGTGCAGACTGAAGTCGCTTTCTCAATTCGTTTTTTTATTTAAAAAAGCAATGTCTACAGGATCATCGGTATCTTCGCTTATCTATATATCTTCTTAATTCCCCTAATCCCATCTACGTCAGGGGAATAGTCGACTCTGATTGAAGGATTTCCTTACGGTTTACGTATTACGTGTTAAGTAGATTCGTGTGTGAAGGCCTTTAAGAGAATCCCGATCGTTCTTAAAAAAAGAAAATGTATCAGACCTTCTTATGTTACCCTCATTTTACGAAGAATGAAATAATACACTTTGTATCGAACGAATTTTTAAGATAAGCATGAGGCGTTTGTGGGTCCACGAGGTGCTTCGAGTTTACGGAGACCGGCTGGTCGACGAGGCCGACAGCAAGTGGCTGGTGGAACAGATTCGGAAGACCGTAAAAGAGCGCATGAATGACGATATGGACCTTCTTTTCCAAGATCTGCAGGATAAGTCTGGCGCAGAAATAACAGATGTGAATCTGCGAAACCTCATCTACTGCGACTTCCACGATCCGGTCGCCGAGCAGAAATTGTACATAGAGATTCAAGATTGGGATGCGCTCGCCGAAGCGGTGGCAGAGTATCTCGCGGAGTACAACGATATCTCGAAGACGCCCATGGATCTGGTGCTCTTCAGGTACGTTTTCAATCTCTAAACACATTGAATTCAAACCATAACGATATTAAAAAGCAAAGAGAAATTCTTCTATTAATTAAAAGAAGTTATCAATACACTTGAAGATTACATTAATCGCCATTGAGAACCTTTAAGAAGTAAAATAATAATTAATATTGATTCCCGATTTTTTCCGATTTTTCCCAATTTTTAGAGATCGCGAATCGATGAGGTATAGTTTTTCTTTAAAAAACGCGCTGTAATTGATCTCGACTTAAAATCTGTTTTCTTTTTCTACGTTTTCGATTGCTAAAGGTCTCGAGATGAATTTCGTCAGATCGAGCAGTTGGACGATTGAGTCAGTGAATTAATTCGGTCTTCAGATTCGCGATAGAGCATCTTTCGAAGATCTGCCGGGTGATGATGCAGCCGCGCAGCCACGCTCTTCTGATCGGCATGGGCGGTTCAGGTCGACAATCTCTGACGAAGCTGGCGGCCCATATATCCGACTATGAGCTCTTCCAGGTGCAGATATCTCAGCAGTACGGCATGCACGAGTGGCACGAGGACCTGAAGAACATCCTGCGGAAGAGCGCCGCGAGTGACCTGCACACGGTCTTCCTCTTCATGGACACGCAGATCAAGGAGGAGGCCTTCCTCGAGGACATCAGCAACCTCCTCAACTCCGGCGAGGTGCCCAATCTCTTCGCGGCGGACGAGAAATCCGAGATTTGCGAGAAAATGCGGATCATCGATCGGCAGAGGGACAGGTTTATCTCACACGAATATAGAGTGTTCCATTGAAATCGGATAATTAAATTTGTGATTAATTAGCGATAATATTAATACGTCTTTCGTGCCGCGGTCCGTATATTTATTAAATCTGTATAATAAGAACGGAATTGTTGAATAATTACGCTGCCGCTCTTCACAAACTATTAAAATACGGCAAATGCTTTTGAATAATGTACATAAAATGTGGAGAACGTAATCTTTCAATACTGACTTTTGTAATGATTTTTCACGTCGATTTCTCAAACCACTTGCCACGTGTAAAATAATAAATATTTATTTAGAATGGCTTTAGCTTATTGATAAACGTTTTAACTGAAAGATTAGAGTAACACCGAGAGAGCGATTTCCGCACTGTGCAAACAATCTCTTTCACATTTAAAAATTTTTTTTATTAATTAACGACACATGAAACTGATTAATAAATTCGGAGGTTCGAGATTAAAGTTTGAAACAGAAATTAATCACTATTTTACACACTGAGTTTAATAAATTTGTGTAAGATTGAAAATCAAATAGTTATAAGATGACAGAGAAAGGTCAGGTACATGAGAAATATTCACAATTGCACGACACAGAAAGTTGGAAGTAATATCTTATCGTTTTAATTGCGTACTCAAAATAACAATTAATATAAAATAATTGTTATTAACTTCTGCGAACTGTGTGTGTAGGTCCGTGCAGACGGACGGCAGCCCGGTGGCGCTCTTCAACTTCTTCGTGCAGACGGTGCGCGAGCACCTGCACGCGGTGGTGACGATGTCGCCGATCGGCGACGGCTTTCGCACCCGGATCCGCAAGTTCCCCGCGCTGGTGAACTGCTGCACCATCGACTGGCTTCAGCCCTGGCCCGAGGACGCCCTGCTCGCCGTCGCCACGCAGTTCCTGAGCGAGATCGACATGCCGAGCGACGAGCGGCGTGCCTGCATCGGGATGTGCCAGTACTTCCACACGTCCACGCAGGAGCTGACCAGGGACTTCCTGAGGCGGTTGAATCGTCACAATTACGTCACGCCGACGTCTTACTTGGAGCTCATCAACACGTTCAAGGATCTACTAGATCGGAAACGAAAGGAGGTGCTGCAGGGCAAGAAGAGGTACGAGGCTGGCCTCGGCAGGCTGGACGGCACGCGCAAGGAGGTCAGCAGGATGCAGCAAATCTTGGTGGCTCTTCAGCCGAAGCTGCTCGTGGCTGCAAAGGACGTGGAGGGCATGTTTCTGGACGTGCAGCGGCAGAGCGAGGAGGCCAGCGAGATGGAGCAAGTCGTCAAGAAGGACGAGGAGGCCGCTATGGTGAGAACAGATTTCACAGTTGCAATATTTTTTATCATTTGCACAGCCTCCATTATTGATATCGCCATTATTGTACTCTTAATTTCCTTGTTGTTATTAATCTTAATAGAAGAAGATGAAGTGAGAATAAAAGAAGACTAATGAGAATGAAATGTAATTATTTAATTTTTGATATTTCGCGTAGATTTAATGTGTGAAAAATTGATCCATCTTTACGTCCTATATTTTCAGTCTTAATTTTTCGAGCCAGCTAATCCATTGTTATTTGAATAATTTAATTTTTAATATTGCGGATCTGAAGTTCGTTAGAAATTGATCAGTTCCCGCGTCATTTTCATTAATTGCAAAAATATTTTTCATGTTGAATAATTTTAAATAAATTGGATGGATTTAATGATCAATTACAACTTGTGTACCGTCAGATCGTCGCTGCGGAAGCCAAAGAGATTCGCGTTGAATGCGACGCGGATCTTCAGGAAGTGATGCCGATACTTGACGTAGCGAATGCTGCTCTGAACACTCTGACACCGCAGGACATTCAGATCGTCAAGTCCATGAAACGTCCACCGGCTGGCGTGCGATTGGTCATGGAAGCTATTTGCATACTGAAGGTGTATTAAATAATTATCTTGCTCGTTGGTAGAAAATTAATCGATGTCAAATGATATTTGGTTTTCAGCTTGCACGAGTAATAACATCTAAATATTAATACATGTAAATAATAACACGTAAATATTAATATATGTATGAAATACGTATTTACATAAATATTTACATAGAATCTAATTGGATGAACCATTAAATTATAATAAAATATCCGAATGGGTAACGTATATTATATGTAAATTTATATAATACAACGATGACATGTACAAATTCATGTGTCAAAATTTGCATCAGATCTGACTTCTATTCGCTAAAGAATGTCTTTGAAAATCGCGCAGGACGTAAAGCCGGAGAAGGTGCAAGGCCCGGAAGGTCCGATGGACGACTACTGGAAGCCGTCGCTTCGCATTCTGGGCGACATACGGTTTCTGGAATCGCTACTGAACTACGACAAGGACAACATCCCCGAGCGCATCATGACCAAGATCCGCACGACGATCCTGACGAATCCGAACTTCGATCCGGAACGAATCAGGCAGGTGTCGACCGCCTGCGAGGGTCTCTGCCGCTGGGTGTTCGCACTGTCGGAGTACGACAAGGTCGCGAAGGTGGTGGCGCCGAAGAGGCAGGCCCTGGCGAAGGCCGAGGCCGACTACTCCGCGGCGATGGAGCAGTTGACGCTGAAGAGGAACCAGCTGCAGGAAGTGCGGGAGAGACTGGCTCGGCTAGAAACCCTGTTGGCGCAACGAAGGGCCGAGTACCAAGCGATGACCGACGAGGTGAAGGAATGCGAGGAAAAGCTGAGAAGGGCCGAGGAACTGATCGGCGGCCTCGGTGGCGAGTACACCAGATGGTCCGAGACTGCCAAGTAATGGCCACTTTACAATACTTCGTCGCTTTATTATTTATTTTCTCTCTGTCTTTCTCGAGGATCATAAAATTTAATACATAGCCTCCATGATACTTTAATATATTGTAAAATTTTCATCTTCTCCTTTTCCATTATTTCAAAGATTAGAAGTCATTAGTTCGGTCAGATTATGCTATTATTGCTTCAACATTCATTTCTTAAACATTTTAAACTTTGAATAGCTAATAAGTATCTGGCAGGTTCATAAGGCCATTTTTATTCACTCTAATTATAACTTGTTATTATTTCGTTTCTTTATAATTTTTACTTTTAGTTTATTCATCAACAGTTTGCACACTCCGAAATAACCTCCGATGTGACGCGAAATCTCATGGTTACTGACAGATCGCTCGGGGAAGGCTACCACAAGTTAACGGGCGACATCCTGATCGGTTCCGGCGCGGTGGCCTACCTCGGCGTTTTCACGATGCAGTATCGGCAGCGGCAGGTGGAGGACTGGGTGGAGTACTGCACCAGTCTGAAGGTTGTCTGCAGCCAGGACCTCCAGCTCACGCAGGTGCTGGGCGACCCGGTGCTGATCCGCGGCTGGAACATATTCGGCCTGCCGAGCGACCTGTTCTCTATCGACAACGCCATAATCATCACGAACTCGCGTCGCTGGCCGCTCATGATCGACCCGCAGGGCCAGGCGAACAAGTGGGTGAAGAATATGGAAAAGGCGTCGAATTTGCACGTCGTCAGACTGACGCAGCCGGATTACATGAGAATTTTGGAGAACGCCGTGCAGTTCGGGCAGCCGGTGCTGTTGGAGAACATCGGCGAGGAGCTGGACGCGGCCCTGGAGCCGCTGCTGATGAAGCAGACTTTCAGGTCCGGCGGCGCGTTGTGCATCAAGATCGGCGATAGCATCATCGAGTATTCCGACAAATTTCGGTGAGTCCGTCGACCCGCTCGAATTTCTCATTCCATTCCTGGCACGCCGGGTATAAACGTGATTTATAAATTACGTCGTTTCACTTGGTATTAATAATGTTTGGCAATGAATTTAAAATTATGAGAAGCTTGACAGTGAAGAATGAATTTTATATAAATTCTTTTTCTTATTCTTGTTAATTTATCAGGAATCTTTTATGTATGTGATATTTATTTATACACTTTGACGATAGGAATTTCCGTCCGTACTTTTCCACAGATTTTACATCACTACGAAATTGCGAAATCCACATTATTTGCCGGAAATAGTGGTGAAAGTGACTCTGTTGAACTTCATGATCACTCCGGTTGGCCTGGACGATCAGCTTCTGGGAATAGTCGTTGCGAAGGAAAGACCCGAGCTCGAATCCGAGAAAAATCAGTTGATAGTTCAAGGAGCGGCAAATAAAAAGTACAGTACAAATTTTTCTATCTTACTTTAATATCTATTTCTTATCTTTTAGCTTCTTATATTAAATAAGATACTGATTAAATAGTAAAAATAGTAAAAAGTTAAATGAAATCGTAAAATTATGTGATTAAACAATTATTTTGCAGTTTTACAATTATTAACAAATATATTGATATCGATGAGACGAATGAAATTTATTACGAGCAATTCGCGAATTGTCGTCGAGCATTTTATTCTTAATTGATGACATTAAGTGCCGAAAGTCTTCTAATAACAATTAAATATGTATTAATAAAATTAAGTTTTTTGTATAAATAATATTAATTCTGCAGAGCCCTGTCAACTCGTAATATTTGATACGTTGCTCCGTCGGGCGATATTTCGCAACGTTTCTTTGCAGGATGTTAAAGGAGATAGAGAATAAGATCTTGGAAGTGCTGTCTGCGTCCAAGGAGAATATCCTCGAGGATGAAACTGCTATCGGTGTGTTGAGCTCGTCGAAAAGTCTGGCCAATGAGATTCAAACTAAACAGACTGCTGCTGAAATTACCGAGAAGTCGATCGACGCGGCGAGATTGCAGTACACGCCGATTGCAGTGTATAGCACCGTTCTCTTCTTCACAATTGGTGAGCGAAAATGCAAACCGCGCGAGCGTCTAGTCCGTAGAAAAGTCGCTTAATTTAAACCAAATCATCTGATTCTGTAACAAAATATATAAAAGCAGAATATGCAGCCTCAGCACAATATAATAATAAAAATAGCGTCCATCAAACTCTATTAATTTACGGGAACTCTAGTTTTTTAAACTGTCATAATATCTATATTTAAAATTAGTAGAAATAATATATGCGTGTCCAATGGTGAATAAAAAGCGGCAGTTTTTAAGAGTGATATATATTTAAAATGCATTAAAAATCGTACAGAAAGAATATGATGAAGATTAAAAAGAAATGTTTCTTGGGAAGGCAGTATTTATCGAAGCAATGTCGTTCCTCAATCTTTCTCGCAGCCATGCTGGCGAATATCGATCCGATGTATCAGTACTCCCTCGCCTGGTTCGTCAATCTCTTTAAGAATACGATCGACAACACGCCACCAGTGGAGGATATAAAGCAGCGCCTGAAGGACCTCACCAGGTGCTTCACCTATTCCCTGTACGTCAACATATGCCGCTCGCTCTTCGAGAAGGACAAGCTGCTCTTCTCGCTCCTGCTCTCCGTGAACTTGCTGAACAAGCAGGGCCAGCTCTCGATGGCCCACTGGATGTTCCTGCTGACCGGCGGCGTCGGCCTCGAGAATCCCTTCGCCAATCCCACGGAATGGCTGCCGACGAGGTCCTGGGACGAGCTTTGCCGATTGGACAGCGTACCAGGGTTCACGGTAAACTTTCTCGGGATGGCGCAAAAATCAACTCGTCGACGTTAATGCAAACGTGCTCTATAAAAAATGCATCAAATTCTTTCACGAGAGCTAATAGAAGTTGTTGGCAAAAGTCGAATATCTCCGGGAAAGTTAACGGAATTTCTTTAATCTAGTATTGGTTCATTAGAAATTTAATTACGGAAATTTATGAGAAGGTGAAGAGTTTTACTTGTCGCGACAAGATCGGTCTTTGTACTTTGTCGTTCAGGGAATACGAGACTCGTGTACAAGAAATATCGACGAGTGGAAGAAGACATTCGATCACAAGGAGCCTCAAACCTCGATTTTTCCCGCTCCTTGGAATAAACTAAGCAGCTTCGAAAAGATGCTGGTGCTTCGTTGCATCCGTCCTGACAAGATAGTGCCGGCGGCGCAATTATTCGTCGAAGGTAAGGTTGTTAAAAAAGAAAGGAGGCCACTAAAATCTAAAAATAGATTGACCCAGATGAAGGGCACGGGACGAGGAATCTAGAACGGGCCGTACATTTCGAGCGAAGGGCGAAATTAAATTCTTTACGACAATGGGAAGTGGATCCCTCTGCGTATAAGACTATCCTTTTATATCATTATTTGCCTACCCTTATGAAACTCGATATGCATATAACGTAGCCCGAAATTCGTGGAGCGAAATCGTTGAATCGAAACTGTCAGCTGCTACTTTGCTCGCCTAAATTTTTCCATCGTCCGATAGAACAATTGGGACATCAGTATATTGTGCCACCGCCTTTCGATCTGGCGGCCTCTTTCGCGGACTCACACTCCTGCATCCCGCTGATATTCGTCCTGACACCCGGCGCGGATCCCATGGCAATCTTATTGAAGTTCGCCGACGATCAGGGCTTCGGCGCCAGCAGGCTGTTCTCTTTGTCTCTGGGCCAAGGTCAAGGAATCATCGCCGAGGGTCTTATCGACGAAGGCGTGAAGAACGGCACCTGGGTGGTGTTGCAAAATTGCCACGTCGCCAAAACTTTTATGGTGACTCTGGAAAAAGTAACTATTCGCATAAATCAGATTTATTACGCGATTAAAGAGATTAAAACTACCCAAGCAATCAAAGTGACTAATTTGTCAATTTTTAGCAAATTTATAATGGTACATTTCGTAAAATTTTTCGTGACTTTGTTGTCAATAATTAAAGCGATTCATTTACTGTTTCTCTTCGTCTTTGTTTTCAAAGATATTTGTACATTTTAAAGTAACATTTTTAGAATATATTGCATATATAGAATATATTGCATAGTACATTTAAATAGTGACAACACGTTAATCTCGTTGACAGTCCTAGAATGGGAAAAAAATTAACTCTTACATATTATTTAAATAAATAAAATTGCCTGTAAAAACATTTATTAAGTACAATTGTAAATTCGAGTTTTAAATTTTAGGAAGCATAAAAATTTCTTAAAGTCTATAATTCGATTTATAAATGTGTATAAAACCTTTGGAATTATTTGGCTCAAGATCTATTTCAATTTACATGTGAGATTATTACAAACATTTGTTACTTCTGACTTTGGAATTTCGAGCAGTATTTTAAAGCAGTATTTAAAAAATGTATTTTCATCACGCAGCGCTTTTTAATCTCTTAACGAGGATCCTTTTGTTACTCGCTGTCTTATTATTTTTATCCCGTCATTTAGATATGCGAGAGCTTCACAAAGGAAACGGTGCACCCCGACTTCCGGCTGTGGCTGACGAGTTATCCGGTCGAGCACTTTCCGGTCAGCGTTCTGCAGAACGGCGTGAAGATGACGAACGAGCCTCCCAAAGGACTGCGCGCGAATATCTTGCGGTCTTTCCACCAGGTATGTACATGCAACATCCCGTTTCGCTCACCCCAAGTCGGAGAGACTGACTCTAAGAGAATCGGTTAAATCTCGCGGCAGGACCCGATATGCGATCCCGACTTCTTCGACACCTCGAAGCAGCGGTCGACCTTCAAGCGGCTGCTCTTCTCGCTCTGCTTCTTTCACGGTATCGTGCAGGAGCGACGGAAGTTCGGGCCGATCGGCTGGAACAATCAGTACGAGTTCAACGAGACGGATTTACGTATCAGCGTGCTGCAGCTCAAGATCCTACTCGACCAGTACGACGACGTTCAGTTCACCGCATTGAAATACCTGACAGGTATCCGAATTAAATTGCTTATACACCGAAAAAAAAATGCTATTAAATTAAGCAAAATGAAGTTGCTTGAATTAAACCTTAACGTCACGGGCTGCCACAAACATAAATAATTCACTCAATTGTATTTGCTATGGATTTTAATTTTAAACATTGAACTAAATATCTAGATTATTAACACAACAATCTGATGTTTTTCATTTATTAATACTGATGTTGTTTTAACAATTGTCTTTCAATTACACTGATCTTGTTGACATCATTCTTTTTTCCGCGTAGTCACTCTGAAAAAAGTAACTTCTCGCACGTTGCTTCTCTCTAAACTCTTATTTATACGCAACTGCGTGCGCGAATAAAGCCTTTGCATAAGAAAATAGATATAAAAATAGATAGCGATCGTTAACACATTTTTAGATTCGGACTTAAGGTGAAAATTCAGCTAACGTTAATAATGGGACTTGATTAAAAACACATGTCCACAGTGATCTCACGTAAAAATAAGAAATAAATAAATAAAGGAGATATTTATATAAAGTGTTTATAAATTTTTAATTTGTGCGCTTTATATATTACAAATTTTTTATACATACTACAAATTACAAAAACTTTTAATAACGTTACAAACGAGGAATTAGAAATAACATGTTGTGAAAAAGGATGCCCGAAGCATTGGATATAAAGCCACAAGATAAGCAACAAGTTTTCGTTGGCGTGTTTTTAATCTCTTTTTTTTCAAGGCGAATGCAATTACGGTGGTCGCGTGACCGACGAGTGGGACCGACGGACCCTGAACACGATCCTGACGCGATTCTATCACGAGGACGTGGTCGTGGCTGATCGGAAATATCTGTTCGATCCCAGCGGCCTTTATTACGTACCGCTGGTCAGTGAGTACAGTCAATTCTTGGATTACGTGAGAGAATTGCCGATGACCACCGCGCCCAGCGTCTTCGGCATGCACGACAACGCCGACATCATTAAGGATCAGCAGGAGAGCTACTTGATGCTGTCCTCCATCCTGACCACTCAGGTAATAAACCCAGCATCGAGATTGATTGCTATGTTCCGTTTCTACTTCTTATCATGCGGATTTATCATGCGCATGTTCCGGTCGGTTTGAGATAAAATACAGATTATTGAAAAGCGCGGAGGTGTGAAGCAAGTACTTAGCTGGTTACGTGATTTTCTGAAGCGGCTTTCTCCAGGTAAAATGAAGAGAAAATGGATTATATCGAGCTATTTTAACTGTCGTGAAAATTAAACGTTTTTCTTATATTATTTCTTATTGTTAATTGCCAGCTCTTTTAAATTGTTTTTGGAACTTAATATTGCACTTTCAACAACAGGCGTATAAAACTTATGTAATTGTTCCGTAACTGGTGTTGCATAAGAATTAAAGTTTCGAACAATAAGGTGAAGCAATAAGGTGAACGATATCCACTCTCGTATAATTTATTGATTTTTTTTTTCTTATCTTCGTTTAATGTCCCGATTCCTCCAATACGGTGGAATAATGAGAATTTCTATTATCTTTCCATCTTTGCCCAGAATATTGAGAGGAGCTGAAAGTAATATTTACTTGAGAAAGCCTTTATGAAAAGTTGAAATGACTGAAATAACGATGTCGTTTAATTTTCACGCGGTTAGCGTCAAGGAGAAAAATCGAGAAAGACGGTAATTCTTACTTATCATTGCAATCCTCAAATCCTCAAATGCACTACTAAATATAGAACTGATGCCAGAAAAATTGTCTAGCTATAAAAAAGAATATTTTATTATACTTGACGAAAACGCATGACGCTGTCACTTGCAACGGTAAGAAACTGAAGCTGGATTCAGAGATGTATGAAAAATAATATAATACAAAGAAAGATTTCTTAAATATCGCAACATCTATTAAGATTGCGAAACGGTATTAAACTTTGCGTCGAGTCTTCGTTCTTCAATTTAAGTTGAATGATTAAACAAAGCTTACTTGGCTGTAAGATAGCGGAATTAAAATCGCTCGATGCGGCGGCTTCGTCAAGAGTTTACGAGTTCTCCATTAAGAAAATTTTCGGATTTTCGTCAGGACACCGGCCAGGCGGAAGTGTACGCCGAGAGATCGCCGGACGAGACCGTCTACGGCGTCGCGTCCGACATCCTGTCGAGATTGCCGCAGGACTACGATCTGGTGGCCGCTCTGGACAGGTATCCCACGCTGTACGAGCAAAGCATGAACACCGTGCTGGTCCAGGAGATGGGCAGATTCAACAAACTCCTGCGGACCATCCGGGGCAGCCTCGTGAACGTCCAGAAGGCGATCAAGGGTAAAGAACGAACAAGCCCTTACGCTTTGCGAGTGTCTTATGCTCCTGAATTCTACTCATACCCCTTTCCAGGCCTGGTGATAATGAGTCTCGACCTCGAGGAGGTCTACTCGTCGATCATCATCGGCAGGATATCCAAAATGTGGATGAGGGATTCTTACCCTTCTCTGAAGCCGCTCGGCAGTTACATACACGATTTTCTGAAGAGGCTGAACTTCCTCCAGGTGAAATTAAGGAAACATAGATTGTATTTCGAATTATTTTGTTCCGTCGAAAAAATTAAACGTCGTCTTAAATTGCGTCTTCGAACCACAGTTTTTAAGACCACGGCTTCTTGATCAAATTATACCAATTGTCTTTGTTATATTCACAATGTGACATTCGCATAGATTAATTTATGTAGAATTTATTATTTTGTTATATCAATTGAAACGAAACCGTACACATTTCGCACTAAATCAGGCTTATTTATATAGCGCAAAAATCTTCTTCTTCCTCGTGTATTAGGCTTGAAGCCTGTTTTGTCCGGTGCGTTCTGATACTTTGAGCATTTGGTTTTACTTCGTCTTTGGTAGGCAGCTAACCTTATATAGCAATTGAACTGAACAACTTCTTTCAGGCTTGGTACGCGAAAGGACCTCCCACGTCTTTCTGGATTTCCGGTTTCTACTTCACGCAGGCGTTCCTCACCGGTGCCCGTCAGAATTACGCAAGAAAGTATTCCATTCCCATCGATTTATTGGTCTACGACTTCATCCCGTTGAAGGACACCGTTTTCGAAAAGCCGCCGGTCGACGGAGTATACATTTACGGGTTATTTCTTGACGGAGCGCGCTTCAATATGACCACAATGCAGCTCGGCGATTCTTTCCCGAAGATCCTTTACGATACCGTGCCTTACGTGAGTCAACACAAAACAAAGCTTAAGAATCTCTTCGACTAAATTCGATGCTTTTCAAGCGATGCTCAAATAATTCACGAATCCTTCCGCGAAAGGGCGCAGCTTCCCGCGAGAGACCTTTTCTGGAACTTTTCCAAAAATGCAACACGCTTTGCTTGGCTGTTCGAACTCTTAATCGAGCAACGGGGCTTTAAATGTCAACCTCTGAAAGCGCCTCTTCGGAGGACGCGCGTTGAATTACTCCCATGCGTTACGCTTTCAGATTTGGCTGATGCCGGTGACGAAGGAGCAGGTGCAGGATAAGGACACGTACACGTGTCCGGTGTACAAGACCAGCGAGCGGAAGGGCGTGCTGTCGACCACCGGCCATTCAACCAATTTCGTCATCGCGATTTGGCTACCGACGTCGCATCCGCCGGAGCACTGGATCCTGCGTGGCACCGCGATGCTGTGCCAACTATCAGAGTAGCATGGGACGGTCTCTTGGTAGACGTAATAGTCCTGGGACACTTTAATGAACTCGCTTTAGAAAATATACGTCGCCGTAATTTACTTTCTTCAGTGATTTCTCGAACTTTTAACGGAGAATATTTAGTTGGCTCTCTTTAGAGACCAGAGTAAATTTATTTCAAAAGATCTGAGCGATGAGTAATTTCTCTTCAATGCAAAGTTCTTAGGATTCGTGCGATTGAATAAAAATACACAAGTATAAACTTATCCGCGGTTTTTTTTTAAACGTTTGGTGATTCGAAAACGATGCGATTTCTGTCTCATAATACGCACATGTCCTGCCTTTTACGTAACGTAGTAAACAAGCGAGCAAAGGTACAAATAATGATCACGAGTAAATGAAACTTGCATTAATTATTTATTTAAAGCACGTAAAACATATTTTGTACAACGTTGTTTTTTATAACAGAAAAATATCTCTATATGAAAATGTCGCTCGAAAAACTAAAACTTTATGCAAATGATCTACAAACAGTATCATTTTCGTAACAAACAATAACCCGCGCGTAAAATAAATTAAAATAATGCCTTCCGCCTATAAATATCATTTAGACACATAAAGTATCAAATCTCGGATTAATTCTTAAATCCAAGAATTTTGCATGAAAGAGAACAATGTTGCCCCCAAAATTGCTACGCGAACAGTCCGTAAACAGGTTCTATCGTTAAACAACATCGCGAAAGAGAAATCGGCGAAAGTGCCGTGACGGCCGCCCGTTAATTAATACGGCAGAAATTCTCGTCGAACTCTCGTAGGTCTCCTCTCGCGTCATCCTCGTCGCCGACGAGCATCATTTTCGCCGGCGCTTCGCCTCGTGTTATCCCGCGCGCCGTGTTGCACAGTTGCCGGTATTTATTATGTGGAATATGGGCGCTTTCGGGGATGGGGAAGTGGGGGTGGGTCGGACGGAGGGTGGGGTTGAGCCGCCGCGGGGGTGGCGGGGCGGCTACAGCGGCTTGCTTGGCGGCACCCTGTCTACCCGGACCAAGATCGCCGGAGGCTCGTTGCCTAGCGACCCCGTATTGATCTCACCCCGTATCTCCCGTCTCTATAATACCCCCTGTTCCACCAAGCATCCCCGCGTCTCTCCCTTTCCCTCCCTCTCTCACTCTCTCTCTCTCTCTCTCTCTCTCTCCTGTTTGCTTTCTCTCCGTCATTCTCTCTCCTCCCCCCCTCTCTCTCTCTCTCTCTCTCTCTCTCTCTCTCTCTCTCTCTCTC
>NW_011967229.1:1779191-1810527 GCF_000949405.1 Vollenhovia emeryi | reverse complement strand
TCTCTCTCTCTCTCTCTCTCTCTCTCTCTCTCTCTCTCTCTCTCTCTCTCTCTCTCTCTCTCTCTCTCTCTCTCTCTCTCTCTCTCTCTCTCTCTCTCTCTCTCTCTCTCTCTCTCTCTCTCTCTCTGTTTCCCCCTCTCCGTTACGTTACGTTCCCTGGCGATTATTACGCGAAGCGTATTTCTCATTGTATAATTTTACGTCTCACGCGCGATGTTTCTCGGTGTCGCGCGTGTTCCGCGAACCAGTCCGAAAGTTTCCTCGGGAGAAGAAGCGCAGAATTATTTCTCTCCCCGGCCGTATCCTCCGCCGCCTCTCCCCGCCGCGCGTGCCCTTCCTCTTCCTCGCCCCGACCTGAAACTTCTGCGTCTTTCCTGTCAGCTCCCGCGACGCTTTCTCGGCCAGGTGTCCTCCACCTTTGCCCAGGCAACCCTATATCAATTCACGGTTATCTAATTCGATCTATAATTTACGGACGAGGGACAGACGATTGTTTTTCCATCAAATTAGCGGATAAAGTTGATTAATTTTGTAATTATTTCCCTCCCCGATTTGCACTAGTTCTTCATCCGCCACCTGCAATCGTCGCGTCCTTTCACTTCTTTCGACCCCGGCCGTCCTTTATTTTCCTCTTCCCTTCTCGTTCATCTTGCTTATTTCCCGTCGCAGTGCCTTTCCTTAGTTTCTCATCCCTTCGCCCGCGTTCTTCGTGCGAAGTACCATCATTCGAATTAAGCCGCGACTCGAGCCATGAAGAAAATATGTGATTATACCCGATGCAATTTCATAAAGTGCACTCTGCTCCCTCTCAATCTCTCTCACTCTCGCCCTCCATCCCGTAGAATTTCTTTCGCTCCGCGATATCTCGTAGATCCGAAGTCCAATTAAGTCAACTGCGGACGAATATGAGGCCGTTTCTTTCGTAGCACGCAATAACGGCCTCAATTATCTTAGATTCTTATATTTAGTCGATCTATAATTGTCAGATAATAGCTCGAAGATCATGCGCTACGTGCAAATTAATGCTTCATTATTGTCGATCTTTCTGTCCTCCCGATACACTTACTGATCATCTAGAGTTTATTTATTTGAAAATCCGAGAGAATAATTATAAAAATGATTGAAATCAAGATCCGCAGGGAACAATCACGCGGCACGAGGCTAGCGAATACAACAAGAAACGACGAATGGATGAATCTTTAATGTTGTAAAACGTTTACGCGATGTGACGAAAACACGGAAAAAACAATATAGCTGCTGTAGCTAAAACTTAGCAAAGTAGGGACAGCTAATATTTTAGTTGTGATAGCTCAATATTTTGCTACTGTGCCTATTGTATTAGGTGCGACAGCAAACGGTTTGCTGTCGTAGCAAAATATTGAGCTATCACAACTAAAAATATTAGCTGTCCCTATTTTGCTAAGTTTTAGCTACAGCAGCTACATTGTTCTTTCCGTGAATAATGCAACCTGATCTGAAATGGTCGCCCGATGCGATTTCGGCGAACGCTTTCGCATATACGAATAGCGCGAGCGAAAATATATTTGTAAACCTGAAAAGAGCAACGTTTGCAGATTCTAGCCGTGCTCTCCTGACGCTGGGGATGGCAACGGTCGCAAAAGTCGCGTTAATAATCGCGTTAACAGCCGACTAACGCGATTGGGATCGGCTGCGGTGCCTAAGAACACATCGCTTGAATGGAAGCTAGGCTCCCGATACAAGCCGCGGAGGGTCGCGGAGGGTGAAAACTCACGAGCCTGCCCCACCCCCCCCCTCCTCCCTCCGTTTCGCGTGCATGAATCCTCTTCGCGCCCTCCCCTTCGCCTACCGTTCGCCGTCAGGCTATCTTCCTATTGGCAAAGTGACCTTCATCTGAATTTCTTTGTTGCGCCTACGCTCCGCAGGGTCGATGGGGCGAAGAAATTTACGACGGGATGGCGACGGGGACTCGGGGCAACGCGCGGGAGGGAGGGACGGTGCCAGAAATGGCGGCCTTTTTACTTTTACCTTCGACGATCGCGTGTGAGAAACGCGAGGATCTCGGGACGGCGATTTCAGCGAATCGCGGGACAGGCTCGTGGCCGATCTTTGGGGTCAACAGCTGATGCGCTGCAATCAATTTAGTTACAATTAGACGATTTCTTTTTGCGCTCCGCGCCATCTGCGATATCTTCGTTTTCTGGTCTTGTTGTTTCCCGTTACCGTCGAATACCGTCGGCTTTGCCCGGGATCGTAGGGTTTGCAACAGGTGGCAAAATAATTATCATTACCGAAAGTTCACGAGATATTTCCTTGCGTGGAAAGTTCGCGCGGGATCTCACGTGTAATTGATATTCCCTACCGCCGAAACACTCGGGGAAACTTGTCGAAAGCGGTAAAGCTGGCGCGAGATATAAAAAGAAAGAGATTTACCTCCGGTCTGATTACATCGTTTTTCTCGGATCATAAAGGAATAACGCGGAAGAAAGTAAGTATAAAGGATCACTACGTTAGCTCTCATATAACGATCAATCTCCCTGCCACTTAGCCAGTTTCTCAGGTCTTTGTTAAGAAAAATAGCAGGGGAATATGCATAGGCGGAGCTGAAACTTTCTATTAAGATGAATGGACGCGTTTATTAACGGGTTGAATGATACATTTTGTAATTAGATGGTGATGTAGTGAAGAGATTCTGTTTTACTTTCAATTTTCAATGCTGGTAAGTCGTTACCACGTGAATTTACGAATTTATTTGACTCTTAGTTTATTGTACAGATACTCTGAGAAATTGATCAACGAAACTGGAACTTTTTCGTGTTAGTTGGTACTGCATGGTTCTTAATTTTTCTTACAGTACCTTTGCAAATTTGTGTATAAAAACGACGTTGAACAAATTTACGCAAATTGAAGAAATGTGTTTAAGAGAGTTTACATTGTTCTTTGAGCACTGCGTAATTTCAAAGTGAAAAATTATACTTCGTTGTGTTTAGTATAATTACACTTAATTACATTTTTGCTCGATTAACTTGATAATTTTGTAGGAGTAAAAATGATGTCTGTAGGATGTACAAGGGAGATGGGACGCAGCAAGTTAACTGTTCTATGCATACACGTTTTATTCTTCACACTTATGTGCTCTACATAATATTTTACAATATAAAATGTGGGGGATGGAAGTACTTTTACAACGGACATTATTAACAGACAAAATATTCTCCAACCGAAGAGCCTCGAAGCTTTTGCCTTCTGATAGAATTACGAGATATTAATACGTCTAAAGCTCTTACAGATATCCTAATTTTCTAACTTGAAAATTAATTCCGTTTTCCTTTCTTTCAGATCGTAAAATTCTCTTAGATTCTTGGAACCTTCGAAACCTAGGAGACTTTTCTAGATTCTGACTGTGTACTGGAGAACTCCTGAATTCTCGACTTTCTCTTTCCTTGTTTCATATTCAGAAAGTTTTATCGATTTCAAGAAACTGTTAATTGCACAAACTCCAGCTTTCAATTTTCGTTCAAATTGTCAGGTTCCAGGATTCTTCTGGGAAAAAAAAGGGCAAATACACGCACACCCCACACATAGGTACACACGGAAATCACGACGAATCGAGAAAACGAGACATCTCGGGGTGAGATATCGATCCTGAATAATGGCGGACGCGCAACAACGACGACAACAATGATCGTGGAAGTCGTCGATGGCGGCGGTGGATAGGGGCGGTGGCGGTGGCGGTGGCGGCGGTGGTCCAGGAGGGATGCTGCGGGAAGGTTGCCAGGCAACGTGCGTCCACCCTTAAACCGCGCAGCATCCCCACCATCGCCGGCATCTCCCTTCGCCGCCCTTTCGTCTCGGTCGATACAACCGACAGCCGTTCTCATCCTCTACGCCCTGGGAATTCCCCGATTTCCATTTAGGGGCTTTTCGGCTTTAAACCCGACCTCGGCGACCCCCGTTCGTCGGGCAGCGCTTGTTTTCCACCATTACTGCTAACCACTCTACCTCCTTTCTCTTTCTATCTTGATGCTTGATGCGCTTGAGGGAGAAAATCAGGAGTCCGATCTATATCTAACTTTTTATATGCGACATGTCGACTTTTCGTCTGCCGACTGAGTTAGGATGTCAGCGCTTTGATTCGTAAACGAACAGATAAATGGAAAAATATTCTGAAAATAGGAAATTCCTAAACGTTATATAGGATTTTGAACGATGAAGTGTCACAAAAGTATGATAAAAGCGCACACTACTTAAATATCACAAGAATGTTATATAAAAAGTAGTCTTTTACACACAATAAAGATTAAAAAGGTGATAATTCTATCCAGATCTTATGTTCCTAAATCTTAAGGAATAGTGTTGCTTTATACGCTTTCTTATAAGCTCTTCCAAAGTAGATAAAAGTGGTGATCGAACGACCGCTTCACAAAATCAGACATCCGCTTTTATAATCACGATTAATTTAACTAATCTGTTATTAAGGATAGTTAATAATTGTTAAAATAAAAGCTCACGAATAAATTGTACGGGTAACAATATTAATTAATACGAAGGCTCTCGAACTTTGGGAGTAAACGAAGTGTAACAAGGTTGCGTAATTAGCCGTTAGGTACTTAAAGAAATAGCAGAAATGAATGGTCGTTTACGGTCCTTAAAAGTTAAACGGAGAAGCAAAAACGGAGAGAGTGTCGTGTTGTCCCTTGATACTGACCTTTCCCAACCGAGATCGGAGTCGCGAGACTCGCCACTCCTGAGACATTCTCGATGGATTCGCACTGACGTTCGATCGCGGGTCGATGCAGATCGTTGAATTTGGTCCGCTCTTGGCATTCACCGCGTGCCTTATGAATTTTGAAAAGTTGGCACATGGAAGCCCGCAGTGAACGCAAGGAGCACAGACTCACACTTCCCCTTTCGTCTCGACTTTGCCGCCCTTTCAGGTATTGTCCTGCGTACCGGTAGGCCTTACTGAAACTCGTTACAACCTTGCAAAATTACGATCCGGCAATCTCGGAGAACACACTTTGTCACACAATAATTAAGCTTTTCGGTCGACCTTAACTGGCCCGCGTTTTAATGGAGAAAATTTATTGCGGAAAATATTACCTCAGCCAGGGTTTGAACCTGGACTTCCCTACACTCTAGGCGGGCGTCTCACCAATTCGACCACTGAGGCATATGTTAATATTAGTCGCAATAACAGTATAAAAATGTTGTCTACGCGTCAATTTTTCGACTTTCAACTGCGCGCCGACTCGACACTTCGTCACTTTTGTTGATACTTCGAGGCTGTGCTCCGATTCGCGGGCAGTACTATAAATCTATAGTTTAAATCACGTATATAATACATTTATAGTACTGTCAGTGAACATCGGGACCCAGCCCTAGTTGTAAACTTCGATTCTCCCCGGAAATATTTCGCACACATCTGACGGATCTCTAGATTTATATTTTATTTCGGTGGTGTATTAATCGGTAATTAGGCGAAGTGTTTCATGTGTCTTGCGTAACGAGTCACTTGCGAAAGAAACCTTCGAATCGAGAGTAGATATTGATAATCACCGCAAACGATCGTTTCTCATCGACGTCCTTTCGCGTACAATTAATTACGCACTGATTCAATATAATTTAAAGATACGTCAGAAACTGAAGCAGAATATTTTTTCCAAATGGAGACCCGTCGTCCACACAATCGCGAGAGTGCAGTCACGTGACGAACGCCGAACGTTTCGCACTGGAAAGAATTTCAACCCCGTTCTTCACCGAATCTCGTCAACTAAAGCAACCGACTGTTCCGTTTATCCGCAGTCGTAAAAATTTCAAACTTCAAATACCGTGCACTAAATGTTAAATTTCGAAAACCGGAGAAACGAGCACTCGAGAACCTTTTTATTTGTTTTTAACCTTCACTGAAAAAGAAAGAGAGAGAGAGAGAGAGAGAGAGAGAGAGAGAGAGAGAGAGAGAGAGAGAGAGAGAGAGAGAGAGAGAGAGAAAGTGTCTCTTGCGCACGAAAAGAGGAAAGGAAGCGACTCTCTCGATCCCGTTGCTAATGATCGCGTTAATTCTGGGACACCGGCTACACATCGCACAGGCTCGAAGCGAACATGATGAACGCCGAAACTGCACTATGGGGGACGTTCACCCCGGCGCGTGCCCTCGGTCAAGGGGGGGTCGGTGCCGCGCGAGGGGGATCGTGGAGGGGAGGAGTGGTTCGTCACAGTGCTAACGTAACTTATTGCTTATTTCGCGGGGGGGGGGGGGAGGGGTTGCACGGGAACTCCACGTCGCCCGATGGACGAGGGGATGATGGGAGCAGCTGACATTGGGGTCCCATTGTGCTCGTAGATATTCGCATAATCGAGAAACTCACCCCTCCCTCCCCTCTCCCGCCGCCCTCTCGTCTTCCCGCTCGCCGCAGCCGACGCTTACGCGCTTTTCACGTCGGCGAGCATATGGGATGCTGTAACCAGCGTCGACGGTGATCCTGATTGATAGTTGCACACAATCGAGACTCTCCACTCGACACTCTATTTTCCATTAACGGCGCTTTTTCTCATCTCGGCCATTGAACCCGATTCGACGCGATGACACCTCGCGCGGCGATCTCTCTTTTGGTTTTCCCACAACTTTATATTTAGTTCCATCATTTATTTACCGTCTCGTTTAATCGCGGTTCGGTCGTTTACTTTATCACGTAGAGTCTTGTGAACAGGGAATCGAGGGAGAGATATTTTCAGAAAGCAGAACGTGAGATTAGTTGGATCGTAATCGCCAAAGTGCCACGACCGTTTAGAATTTAGACACTGATAATGAATTTTTGTAATAGATACCAAGCAAATGTGATACGAGTAAAATGATAGGAAACGCTATTATGCAAGAGAGGATGATATATTTAAGAAAGCGGCCAAATACAGTAAAATTATCGTCGAAAGTAGTCGCAGTTAACGCCAAGATGCAAAATTCACGGGTGAAAAAAATTTAGAAACCCTTAAAAAGAATTCTATGCGATGGGCCTTTACAGATATTGTCTGGATTTCTCGTTGTAAGAAACTGTACGCTCCTGTCAATCTCGGAAACGTCACGTAACGTCAGATTTTTTTTCACTTTCCGGTGACGAGCGAAAAAAAAAACGAGGGGGCAGAAAGTAGTTACATTCTCCGAGGGTTCCGCTCGGTTTTAAAAGGCGCGTGTCCGCGGAGGGTGAGTTCGTAGCTGCGACAGTCACTGCATCCCGCGTTCCCCCCTTTCGCAAAGGCTAATTCATATCCATCGTGAAGGAATAGTGGGACGAGTGGGGAAATGGGGGGAGGGGGAGTGCTTGGTCTTCGCAACACAATGGGGCATTCCCTCAAAGGGCTGGAACCTCGTCGGCCGAAGCTGTGGGTCAGGGTTACCTCAACGAGAATGAGAGAGGAGCAAAGGGGGGTTTAAACGCAACCCTCGTCAACGGGGAGGAGGGGGGGGGACACTCGTCTACGGGAGGGCCAGGAATTTAATAGGAAGATATTTAAATGCCCCCGTCGCACGTGACATATGCGTATAGGGCGATGCCCTATTATCGACGGAAAAAATAAATTCTCGGACGAGGTGGGGACGAAGGGCGAGGATCGTCTAATAGCGAGTGCAGAGTCAGCTAGCCCGATGTTATGGCCCGATAACATGCGTGAAGCGAGAACGAAGCGCCGGATTGTTCACCATTTTCGAAATAATTGCCGTAACTTCGGTATTCGTCTGATAATATATATTGAAATACACTAGTATCATTTTACACCGTAACTGATATCCATACTTAAAATCTGTTTGTTGTATACTACGTGCAGTTACCGCTCTGTGCGAGTTAACTGAAAGTTGCGGTAAAAATTAATTAGATGCGAGAGTTCCGTGACAAGTTGCCTAATTGCCGGCGAGCGTGAAAAGGATTTAATTTGACCAAGAAGATTGAATCGTTGATGAAACCGGCCGGCCTCCGAAGTTTCCGAAGAGTCAGGGGACAAGGGACGCAAAAGGGCAGGAGGGTGTGTAATCGGGCGTGGCGGTATGAAGCTAATTATAAGCGCTGTAAAGTCGCAGGGGTAAGAGTGACGCTGACACGATCGAGATGTATCGACCTGTCCTTCCCCCGAGCTCTCTTTTAACTTTCACATAACTTTCCAATAATTTTATCAAGATTAATAAAAGATATATGTAATAATAGCCATTTATAAATATAAGAGGATATATTTAAAATTAAAATAACAATCACTTCCTGTTTCGCGCAAATCAACGTGCTCGAAATTCGTCCAAATTTCCGTTGTTCCTCGAGTATTTTTTTGTACCGTTAAGAGCGAGAGAATTGAGCTCTCTATCATTTAACGTGCACGCATATTTTTATCCCGTTCCTCGTACCAACTGAAATACGCGCGGTAGATTCGCAGTGTGGCAAAAGCGCGGTTTGATCGAAATTTCGAGAGGCGGATTTTATGAAACGCTTGCTATTTCGAGATGCTAAAGCCGCGGTCTCGTCAATCGATAAATTAACTCGTCAATAAATAAATCACGGACTATTATCGTTGTACACGCGACGCGCGTGTCACCTCTCATTCTCCCTTGTTGTCTCTTACCGTGATACCAATCTCATTTCTCTTTATCCACCCCCGGGATCCAGGCGGGCTTCCTCGAGAAAGCGCCGGATCCCCCCCCCCCTCCCGATTCTTTTCGCGAGTGATACCTGAATGGCCCCCGAGTCCTGCGGCCGCTCGTCCTCGTGACGTAACCGAGCACGTGTACGTCGCGGCACCCTCGCTCAGGTGGGGTTGGAAACGTCACGGTTATATACCAATCCTCCCCTGAAGGTAGCACGCCCTCACCATCGATCCTGGCGAACCCTCTTCCATTCATGAGTGAGGCCCGGTACCAGGCCGGCGAACCGCATGGCTCTACCTGGTATCTGGAACAAACCAATGCTCTTGGCGCGTTCGCGGTAATGGAGACAGAGCGGCAGGGTTGGCGGGCGCGGGGTAGGGGGAGAGGGTGGCGGCCGCCCACGACAGCTCTGTGATCCTAGGTCAGCGACGGTGTCCTTCGTAATGGCCGGGAACTCCGTTTAACGCCACGTCAGCGTCGCGAACACGCCTCTTTCGTCATTCCGCGATTTTCCGCGTTTCGATCTTCTCGCCCACGAATTCGGAATCTGGCGGCTCGACACCCAGCTTAAAGTCTTCATTTCCTGATTCTCGCCCCTCGGTTGTCTACTCGCGGTGTTAAGAAAATTTTAATCGCGAGACAAAATACGCCGGCGACTGCGGAAGTTGTTGACGAAGGGAAGAGATTGTCCGCGATGATTGAATCTTTCTCGCTATAGGAAGGTCTTTCAATCACGGTGATGGATTATAGACGCAGGATTATTTTTATACCCAAGATGCAGAAACAATAGCAGCGAATGAAATAATACCGCATTGCTTTATACAGTTACATTATTTTTAATACGTCTCCCTCTCCCTCTCTCTTCTCTGAAGAATAACTTCTTCTTCCCGAATGCAACCCTTTTAACGGATTATCTTAAATTATAAGAAATATTTTCTCGAAATTGACAACCTTGTTGGAGCTCGTACGGAGATTTGTACCTTCGTTCTCTATCGGTTACTCTTGCTCAAGAAAAAAAAACCCAGTATTTCCCTTCGGATGCACTCGAGAAATGTTGCAGCGACGGTGGGCGGGAGGGAACGCCGTGTCAACCTTTCGCGGCACGACGGCGTTCGCGACGTGCGAAACGCTATAAATAGGAATCCGCCTGCGACAGCCTCGATCGAGCGCGTCAGCTGATCACATATTGACAGTTCGATAAGTTGCCGCGCGGGAACACATCGTTCAACCGTCGAAACTGCTGCTCGCGCAATTAGTCGCGCCTCCGCGAGGACGGCGGAATCCGGAGGATCGATTAAACCGCTCGTCGATAGTGTCGTCGGCGAAAATAAAAAGTGCTCCGGGTGACGGGCGAAATTGTTTCCCCGTGGAATCGATTTTTACTTTAACGCGTCCTCTTGTTTTGTGCATTAGTTATTTCAGTTGGCCTTATGTACTCGATGTATAATTCACAAATTTAAGGAGAATCAATGAAAAATAAAAGGTTTTTATTATCGAAACTTCGAGATGTCGACACAAATCGTTGTTTGAAATTAAAATTAATAGAACTCGTTGTGGGATGTTAGTTATTTAAAATGTTTGACATATTAAAAATACAGGTGGCGATAAATTATGCAAATTTAGCTCGGAAGGCAAAGGTATTACTGAAATTAATTGATTAATAATTAATCTTAGAACGAGCGGGGGAACAGTTCTATGTTGTCAGATATTGATTTATATTGGAACCAGTACATAGATTGTAGATCACAAAGACACACAAACCTGCTCGAGTCCCGAAGAATCTTAGCGCGGTAGTTCGAGAGCCTGGGCGAGGACTCGACCTGGGCGCGATCGTGGCCGGGGACCGATTTCAGGTACCGGCTCGCCGGAGTCAGTTTCGTGACAGAAAATTACGAAAATGGTAATTAGGCACAAGGTAGCAGCAGCGGCGACGTGCCGGCTACGGCTTATTCATACTTCGTAGCCATGGCGATCCTGCACTACTGATAAAACAACAGTACACACCATAATGTACTTACGCGGAATAGGGGAACACCTTGCGTACCGGGTGTCACGAAAATTGCGCGCGCGCGCGCGCGCGGGGGTACGTCGCGAGAGAAGAGCCGCCGCGGCGTCGCGGCTCTCCCTGACCCCGCGAAACCCCAAGGAGGACGACGAGCGTTGCTCAAATACCGACGTTAACCTTTAACGGTAGAAACAATTTTAATTTCAGGCTACGTGAATATTTGTTTTAGAAATAAATGTTACTTAGATTAATATTTTCGGACGCGAGGGTTAATATTGTTACACCCCTAGAGTTTCTAATATATTTAATCTTTTTTCGTAAGAGATCGTTTTAAGGGATGTTGTTCAAAGAGACAGTATAATCACGTGAGAGCGCTGTTGTTTTCACACGAATCAATTTCACAGGTAGCAACAGTTTCAGTTTTCTAACGACATATGGCGATTTGATGCGCGCGGTGCGCTTTTACCGATGTACGCGAGCCATATGTTGGCTCTTCTTCAATCTGCTTTAATTAAAAATTGGCGAGTGGGTGTCCCCAGGAGGTGTGCAGCGTATGCCTCCTCGGAGGTAAGCGACAATTCGGACCCGAGAGCAAAATCCATTCTCCAACGAGGCAGGAAGCCTCGCGAGTAATTTAATTGTAAGGGACAGTTTGAGGATGTAATCGGCGAACGATGAAGAAAATGACGTCCACGTGCGTGCGTGTGGCACATAGCGATAAAGAACGATAGCGGGCCAGCCACCCGGTAGATATCGCGGTCGAAACGAGTGGAAGATTGTTCGATTGATAGAAATCTCGAGTTACGAAATTGTACGACCGTATATTATTAATCCGCTGTGGAAATATCCGTCAAGGTATAAATACACAAAACAGAAAGTAATAAAACCAACAAGTGGCTCAAGTTAAAATGACTTTCCGATTGTGCAAAAAAATGGAAAAAGATTGCGAAGGTTGTGAACGACTATCGATCGAATTCACAGCTCCATTTCGGAAAAACGTCGGCAAGAGTCTCACTTATTTGTAAATCTTAAAGAAACTTAGGATCAAAATTTAAAAAGTTCCGGTTGCGATGTAAATGAAAAGTATGTTAAAAACGTGAAAATAAAATTGCTCGAAAAGTTCAATCTCGTGCTTTCTGATTCGTCGATCACGGCGAAGATTAGTGGGCTATCGCCGCTGAGTAAATAGTATTTCACTATCATCTCGATCAAAAAATGTGTGCGCAAAAGAACCACCGTTCGCGAAAAAAGTTACATCAAACGATCAAAGAGTGATTTACGTCACAAGAGGGTATAAAGTAAAAATGAGCAAAAATAATTAACGAATAAAACTAATGGCGGCATCTTTCAAAATTATCGAATGGAAAAAACGGAAAATAAAAATAGAAAAGTATCCGCGGATTCAGGATACAAATCAATCGAGATTAAATGGAGCGATAAGGGGATATATCGAGATCGATGAACCGGTCGGAGAAGCGGCGATCGATGATGATTAAGGGGTGCGATCGTAAGCGGGTTAATTAATTAGGCTGGACGGCCGAAGGGGGTCGAGGCGCGAACGACGGGCGCGATCGCAACCGGCGAGGGTGCTCGTCGGCGGAAAGGACCTTCGGTATCGGGATCGGGCGCGCGACTGGCGTTACCTGGCGGCTCTCGCTTCGCTGCGCTTCCTCTTCCTTGTCTCCCGCGCGTTGCTCCTCTCCTCGAAGAGAACTGCTCTCCGGCGAGCGGCCGGGGCCGCAAGGGATCCATCCGCGATCGGGATGGATCCTATTCCGCGGGATAACGACGGCGGGACGCAGCGCGGCGTTACGGTGGAGGTCGACGACGTCCGTCGCCGCGTCGCCGACGTCCGTCGCTTGTGAGAGCGGGCGTCGGCGGCGGCGAGAGAAGAGAAGAGAAGAAGAAGAAGAGGAGGAAGTAGGGGTCGGTCGGCCGCCGTTTTCGCCGAACGACGGCGGCGGCAGGACGGTGTTGTTGGTTTGATGGTCGCGGGACCACTGCGCCCTCTCCGTCTTCGCCCGCCTAGCCCTGCCCCTCGGTATCAACCCCCGGTGCCCGCCGCCGCTGCCCCCCCCTGCCCCGGGTTGTCCCGGGGATCCTCGGGCTCTCTCCGCGCCCTCCCGCCCCCTGGTCGTCGTCTACCCTGTCCCCACTTGGCCGTCCCGTTTCCACCCCTGCGCGTGCGATGTGTACGTGTGTGTGTGTGTTTGTGTATGTGTACGTACACCCCCCTGGTTCCGGAGCCGCCGTCGTCCCTCCGGAGGACGAGTGCGCCCCCACCGTCGGCGGGGCGGCCGGGAGGGGGGTGGCGAGCCTCCTCGCGCGATAACCACCCCCGAAAAGCGCGACTCCGGGGCTCCTCTCGACGTGCCTGCCATCCCTGGCGCGCATTTTCCACCCTCCAACGGAATGAACGGAGTCGGCTGCTGACTTTCGAAGCGGAGAAAAGAAAGGGGAAAGCGGAGAGCGATAGCAGTTCTCCAAGGCGCAAGCGTTACCCAGAAAATCAAGGCATCGTCGTCGTCGTCGTCGTCGTCGTCGTTGCCGTCGTCGTCATCGAGGTGTTCTCCGAGAGCGCCGGCCGTTCGTCTGGTCTCGCTCGGGAGGGTGGGAGCGAGGGGGCTGAAAGGGGGCGGCGGGAGAAACGTACGCCGTAGGGTCAGGTTGCCCCGTCTTCGTTCAAGGGCGTACGACCTCCCCCTACCACGAGCAACCTTCAATAGAGGAGAGATCCAGGCTCCTTCCTTCCTTCCTAAATTCTTCGCGCCTCTTACCCCTCGTTCTCTTCGATCCTCCGCCCTCATCCCTCCTTTGTCATCTCTCGCGGAACGCCGTCGGTGGGGTAACGTGTTTCTCCACGTTTCTTTCTTTGTCTTCCCCGGGGGGGAGGGGGGGGGAGGACACACTCCTTCCTCGTTTCATCCTCTTCCCGCCACCCACCTAGCGTAACCCGGAAAACGAGATCCTACGAGCAGTTTTTCTTCCCTTCGCCCATCCTTCAAATTCTACGCGCGTGTGAGTGCCTGCTACCTACGGTCACGAGGTCTCTTTCCGGAGACTCGCGCGAGAATGATGGGGGAGGAAGGGGGATGAGACAGGATTTCGAATGACGGCATTCTCGATGAATGAACGATTAAGTCGATTTTCTAATTAAGCGCGCACGGTCGTGGCACTTCAGAGACTTCCAAAAGACAGTGGTGAGACGCGGTTCAAAATGTTTCAACAAAAATGTAAATACATGACGTCGTTGCGCAAAACAGTAATCAAAATTATTGGATAAACAATAGCCATTTCAATAAAATTTGCGAAATTAAGTTCCTGTTAACATTAAAATGAGGATTATTAAACGACAAGGGGAAAATGCAGTTTATCTATGTATGGGATGTACATACCGCGTATTCTTTTACTGCATAATTCATTCGGTAAAATTTATTAAGGCTTAGAACAAATTGTTTTAAATTAACGTGTTTGCTCCAGATCCAAGAATTATAAAAATAGAGTTTGGACTTGATACCTTCAATTGAAAAAAAACATTACTCTTTAAATAATTTATATTGATTTATGGCATTATTGTTTATTGCTTCAACAGTAATTTCCTCCATCGACGCCAATATTTTCATTATTATGCTATTAATTTGAGTACACTTCTAAATTCGACTTTGTGAAGCATGTCCGACCAATATCGTTGATTACCTCGAACTATTTCGATCTCGGGGCTCTCTGATAATCATCTCCACTCACCTTTCCCAATTTCCTCGAGGTCCCACGAGTTCGAAAGTTCCTTTCCTGTTGGGGAAAAGTGGAAAGTTCCACCTGGCAACTTCATCCGGCGAGATTATAAGCCCTGCAATGTCGCAGCGCAAAATATTCGCGATTTTTCCACGGGATTATTTCCCGTAAATTCCTTCATAAATAACTCCGTCAGCATTTTCGCATCGCGCGCGCGAAAACAGGGGGAAAAAAAAGAACGAACGCGCAATCAATATCCATAGATATTTGCGTGATAGACAAAAAAAATACGAATCGCCAGACTCGTTTATTTCGACTGGAAAATGAAAATGTGTAACGCAATTAAACTGACGCACACAACGCGACATTCGCATACGTGGCTTGAAATTAATATGCGTCACAAGTCAAATAAGAAAAGAAAGAAGACGCGATATCGCAAGGCAGGATAAATGGATCATTTCCAATTTTATCGCAGAGATCGATTCTGCCTCTGGATATCGGTAAAAAAATGGTCGTTTCGCAAATTTCTGTATAGCTGGAGCGGTTTTTATAGCTAAACTTTTTCTATCGCGTTGGATTTGGACAATTCGGACTTTTTTTTCGTGTGTACAGGGCCATTGCCATTCAAGACACAATGGTATATGAGCGAAGCGATGCGGAAAAAAACCTTTGACAATACCCATGATCGCTCCTCGCATAGTATCAAAAAATCAGAGTGCTTTTTATTCTCTATGACCGAGGCTATCGTTCACGCCGATAATGGCTATTGCAAACACGAGAATAGTAAAATGGCGAGCTTTGGAAAGGGGTCCTTGGATTTTGCATTGCTCGCCTGTACTGGGTGCAACGTCTATTTTATATCTTCGCGGAGATTCGGATCGATTTCGAGATATTGTTCCCGGCCTATTTGGATTGGATTCCAGTTTGAAAAATATAATTTCAAGACGGGCATCTCTAAAGCCTTTCCAAAAGATAGAGCTATAGTTTTTTTAGAGCGGTTGCAGCGTGAAATCAGCTTCGGAGCTTTCAAGCGCCGGTAAGTGCCACGGGCTAATAAAAGTATCGTCCTGTGACGCACTTTAGCCTGTCGATATGAGATGAGCCGCGATCAGCGGGATTATCTTGATCTCGTCGTGAGGAGACGTCCCGGGACGACTCGAGAAAATCGAATTCTGGCCGTAGAAACGTCCTCGGGGACGGTAAAAGTCCTCGGACGACGAGGACGAGGTCGGTCTAATAGCCACCTGCTGTTAGATGACCGGAATCCCCGCGGCTCCTGCGGAGAGCCGACGGGATTTGCGAGTTTTGAGAACGAGGGAGGAGGAAGGCAACAACGCTCGGTCAACGAAAGTGGAAACGTTCATGTGATGAGCAGCGTATCGATCAAGAAGACATCCTATCGAGATTTTGTCCACGAGATGCTTCGTGGACAAAAAGGAAGTGAGAAGAAAATTGAAAATCCAGAAGAGAAATGTGTAAAAAATTGACAATTTCTAAATTTGGAAACACATTGTAACTTGAAAAAACAAACGTTGAAATACTATAACAAAATGGTAACGTACGTGGAGACGTAGAAAGAAATCAATTAATAGATTCATTTATTAGAGATTTAAAGACATATAAATAAATGCGGGTATTGTTTCTACAAATAAACACGGAGTTTTGAACATGCTCAAAATGATTATAAAGTAGATATTGATTACTGATAGATGTACATTTCTTTGGGCATTTAACTTGCGACTAAACGATTCTTGTCGATAGATTCTGAGGATGTCGGCAAAAGTATACAATGTTACAGGAATCTTATCAGAGTATTCTTAGCACATTCTATAGCAGTACAGAATATCGTGCGTGCTGTTAGGTTGAAAATACTATAAGTGTACAACGCAGCCGAGTGTAAATCAAATTCGTGAATGTTAAGATACCGGACGGTAACGAAAAGCGTTTGCCAATCTGCGACTGAAAAATAGGTCTGGGGCATGCCGTGTAATAGCCAGCCCACGGATTGAATCGAAACTGTTGTCGATGGCACAAAAGCAGCGGCGGCCATCGCAGCGACAAAGGGAAGTTTCCGTGACGGTTGGCGAATTTCCAGCGCGGGCTCGCGCCGCGCCGAGAGCGCCGACAGAATCAAAGGGATTATTTTTTATGTCTGGATTAAATTGCCCGAGGCCGTTATCGGGCCCTCTCTTTCTCTCTTTCTCCTTCTCTCTCGCCAGACGTGTGACGATCGTCCACGTCTCGTTTCCTCTCCCGGGAGAGGGAATTGGCCCAGGCTTTTCGGCCAATCCCCAAACTTCCCTGATCGGTCCTCCGTTCGTTTTCGCGGCGCCGACAGCCGGATTTTTATAGCTCGCGGCCTATCATGGGATTATTTATATTTCTGTTTAATCGAATCTCAACGAAATCCCGACTGTCAGATTCTCACTCGGGTAGCATCGACTTCCTATTAAGCCCGCTACTCCGCCGGGACCCGTTTGACCCATTTTCGACGTTTAAATCGCGACAAACTCTAACATTTTTCAATTGATCACCTTGTCAATTTAGATCTCTATCTCTAGAGAAATCGCGTGGGAAAACAAAATTCATGTAACAACGGGTGCTTTAATAAAAGTTTTTTTGAATAGTTTAATTCAACATGTGTGATGTTGCACAAAAATTATTTTGTAATATAAGCAGAAAAGAGGTGAACCAGCGAACGGATGGACGTCCATTTACATTATTTTATTTTCATTTCCACTTTTATTACACACAAAAAGTAACTGCTATTCGTGTTATCATTACTAATATCGTTTTTGTCCAAACGTATTGTTTACATACTCAAATTAAAATTTATCTTCTACTAATAGCTCATTGATCAGAGAGAGAGAGAGAGAGAGAGAGGGAGAGAAAGAGAGAAATTGAGAGCGATCTAGGAAAAGCGTAAACGCTCGTTAATTTTTCCATCGTACAACCCCCTCGCTCGACTCGATGACGTTTCGGCCGAGTTTCGGGGCCCGCAACACGTGCGCGCGTAGCCGCAATCTTTCGAGTCTTCTAAGGGGTGGTTGAATGAAGCCGAGGACTTGCATCTTCCTCTTTGTCTCTTTCTCTCTTTCTCTCTGTTGATAGTGGCGTGTAGCGTGGCATGGCGTGGCGTGGCGTGGCGTAGCGTAGCGTGGCGTGGCGTGGCGTAGCGTGCCACGGGTCGATAGAATTCGGGCCACGGCCTCCGGAGCTGTAGCTACGTCCTCTCCCGGTGGAAGAGAAAGAGAGAGAGAGAGAGAGAGAGAGAGAGAAGGGGAGAGAGAGAGAGAAGAGAGGAGGGAGAGAGTAGGCGAGAGAGAGGCTCCTGTGAGGCTAGGAAGTGAGAGGGTGGAAGTATCAGATGCAAGCGAGGACCGAAAAGGTGCAGAAAGTGAGCGACGTTCGCCGAGGAAGAGGATACACCCTCGCGAGCTGCAGGTGCACCAGGGGGGGGGGGGCGAGGAAGCATAGTTTCCGGGCGGGGAATAAAACCCGGGGGTTCCTTCGCGGACGTACAGCGCCGAACGGGGGAAGGAGAGTGACAGAGAAAACAGGCGGATGAGGCGAGCGGTGTGAGAGGTGGACCAAGGATGCGAGAGCGGGGGATTGCGCGACGGGAGAAAAAGAGAGCATCGGTATTCCGCTGTACGGATACGCGAATGATGGGCGGAAGGGGAGGGAGGAGAGGAGAAAAAAGTGAAGTGGATGAACCGGGAGAGTGGGACGGGGCGAGCGGCGGTGGTGGTTAGGCGGGAAGGGTTGCGAAGGGGTAAGCGCGGAAGGGGTGAGAGGGTCGCGGGGATAGGGAAGGGAACGGGATGCTGGGGTCGCTAGGCAACCCCCGTGAAGCGATAGAGGTGCACCCTCCGGTACACCCTTATTGCCTTTCCAATTTTGGTGGTTCCCATGCATCCCCCTGCGTCCCACTCGTCCGCGTTCTACCCTCCCCGCCCCCTCCCCTCTGTCGACCGATGCCGACTGTCAAGGCTGCACTCGGGGCCCAACATTCGGTCGGAGAATCGATAAAAGTCCGGCGGGCGATCTGCTTTTTTTCTGATTAACCTTCTCGCGCGACAGGGGGAATAACGGAGGATGGTAGATGCGCGAGGGTGAATGGCACGTCGTGCGTAAGTGAGCGAGGAGAGCTGTCGCGATCGGGGAGAATGATCGAGATCGCCCCATAAATTCTTCCACTGACTTTGTCTTTGGATATTTAAAAAAAAAACGATTACGCGATAAATAGAATAGAAATGTTGTCGAACAATATCCTAAATATCCTAAATACAATTTAAAAATATACATAACTCGGTGAATATATACAAATACGTGTTACAAAAATATACAGTAAATCATGCGATAATTTATACGCTATAAAATTCTCTTTCTTCTTTTCCCCCCCTCCCTCTCTCTCACTCTCTCCTTCTTGCTCTTTTCCTCTTCACTTATACACACATTTTGAGATCACTCGTTCGGTCCGCTCCCGCCTCGTTTGCATCGCGATCGATGTTCGATCGCCGGGGCGCTCGCCCTCGGCGCGGCGTAGAGTGGAGCACGCGGCGGGTCGGCGCGGCGGTCCGGAGGGTTGACGGTGGTGTGTAACCTCCGGGTGTGTTGTTCCGAGGGTGAAAATCCGCCCCGAGACTGCACGGCGTCACACCGTCTAGCTCCATCGGGACGGCGACCGCCCCCGAGTGGTCCAGGGGGGAGATAAAATTCGGAATCAGCTGGGACTCGCCGGAGGCCGGCAACCCCGTGCGCGTCCCTAACGGACGGTCGCGCGGGGATAGGGGGGGGGGCGGGCGGGGTGGGTAAGAAAGAGGCCGGTGTGTCGTTTGCCTCTATTCGCCTCTATCTGAAGGGACGAGAAACACCTCGGGAGAGAGCGACAGTTTCAGTCACGCTTCCCGCGGTAACGTAAACCGCGCAATCTCCTCCGAAGGGGGGGGGGGTGAATCTCTCGCGTCTCGAGATGCTCTGTCATAATTCTCCCGTACTAATGAGGGACGCGATTACACGATTACGTGACACGTGGGATAATTGCGCGGGATTTGATTTCTCTTGCTATTAATCCGTACGGATGACTTTGCGGCTTGTGTGCGCCTAATTATACGCTTATCGCTCGAACATATGATTTCCTCCCTTCGTCGATGCCATCAATTAAGATTCCTCCGAGTTTGCAAAATTCGCACGTAATCCGGTAGACGCGTCAGCAATCGCGACCGCTGGGCAAATTTAAAGCATTAATTGGCACTCTCGAAGAACGCACCCTCCCCCCAACGCCGCTTTCACCTGCCTCTCATTATCATTCCCCAGTTTCTCACGCGCGAGGCATGGCCGCCTCGGTGGCCCGTAAAAAGAAATGGAGGAACCGCGACGGGTCCTCCCGCCCCCTGGCAGGATCCTCGTCCTTTTCATCGTAAGAGGATTTAATTAAATAACGAAAACCGAGGAGCGCGGAGGAGGCAGGTAGAGGAAGCGGGAGGGGAGGGAGAAAACGGGGAACTCCGGCGAGAGAGCGAGAGAGAGAGAGAGAGAGAGAGAGAGAGTCAAGATCGGAGGAGCACGAGAGGAGTGGCGAAGGGACGCGAGGAGGGAGAAAGAGAGAAAGGGAACGAGGGAGCCACGAACGCTGGACGAGCCCTTTTCCCCTTTCCCACCCCGACCATCCATCGATCGATAATGCGATCCGCTACCCGAAGGGTGCACCGGACGCGACGAGTCACAGAAATAAGGGCTGCTGCCGTTTCTGGTCCGCCGTACCAACTTTGTTCTCCTTCGTCCATCCCCTCCGGCGCCCCGCCACCGATCCGGGGCTGCAACCGATACTTGGAGGCTCGGGAGATCGAATACCGATACCGCGGCATCGACGATTCTGTCGATCGATTGATAACGCGAGGGCGTCTCGACATCCTCACTAGGCAGTCACGTCGCGAATGTTAATTGCGACTTTTTCCTCCTATTCGCATACGTCGCGTTTACAGTGATTTAGTTTTAACTTCGCAAATCTCCATATTAAATCTGTATCAATTTTTTTTACATCTACTCAGCTATGGCATTTATCCATCTTCAGTTTTATTTATCTCTTCCATGCTTTGAATCTGATAACAATCGTGTATTTCGCTTACAAATGTTGCCCTCCCTCTCGTTCCTTGATGTTTTATCACTAATTTATTTACACCTTTGCGACAAATAACGCGTGTCTGAACAATGCGCGTGTGCGTGCGAAATGACGCCGCTTCGCTACTTGGCGGATACCATCGACCCTCGAACGTCAAGCAATATCGATATCCTCGGAAAGAGGCTACGCATACCTTTCGGTATCGACCGACCCTCCCTGGTCCTCCGCCTCACCTGGCCGCCGCCACTCCGGAGAGAAGACAGACTTGGAGGTGTCAGCATCCAGCATCCACCGGCCGGCCGGCCGGCCGGTCGGCCATCAGCAAGGTTACTCACTTTCCTCGTGTGCACGCGTGCGTGCGTACGTGCGTACGTGCGTGCGTGCGTGCGTGCGTACTAGCCATTCGCGTAAGTAACATGCGCGCGTAAACGCACGCATGAGTGCACGCGCGTCTCCGCGCCGGAGAGGGAAGAGTAATGGATTGCCGCAAGCGGAAGAGAAGGAGGGAGGGAGAGTGAGAGAGAAAGACAGACGGAGAGAGGGGGAAGGGGGAGAGAGAGAGAGAGAGAGAGATATGGAAACCGAAGGGTAGAGGGAGGAAATGCATTTATTTATATTTACGGGATCGTGGATGATGCCACGAGAGCGTACATTCGCTTCGAGATGCACAAAGAGCGCGCGCGTGGCCGGGGGATTAATTTCCAGTGGGTGGATAAAAATGGCCGCGACGTTCGTGTAAACATACGGAGAACACGGCTGGGAATGCAAAATGTATATAAAATACGTAGCGAGGGGGAAAGAAAGCGTACAAGGGCGAGAAAACAGCGTGGGGGGGGGGGGGGGGAGCGATAAAACGTCGGTACATATTAATGACGGAGTAGGTTTGTAGATAGGACGTCTTATGACGTAGAAACGCGTGGGAGTATAGAAACGTTAACGTGTGAATGTACAGAGGGAAGAATGAAACGCGAGATTGAGAGAAAACGATAAGATAGGGTGTAAATGTAGCACAAGCGAGATAAGGCGCAGGTATAACTAATGACGCGGAGGAAAAGAATAAATCTACTAGTAGGCGCGCGCGATAAAGGCGGGCGCATGCATGGGCCCGGGGAGGGCCGGCCCGAAGATAATTAGATGACGCGGAGAGGCGACGACGGGCGCGATATTTTTCGCAAGTAAAATATCGGCGATAAATGACGCGCGCACGAGTGTACGCGTAAAACGGATACTTACGCGCGGTGAAATAAATCGAAATCGCGTCGGACTAATTGAAGTTAGACGTTGGCCGAGGGCTGAAACGCAGCGAGAGGGGAGAGGAGAGTGCGCTCCTCTTTCAAAGAAAAAGTCCTTTTAATCCCGGCCGGGATTTCCCGGAATAAAGCGCGCGATAGAAATAAAATATGTAAGAAACCATAATTAGTTAAAAGTAACAGGCCAGAGAGAGAAAGAGAGAGAGAGAGAGAGAGAGGGATGGAAGGAGAGAGGGAGAGAGAAAAGGAGCGGGGGGAGAGAAGTATCGGGAGAGCGAGGGAGAAAGAGAGAGGCAGGGAACGCGGGAGAGAAAAGGGAAGTTAGACTGCGAGAGAGAGAGTGTAGCTGGTGGTGGCGACGGTGGCTGCGGGCTACACGGCGATGGTGGGGTGGCAGCGATAACCGTAGAGGGGTGCGTGGATCGATGGAGCGGTGACGTCACGGGGCGCGGGATGCTGCGTCGCCATGGTGACCGCCAACGGACCCGGCCGTCCTCTTCGCGGTAGTATATATCGTGACTACTATGTCCGAGTGCGAGGGACCAGCGGGCTTGAAATTTTATTAAATTTCATTTTCGCCGTCCTCTCTCTCCCGTCCCTTCGCGCCTTCTTCCTCTTCCTCCGTCGCCTTTCCCGCGCCTGGACCTCGCGGATGCTGCGGAGGCCCGCGGCGGCGCCCGGTGACACGATACGCGAATGGAAAAACCGGCGAAGACGAGGGGAATCGCGGCGCAAATCGCATCGGAGGAAAATAACGGATTTGGGGAGACGCGGTAAAAAGATGAGCAATGAGAAAATTTGGGACAAAGGAGCGAGCGGGCGCAAGAACATGATGAATCAATGAGAAATGCGAGACAGTGAAAAAGAGAGGCCATGAGGAAGAAACAAGTGGATGGAAGGATCTACGGGGAATGGATTCTCGGCGAGATTAGCAACGGAAATGATTTCGGGGGGAAAAAATATGCAACGAAGAAATAAGAGAAATCTACAACTGGAAAACGAATGGCGAGGGAAGGCGCGATGGAGCAGGGGATGATAAAAAAAAAAGGCGTGGAGAAGCGAGCGGATACGAAGACGAAACCGGTGGAAAATAAACGGGCGTGTAACGAGAAAATCCGCGATAAAAAAAAGGCGTTCGGGGAAAAATGTGTCGGGAGATAAGTAAGATGGAAAAATGCATGACGAGGGAGGACTCGCGGCGAGAAAATACACGACAAGGAAAGCACTTACGTCCAAACGGAAGAAAGAGAGACGGGGAAAATGCGTAACGAGAAATTCGCGCCGCGAGACAATTCGTGCCGAGGAAAAAAATATGCAACGAGGGGAAGCTCGCGACGGGGAAATTCGCGGGAGAGAACACACCGGGAAAAATGTGTGTGACTGGAAAATTCGCTGCGTGAATTTTCCGACAGCGCTTTTTTTTTACCCCCAACGGAGACGGACGCGCGGGACGACAAAGATGGATGACGAGTTTAAAAAATCGTATTCGCGATTTTAATTCGAGCGGCATCTCGCGCGAAGTGAACCCTGCAACGAGGCAAGGGAGATGCCTCGGGGGTTGTTGGCTTCTTTGGGCCAGTCGTTGCTCCTTCCCTTCTCTCTCTCTCTCTCTCTCTCTCTCTCTCTCTCTCTCTTTCGTATTTTATGGCTCCGCGCTTGCTTTCTCGCGGAAAATCGAAGACGCCTGAACGAGCGTCGAGCGAGTTTCGCCCACCAAAATATTTTCCTCATTTTCATATTTATTCGTGACGTTGTGGAAATGTAATAGTCGACGCAAGTACCTTTTTTGAATAAAGGGCCGTATACGTATTTTAAGATCCGGCTTCTCGATTTCGATCACCTCAATTGTCAATTTTCTTGCTTATAACAATAAATATAAGGTGGTACATAAAAAAAATAACGTTCCAGAGGCTTTACGCAATATAAATATAACTGCGTATTAACTTATTAGCAATCAGAATCGTAACTAGGTTTAATATTATACATAGAAGTCCAACAGGCAATTTTATTTGTGAATGCATGAACTTTACGGCCTTCTAAAATTATTAAACTGGATCTGACGAAACTGAAAATATGCCACGATCAATGGGGCCCTCGCCGCTCGAATATACACCATCCAATAATACACCCAAGATCTATTTGGCGAAGATGCCTTCGCGCTAATATCTCGTCCGAAAGTGTTCGGGGCGCGCTCTTACATGTCCTTGAAAGAACAAAAGTGAACTCGTCCTCCCGGCTAAGTATTCTCGCGATTTTCTCGCGTTCTCCGATTCAAAAATAACATTCCTCCCCCGAGAAATATAAGACGGAGAGCGGGGGGGAGAAGGGATCGTTGCGCATCGTCTGACACAGGACGGCGAAGGAGCTTATTAGCGTTCTTCGGGATTTCAATTCTGCATCCCTACTTTCCTCGACAGCGAAACTCGACGAGACGCGAAGCAAGGACGAAGCTCATCCTTCGCCCTTCCTCCCTCGGCCCCGCCTTCTCTTCGTTAATCTTCTGGCAAGAAGCTTTTTTCCTCCGCTCCTCGCGAGCCGCCTCCCCGCCGCCCCCGTCTCCCTCTCGCGCGTCGTTAAATTTACGAGGAAAATGACGAAGCGGGTGTCCTCTTGTGTTTCCTCCGCGCGAAGACTTTGAAAAGGACTTCGCGGGCTGCCGTCCACTAAAAGTTCCGCCGCCGCCGCCTGCATGTGCGTTATCTCTCTCGCGAAAATAACGTCGCGATCGTTTTAATATTATTCGACCATTTTTATCTGGGTGGCACGACGGCGGTTATTTGAGTTGAACATATTAGCGTACGAGAGAGAGGAGCTTTTTCTTCCTTTCTTCCGGGGGAAATTGAATTTTTTACGTCCGAAATGATTTGTTTCCTATAGAAACAGGGAGGGGAAAGGATATAAACTCGCGTTATATTATTTTATATAAGTTTATTTACATTGCAAAACTATTCCGAGGCAAAATCAATTTTCCTCGTTTCGTGTCCGGTGAAATGCATTCCATTATTAATAATTATTTCACGTTCGCTTTGCAATACGTTCTCTCAGCTCGCACAATTACACGGAAACCAGTTTACGCGTCGCTCCGCGTTGTCATCCGCAATATTTTGCATTTATTGTTTAACATTACAGCCGCCTCCCTCGCGAAGACGCGCGCGGCGGGGCGCGAGCAGCCCAGTTTCGTGTACACGAGCACGATAGCGAGGGGGGGGGGGGGAAGTCTCTCACGCGGCCCGTAGATCGCGGCGCGATTGTGTAATTAACACGTAGCCGTCTGTTTTACGCAGTCCTGGACGACCGTGCCCGATCCGTGCGTTCCTGTGGGAAAGTGAGCCTGCGAATCGATCGGGCGGTGCGCGGCGACTTTCAGCGGAGAGCCGGGCGTCATCAATTAAACCCGGACGTCGGGAATGATCTTCCCTCGTTCTTCACCCTCGTGTCGCCCGGCTCCCGACGTGTACGCGGCCCCGGGCTACGGTGTTACTTTAATTTTACGTTACCCGAGACCGTTTCCGAGACGATATCGCTGACTCGGCGCGATCCTTTCATTTTTCACGGGATCCACCCGCGATATATCGCGTTAAAATGAAAGGGGGGAAGGAGGAGGAGGAGGAGGAGGAGGGGCGGGCGCCCCGTTTTTCTCGCGACGGAAAAATCGTGTCGTTGAAGTATATAAGCGGCATTATTGTTTGATTTATGTTTATGACGTCGCGCGCGCTATTTTTGCGGCCTCGGCAAGAAAGGATATCGTTCTCGAGAATAATTCACTTTGGGGTCAATCAGTCTTCGCTGCTCCTTTATTGTTTCCCCGCTTCTCCGGTACGCGCGTTTGCACTGTCACAATGTATTTATGCAGAGAGAGAGAGAGAGAGAGAGAGAAAGGGGGGGAAGGAGAGAGACACGGAAGCCAATTTAATTTGACTCAGATTATTTTAATTAGCTCGCTCCACTGCGGCAAATTTAATTCAATTCGATTTACATCCTTCAATTACATAGATCGTCGAAAAAAAAGGGAAATATTCCCGGAACAATCTTCGCCCGCCAGGACGACTGATCCCATCGCGATATAATGATTTTTGCATCGCGTGCAACGATGAGCGCGCACGTTGCATCGCGGCGTTCACGGCGACACCCAGCATCGGCAGCAGGCGAGGGGTGGAAAGTGGCGGCGGCGGCGGCGGCGAGAAGAGGAAGGGATGGGGATGGACGGGGGAATATTCTCCGGAACGGATACGATTGGGAAAACTGTCGATAGCGGACGCAGGCTGCCGCCGCTCGCTCGCGGGATGATCCGTGGACCAAATTCGGGCCGGGAACGACGACGACGACGACGACGACGACGACGACGACGACGACGACGACGACGACGACGACGACGACGACGACGAGGATGACGACGACGCCCCTGTGCATCAACGGCGCGTAACGAGCCGCCCGTCGTCCCTACCCCCTACCGCCACCCTCGCGACGCGCCCGTATCCCTCGCAATAAGTGGGCTCGCGGTCGGCTTTAACATGCAAAACGGGTCGCATACTGAAATGCAATTAAAATGCAAAGCAATAGGAAAGAGGAAGAGGGCAGCGCACGTGAGGGAGAAGTCGAAATTTTATTTACACTTCTCTCTTCCTCCTGTTCTGAGTAAAAGTCGCGACGCGGTCTGATTAAAATTAATTGCGCCCTAGATCCTTCAGCGGGGATCACGCGAGAATATCGCCACGGGCTTGCGTTAATCGAATCGGTGGATTAATTATTTAACTTTCTCCCATCTCTCTCTCTCTTTCTCTCTCTCTCTCTCTCTCTCTCTCTCTCTCTCTCTCTCTCTCTCTCGCTCCGTCTGTCTTTGTCTGTCACTCGATAAGCGATCGTTTATCGGGAGGGTTAATTTTGACGGTAGGGTTGGAGCCGCGACGGGGTTGAAAGCACTGCGAGCTCGAGTCGCGGTCGCAGATTCCTCGCTGAAATTTCCGTGGCGTGATTTTACGCGGCGTTACCGACGATTTTACGAAAGTTCGCCGCGCGGGCGAACAATTCGGCAATCAGTTATTGATAACACGAATGAAAAATACTTGGCCATTTATCACCCTTCGCGTAATTCCAGATCCCGCTTCCGAATGTACGCGAGAGACAACAAAAATATATTTTGTTTCTACCGACGCGGTAGTATTCACTTTTCGTGTTTTTTTTTCCGCCGATATCATCCCCGGTATCATATTTTTTTTATCGCGATATCGCGTGGCCGAACTTCGTTAGCCGCTGTTCTCCGTCTACCGCCGGACCCCTCGAGCGGCTCGTCGCGAGCGCTGTAGCGAAACGCTTGAACGAGCGATAATTCGTAAATAAACAAATTTACAAGTGTCTCAAGTACACAACGCTGCATGAAACGAGATTTTCGAGACAAATTCATCCGGGCCGGAGGTAGAGGGAGGGGGGGGAGAGGTAGAGATAGAGAGCAGAGCGGAGGAAAACACACCCGAAGATAAACGGAGAAGGGAATCGCGAGATGACGGAGGCGAGGGGGAGGGGGCGGGAAGGGGGCGCGAGGAGAGGAGGAGGGGGTTGGTTTGTGACGGTCGACGGTAATGCGCACGTGGAGAGGCACGTAAGGAGAAGGAGGCGCGGAGGAAGGGTTCGGGGGAAGCACGGGGGGCGCGGCGGGGGGCGGAGGGGACGACGGGGGTTGCGTTTGGTCCGGGAGCTCACCGGGGGATGCTGTATTGATCGCGCGAGCGAGCGGGCTAAAGTAAGCCGAGGCTGGCTGGCACGGAGGGTTGCCTTGGCAACCCTCGTCGTCCCTCATCCCTCAGGAGTCCGGCCGCCCGTCGGTCGGCCCGAAAACCACCCCCGAACGCCAACCACAATTCTCTCCATCTCTCTCTGTATGTATATATCTCCCTCTCCGTCTCTCCTTCTCTCCTTCTCTATCACCGGCCTCGCGATCTATACGGAACGGCACGACCGATAGATATGCGTACGTGCGAGATCTTTTCCTCTCCCCCCCCCCCCTCCGGCGATCTGCCTTCCCCTCGCTGGTCTCTGTGCGCCTTTCGTTTCGGAAATAATTGGGACAGGGCCCTGTTTCCTGATAACGTTGTCGGAGGGTTGACGATGGTCGCGATTTAACCCTTTCAGGGCGAATCTTCCTCGTCTACTTGAGATTTGTGGGACGAGTGCGCAACGTACTGTGGGACAAAGCAATGTTGATGAAAAAAGACAACTGGGACGGATACTGTTTTCTGACAATGTCGTCCAAAGTGATGACAGTGGTGTTCAGTTGTAGCAGGCTAAATTGTTGAGGCTACGAATTGATGGAGGAGATAGACGCTAATATGTAAAATTAACACGATACTGGATACGTTCTTAATAATATTACGCACGATAATAGTGGCATTCAACCATTTCGAGATCGATTCTTCGAGCGTTGCTTGCAGAGTTTGTCAAAATACACAGCTAACGTATTGATAAAGTGAAACCATCGCAGTTTTACCTCTTACTATTAATGTGGTTAAATATAGAAAACTATGTAACAACTGTAAGATAATGTATTATCAAGGAAACATTATCGTAGAAAGAATTGAGGGACCCGATATATCAATTCACGTATGTTGTAACTTTAGACGATTACTAAGAAAAAAAGTGTTTAAAGAGTAAACAAGAATATACTCGCAATTAATTGTACTATTTTAAACTTCCCTATTAATGTCTTTGGACGTGCCGGCGTGATTAATCTTGCGTAAGGGTACGGACGAATTCGCAATTATTTTCGAAACCTCGGGATATTTCTCGGTGCGAGGGAAACGATAAATCTTCAGGCGCAATGGCTTGCCGTACGACCCAGAAAGATTTCGCGCGTACCTTGCGAGCGAACGAGCGAAGCAACATCGACGCGTACCTCAATAATTCAACTTTTTCATTCTCAAGCCGCTTACGAATGGAAATCTAAATGCTTTTCGGTTATTTTTAAACCCCCGCGCTAAGTTAGTCATTACACTTCTTTAAGTATCCGCTTTTAACATTTTTCATTATGTATCCTTATAAAGTCCATTTTCATTCGCGTTGATTCGATGCTTATTGAACTTATTCAAGCCAGTGTAAAAAAAACTCAGTTGTCCAGTTCACTTTTGAAAGCGACAGATGTTCCATCCGTTTCTTAAAATATTAAACAACACAAGCGCGCGCTACTTGCTCTATCTAAAAATTCGCATGGTTTTTTAACAGCAGCAAATGACACGACTGAAGCATGTCGTGTCGCACAAGCGAGACAGCCAATCAGCATCCCGGAAAAGCGACAATAATACTTCGAGACTTTCGACTGTCGACTTAACACGCATTTTTTATATAGGAGGAGGAGGAGGGGGAGGAGGATAGAATAAGACACGTTCATAGACAGTTTCTTCGATGACAAATAATGTCACGAGAGAATTTATACAATTTAATAGTGCGGATATATTTCTAACACGAGACTTATCCAGGGTTTATTTCATATTTCTATTGACGCGTCTCTCACACAAGTCTAGAAATATTTTTGGTACACGTTAATATATAGAGAAAAGTCCTCTGTTATTAACAGGTTTTCAATGTCCAAATTCAATCATAAATCTTTTTTCGCAACGATTACATGATCTAACTATCGATTTTTCTCTGGACAGATTTCACTCTAAAGCACTGACAAATAATTTTTTTAAACTAAGTTAATAGCTTTAGTTAAAATTTTTTTACTAAAGTAAATATTTATTCCATTTTAATAAAAATATCAAATTTCAAGTAAATCTGTGTATTATATTAAGTAAATTAATTTAAATCATTACATTTTCTACATTCAACTAAAGATTTCATGAGATAGACAATACTATTTATTAAATGAAATCATTGTTTTTGTCAAATAAGAAATTCACTTTTCTTCGCTGTAAAACTTATATTTTAGTAAACATTTTATAGAATTATAGTACAATTTTTTAAATTTAAAAGTATCTACTGTTAGATATTTAATAAATACTTAAATTTAAAAATTTTAATTTTAATTGTATAAAATGTTTACTACAATGTAATTTTTACAGCGAAGAAAATTTGATTTCTCATTTAACAAAAACAATTATTTTATTTAATAAATAGTATTCTATATCTCATGAAATCTCTATTTGAATGTAGAAAATGTAATGACTTAAATTAATTTACTTAATATAATATATAGATTTACGTGAAATTTGCTATTTCTATTTAAATAGAATAAACATTTACTTCCGTAAAAAAGAATAATTTTAAGTAAATCCATTTACTTAGTTAAAAAAATTTTTTTGCCAGTGTAATGAACAGTAAGGGCGACCCAATTGCAGTATGCCGTAGCGAGAGAAGCCTCCGGTTTAGGTGAAATGCATTGCGGCAATCTATTTCGGACGCGTTCCCGGAAATTTATAATATTTCGCGCATAAAGCGTCCGCTAGTCACCTCCAAATACTCGCGCCAGCATCAATTATCCTCCCCGGCCGCGAAATAAAGTGCGCGTGCAAACAACAACCCCGTTTAACCCCTTTCGATTAATTTAAGCGATGCCGAAGTCGCGGGCGTCTCAGCCGCGGGCCCCGCGACCCCGGGCTCTCCGCCGGCGCGGAATTTTATTACATCGCGTTGTGTTTACGGTAAACGCGCGCGAACACACCCCGCGTACGCACGTACGCCCACACGCACGCACACACGCACACCCCGACGCGAAAGTAAAACCTAACCGGGGGTCACCCGTTCGCTCGCGTTCGCGCGCCGCGGGCGAAGCGCAGGGGGCGAGGGGGTCCGCACGCAGAGGGGCGGACGGCCGTCGTCGCCGAATTGTCTCGGCGTCCCCGGCGACGCTCGCGGTGTTTTTCCGCGTGCTAACGCATGTCCGTTAATCGTATTCAACGGCGATGTATGTCGACGAACTGTAAACGCGACACACAGTAGATTCGGACGAAGAAACGGAGGAGAGGGAAATTTACGGGAAACTCGCGAGGGATCGACGTTAATTTCTTTGCGATAGCGAGTCTACGGGTGGCGAGAGGGTCGGAGGGGGGGGGGGGTGGCAGCGCGTGTTCTGTGTGACAATAGAGATGCACGGAGTTTGACATAACATTAAACATGTATATAGAGTTTCAGACAAACAGACGGAACAACCGTAATATAGTGTTGCAGAATATTAATATGTGAAATGTAATTGTTCCGACAAGAGCAGGTTTAATTCCGTATTTATATAATGTAATGAATACCGCTGCGCCTATCAATTATGTCAAATACATTTACAGGGACGTTCGGCTATAAGATACTGGCTGTAGCATTTATTTTGCCGCCCCGTAAGTAAACACCTGCAAATTGTTCAGATATGTAACAATTAATAATAATTTCAGGAATGGTCTCCCGAAAATCAGATGGCGAGTATGGAGTAACTTCTTTCCTGGATAAAAATACCATTTGGCATCTTCCCTTTCAATTGTTAACTGTCAGGCCGCGTTTCTTTCTTCGCTCTATTTCGCGGAAATACAGCGTAAGAGATATTTATACGCGTTTCTCATAAGTACGCGTCATCGTTGAAGATTAAAAGATGCGCACGGCTTCCCCTCGCGTAAAATATACATCCGGCAGCTAGCGACTTCTCTCGCTTCCCT